>NC_085139.1:269597191-269939766 GCF_024139115.2 Armigeres subalbatus | reverse complement strand
TCAACCGTTATGCTATGAGCGCGTCGTTGTTCATTATGTTTATTATGGCTTTGGGTTATTCCAAATATTGTGCTACCCGAGTTCAAGGTAGAATAACTAGACGGTAACTAGACTTTAAATAGGTTAAGCGAAAATAAAGAGAGAGTCATTCATTCTAAGTTTATACGCTAAACTGCATGGTGTTTTTCTGTCCTAATGAAAGAACATCATTACTGTCTCTTAACTGTGTTTTAGGGCTTTTTAATTTTGAAGGTTATTTGGTAGAATAATGTCAGAATAATTATGTTGTAAAAATTTCATACGGATTAGACTTATTTCAATGCAGCCAGTTCCAACCCATACCGTATTAAATGGTCATTTTGATATTTGGAATACATCGGCAACCCTCATGCTGAATTACAAGATCCTATTTTTCCATTGTTCGTTTAGTTAGATTGGGTAAACGCAAAGCTTTCCGAACTTCCTCCTAGGAACAACAATCTGCTCAATTGCACAAACCAAACTTGTCAATCATGTATTTTCAAAACAAGAATTGAAATCAAGGCATACTTTGTTACACTTCCTCCTTGTGGGGATTGCTCATTGCGCGGAGCTATCAAAATTTTTCTTTTTCTCCGTAATACATCAATCAGATTTTAATTACATTTTGTCTAGAATTTATTATAAGCATTTTAAAATGATCTCCCTATGCTGTCCTGTAGGATCTGTCAAAGTTAACACCGTCGTGTGTCTTCTTATTTTTACTTGGATTCGTCTATGGTGTGCTTCACGTTACTACGAGTGTGCTTCTGACAGACGGCGTACGAGTCTACCATCTCTTGGATATCTGCAGCCATGCTTATCCAGAACAGCACCTGTTTCGCTATTCTAACGCCACTATGTAATCCCAGATGACCACTGTGAATTGCTACTAACATCTTCTTACGAAGCGACCGAGGTACCACTAGGCTAGATGTACCAGTCGTAGCTGTAGCACCAGTTGTCGTACTAGTGCTTTAAATGCGAAATGGTCAATTAAATCACCACAAAACAAATTCAGATCGATATTCATATGATACGGTAACACCTTTGATCTCCTCCAAAACAAGCAAAGCATAATTGTAAAAATTAATTTTGCTTAATTTTTGACGTCCTTTGCACCAGTTATCGCACTAGTGGTCCCTATTCGGTCAATTCCATAAGAAAACAATGGGACTTTGCCAAATAAGGAACCAAAATTAAGAATAGTGCCATAACTGGTGCATGCGTTCCTATTATGGATTAATCAATTTTGAGGATTATAACATATTTTATTGTGATTTTCACAGAAGTTTCAAGGAGCAGGAAGTAAAACCTTTCGTGTGATATATAAAGTCGACCCGCACGCCTTTTACTTATTTAGAAAAAAAACAGATGTTCTTATGTATGGCGACAGTTGGTACACCCACCCTACCTGATGTGCTTTGAAAACCAATCCTTCGTACACCGACAGCTCGTCTCTGAAGCACCAGTATTTGCGTACCACTGGATCCACAGTATCTCGATTTTCAGGCCAGCCTATTGTAACTACCGTTTTTAGTTGCTGCAATTCTTATGGGCCAAACACAATTGATACGTTTGCGTGCCTTTTGACAGTTTTACCATGGGAAAACTGTCAAAACGCACGCAAACGTATCCATTGTGTTTGGCCCATTATAGTCCGTCTCGACTAGGGATCCCACATTCAGAGATATGCGAAAGCGGCCATCTTGAGCCAATCGAGCATTGAGAGCTGTCAGAATCTGAGCCAAATGAACATTGTTATTTTTGCGGATTGACAGGTATTGCGATTGTAATGAAAAAGATTTTACGAAAAGTTTTGTCTTATGACAAGTTGAGAGATTTGCTGTTCCACGAACCGAGTTTCCAATCGCTAGTCCCTTTTCATCGCAGTGGTCTTCGTAGATTGTTCCGGTCCGTACTCTCTTGTTGATTGTTCGTTGCGAAATTTTTTTTTAAGACTGGCTTGCAGTGCCTGACACCAAACCCCCTAAATTTCCGGAGGAGTATTCCTCCTTATTTTCGGAGGACCATGGTGCACAGTTTCGCTTAGAGTCCATTTTGGCACTCGGACGATGATTAGCCGCCCTCAATATGGAGAACAGAGGTTCAGTAAGTTCATTCAGAATACTACTTATTGGGGAGGTTAGCCCCCACCCCTCCCTAAAAAATCTAAAAAATAAAAACCGTCCTGATTATAAAAATATAGGTTGAAAGCTGTGTATTCATCACATTTTATTCGCCCAAATCGAGGCCTTTTGATAGTTTTGGCCACTCCTGATATGGGACTGTCTATTGTGCCTTGTTGAGAGAAGTTATCCAAACATTCGAGGGTTTAATAAAACCCTTTACAAAAATGTTTCTCCTCATATGAAAAAGTGCTGTACAATCACTATGTCAATGTTCCGAAGTTTTAATTTAGATATATCATCTTCCAGCTTCCCAAGTTGTTTGAAATAGTATTTGCTGGTACATTGACCTGTTATTAGTCCACTGAAAGTACATAAGTTTATTTTTGATAAGCTCAAAACCCTTTGAGTTATTGTTGTATTGGGAGTTATGAATCTCCTTGATTGTCATGCTATCCTTGTATTATTCCAGATTTAATTTATTTTCAGTTTTTCTCAGATCTTTGATTCCATTTTAAGACTACATTCCGAAATGCTATAGAATGGTTCTGAACCTGAATATGAATAGTTTGGAAGATCCTTATCTTGCTAACAAGTCATCCAAAAACCCAAAAAAATCAATATTAAAAAAAATGTTGTTTTCCTTTTACTTCCACTAATTCGGAAAAAAAAAGAAAAGGAAAAGAAAGGAAAACAACATTTTTTAAACCGTGTAACATTTTTCCCTAAGACGCTCGCAAATAATTATTTACATTAATCAATATTTTATTCTGAGCCACCAATTAGTTATTTTATGATTTAAAACATCTTAGGAAGCATGAAAAGCTTAGATCATAGTGTAGCATGATCGATATTACGAGAAATCCATATAATTTGGTTAAACAAGTTATTGTAAGTTGTAAAAATAAACCCGAATCTCGAAACAGTAACAAACTTAAGCAATTTAAATCCATCTAGTACGTATATGAGTGCATTTTCAATATAATGTGAAACATACCTTAACTTCGAAATATCTATTCAGAAAAACGTTAAGTCTGTTGCGATTTCAGGATGATGAGATTTTGGATAAATTTAGGTTCATCAGTCAATCTCGCGAACGTATCACGAACTATTAGCTTGAGTTTATTTCGATGACTTCCAGTGAATTTTATGATCCCTTGTGCTTTTAAAGCATTTTACTGCTTGTTATTGCCCTTGCAACTGGAATTTGCTTCTGATGTTTGGACTCCTTATCAAGCTGTATACACAAAGATTATTATCGTCAACGGCGATATGTTTTTTCGTTGACGTCGATATTAAAATTCAAAGCAAAATTCCGTTCGTTCGCTACAGTTTCTGGTTAATCAAATTCGTGCATTAACTAGATATGATTGACACTAATTTCATTGTGATTTTTTCGTTTCTCAACTGAGTCATAAAATATCTTACTTTTTGTGCACTGCGCCTCTGAATGCCCTCTCTCTCTCTTCACATGTAGGAAAGGGGGCGCACGATACATTGTTACCTAAATATTGGTAACTAACAGTAGTGGTTTTCGCTGACATGGGGTTGCAACAGAATATTGTCAACATTTAGGTTATTAAGATGCTTTAGTACATATAAGTGTACTGTGTACATAGTAGTTAGGTTATCAAATTTCTAAATTAAACAATGCCTTTTTAAGGTGAATATTTCAAATTAAATACAATTATTTTTTTTTTAAAGAAGATAATGTAGACATCGACGCTGAAGAGCTATGTGGTTAAAAAATGTTATGCAAATTAAATGAATATGGCATTTACAGGAAATAAACGTAAAATTAACGATAAAACCCAAATTTATCCCCCAGTGGTGATTATGCCTTTCTCGATTCAATGTGTTGAATTCGAATTAGTATGGTAAATGCAACGTAAATTGCCTACATTTAGGCGGTTAATAGCTTTGATGCGATTATATCACGCTGCTTAAAAATAACTCAACTATGAGAGTAATGGATTGCGTCACGGCTAAATTGATTAATGATTTAAAATGTGCATGTACACAGCGTATTTGATAAAAGAAAAATAGAAATATTATTCAAACCGCATGAGATATTAGCAAACAAAAACAATAGTGTCCAACTAGGAAAGTTTCTCCGTCGAATGAAACTAGTTGCACTCGAATCGGTCAAGTCCTTCTATATGAAACGTGTTTAACAATAAAAATTCGGGGCTACACACACACATACACACACACAGTCAGACATGTGCTCAGCTTTTCGTTCTGAGTCGATTGGTATATATCACTATGGGTCTCCGAGCCTTCTACCAAAATTTGGCTTTTGGGTGAAATTATAGCCTTCTGGTACAACTTTGTTGTACGAGAAAGGCAAAATAATAATAACAATTTTCTGATAGCCAATAGTATCAATATAGATAATAACAACATAATTATAAATGGTCGCATGGGGTAAACATATCCTCAAAATCGTTGAAAGTTCGTAGGTGCGTTTTATTGGTTGAAGCAGTTGAAAGAATTTCCAATGCTCGTTAGGTACGCTTGGCATATTTTACGCGATACTAAATTAAATGATGTAGCCTACTGTGACTATTCATTTAACAATATTCAATTACCCTAACATCGTTCGGGAAACTCCTGCACGCGCGTCTTGCGCTTCCCAACAAGGAAGAAACTTTAAAACGCCATAAACATGGAAGTATTTCTGCGGTTGCATCTCCGGGATCTGCCATTCGTTATTTTCTAGTGCGCTGGGCGCTAGGGCATACGACTACTGGCTGGTTCTGCTGCACAAGGGCACTATCTCGCCTATGGGATCGTGCCTATGGGAACGATGAGAGCGACACATTTTCCTATTTGTTGGATGGATAACTTTGATGAAACCATGAGGACGGACACAAACTACCGTTCGATGTGGTTAGTCGGTACTAACAAACACTTAGGAAAATCGACACATACTTTATGGCAAAAATCCATGTATTTTGAACTATGCATATCATGCGTCGGCACATACTTAATTGCATACAAATTCACACATGGATACGATGACCCACATGGATAGTATGTATGAACGCTCATGTAATGCATGCGGGCGCATGAAATATATGTGTCGAAAATATGGAATGCATTTGGCAACCCCTGTTACGACCCTCGGTCGGCGCATCTCACTACTCTGGACAAATGTGTGGTGGTCAGCTGTGGTAACGGCAAACGTCATCACAACGGACAAAAGCCAATCTCGGACAAAAGCTGAAAGCAAGAAGAGAAGATTTGTATGGAATGTGTTTTGGCTTCATGCGACTAATTTACAATTTATGAACAACTACTAGAAGTTTAGTGCGTTAACTATTAGAATTATAGTGCGAGAAGTTTGCTCAATTCGCCTTATAGTATCGGGTATGCTGTGTAATCCCAAATTAAATAATGAATTCACTAATCGTGTATAACCTTAAATCTATTTCCTATAGCTAAACTGAATTTATCATTCATGCATAATAGTCACTGTACTAGAATTGATAGCAGCTAGATTTCGTTTGGGTAAGGGGGAATATATTCTATTGTTACAAGTCAAACTAATAAGATTTAGTTCAACAGATCACACACTCAAATCCTAAGTCGCAACCAATTAGAACTAAACAAACTTGATCTAAGGTAATTCAACAAACATTTGGAACTGAGAAAAGTTTACGATAACCAGTGTACAATTACAGAACCTTAAATTGTTCCTCCAGTAAGGTGAACGTTAACAGCACTCCACACAGAACTAGAATATCAAACGTCAGCTAAAAAATTCTTAAACAAAATAACATACTAAAATTGTACCACAATATTTCAGGAATTTTTAATACATTGTCACCTCGATTAAAAACTTGGAATTTTCATTTCTGAACGGCTGTCACCTACAAATTAAAAATTCGTTTACACACGAATTCACCGAAGGACTACAGCAGAAATGTCGAATCACTCTCACGAAACCGGACCCACCGGACAAGCCATGGGAATATCATGCTCCACGCCAACAGGGCAATGCAAGGTCTGTAATCACTTGGATCAAGTGCGCTTATGGCAGTGTACTTCGTGTCATAACTGCTACCACCCAGTGTGCATTGGTATAGAATCTGACCGAGAGAATCCTACGTTCGTTTGCTTGCAATGCAAACCACCCGCAGTCGGACATATGCAAACCAATACTATTGCTTCCTCCACAGCCTCTGTAAGTATGGCTCCCCTCGAGTACGTGAACATGCTTGGTCACAAATATCCCCGATTACTGCTGCATCGTCAATACCCTCGTACATGCCCCTCAACACAATAGGATACCCCCGGATAATGCCTAGACTTCCCATCGTTCCATCATTGTCATGCGTCACAACGAATCATGCGTCTCAGAATGCATTCCCATCAATGGCAAATCTTGCTCAAGCGCTACCTACCTATCACGCTTCATCGTTACTCTCGTCGGTACCTAAATCAACCAGCACTTGCATCGCAGAATGCCGCGCCTGCTATCAATTACACCTCAGCTCCACACACGTTTCCTTTTAGCTGCCTTCATGGACCACCGACGGAAATCCAACCACCAACTTCTGCTAGGGTACAGACCCAATTACCTTTTTCAGGTTTACCCTATAATACTCCATTGTTACTTTCATCGGTGACTCAGCCTGCACTTGAATCGCAGAGTGCCGCACAGGCTCCCGGCTTTTCGGCTATTAATTATAGCTCAGCCCCACTCACGCTGCCCTTGAGCAGGCTCCATGGACCACCAACGGAAATTCAACCACCTACCGCCAACGAGAAACAAACCAACTTTCCTCCAACGCTGCCCCCTAGCAATCCACGGAACAACGAGTATCAATTTCAACCAGATGCCAGAAGTCTGGCCTCGAAGGCTACAAGTTCCAGGTTATCCACTAAGAAGAAGCAGAAGCAGTTGGAGCTAGAAATGTTAGACGAGGAAAGGAAGCTGCAGGAGATTGAAGAGGCGAGTAAAAGGGCCTACACGCGGAGGCGGTTCGAGCTGCTGCAGGAGATCGCTAGCGAAACGTCGTCGACGTCCGATATTGTGGATGAAGAGGAAATGTGTAACGAGAAGGTTAATTCATGGTTGCAGTGTGACATGCCAAACCTCAATATTACTCGGAATTTGGCTCCTGCTCCCCAATTACAACACTTCAATCCTGTAAGATCAGCCCCCGCAGTTGTACCCCAAACCGGGGACATACCTATACCGAACTCAAGTCGTATCAGACCGTTAGAGTGTGGACAACACCACATACGTGACGGGATATCAGCTGCTCCCAGAAGCATACTATTTGCAAATATCAGTGAATCCAATTTTATACCAATGCAGCGATCAACTCCGAGGCACCCAATAACTCGGATTGAGTATGGCCACAATCTAACACAGAATCAAGTTGCAGCTAGACAGGCTGTATCGCGAGAATTACCTATCTTCGGAGGCGCGCCGGAGGAGTGGCCTCTTTTCTACTCCACGTTCATCCAAACAACGGAGATGTGTGTGTGGAAAATGTCATCCGTCTCCAAAAATGCCTTAAAGGAAAAGCTCATGAAGCAGTGAAGTGCAGGTTAATGCATCCTACTAACGTTCCTGGAATCACTACGTCACTTAAAATGCTCTATGGCAACCCAGAGGTAATTATCCATAACCTTATTGCAAAGATCAATGCCGCTCCTGCTCCTAAATCTGATAAACTCGATAGCATCATAGAGTTTGCATTAACGGTGCAAAACTTATGTGCAACTATAGAGGCATGTGAGCTTTTGGAGTACTCCTATAACGTTGTACTATTAAGAGAACTCGTAGACAAACTTCCGTCGAGCCTCAAATTAGATTGGGCAAAGCACCGACGTACTCTACCATCAGTTAACCTGTCAACGTTTGCAGATTGGCTTTACGATCTTGCCGAAACCGTGTGCCCGATAGCGCCGTTGAGTATCTCTCGCCCCGCGAAGAATGGGCCTGCGTTTCTTAATACGCATTGTGAGGAAAATGGAAACAGGCCTACATTAGCCAACAATTCTTCAGTTCTCACATCATCGACTAAGTTGTGTCCAGCGTGCAGAGGTGACTGCTCTGGTCTTGAAAAGTGCCAGCACTTTCTGAACTACGGGTACAATTCAAGATGGACAATGATCAAAGAAGCAGGAATTTGTAGAAAATGTTTGAGAAAACGCAAAGGAACTTGTAAGTTGCAACAATCGTGCGGAAAAAACGGTTGCACCTATAAGCATCACCCACTACTTCATAACAGTCAGCTAGATGAAACTGCAGCGCCTCAAGTTCGAGACCGTAAGCCGGATATTTATAATCAAACTCCAGATGAACGAGACTGCCATGCCCATCATAGCACCGCTTCAAAAACACGGTTTCGCGTAGTTCCGGTTGTACTGTATGGTCGGGAGAAGAAACTTAACATTTACGCCTTTCTGGACGACGGATCATCGTGGACTCTGATGGACGCATGACTTGCAGCCGAACTAAACCTAGACGGTAAACTAGCACCAACCTTTTTGAGATGGACAGGTAATAAACACCGATACGAAAATTTCGCAAATTCGAAATTCGCAAAGGGTTGAAGTAGACATCTCAGGAACCGGAGAAAACTCTAAGAAGTATCCTTTGCGAAAAGTACAAACTGTAGCTAATCTTGACCTTTTCCATCAGTCACTTTGCATGGACACTTTGTATCGTCATCATGAAGGAATTCCGGTCGAATCATACGAAGATGTTCAGCCACGCCTTCTCATTGGAATAAATAACGCCAATCTTGGGCATCCACAGAATTGTCGAGAAGGAGGGATGTTCGAACCACTTGCTACAACGATACGGCTCGGTTGGATCATACATGGTGGATCAAATGGTGGAGAATTCACTGGATATCACAACTGCGAAGTCTGTAGCTGCAGTGAGACAACAAATGAGAACCTACATCGAGCAATGCAGGAGTACTTTTCAATCGATAGCATAGGAGTAAGGAAGCCAGATCATCTTATGATGTCAACAGAGGATCAGCGTGCACAGGCAATCATGGAAGCAATGTCCCGGACAGATGGCGACCGCTTCGTCACTCGTCTGTTGTGGAAGTTTAATAACTTTCGCCTTCCCAACAGTAAGCCAGTTGCACTCCAACGTCTACGGTGCCTAGAAGCTAAGCTGAAGAAAGAGCCAAAGCTAGCTGAAGCAATGCAACAAAAGATCGGCGATTATCTGAAAAAAGATTACATCCGTAAGTTAACTTCAACGCAACTTGCGCAACCACCAAAAAGGTGTGTGGTATCTTCCAATATTTCCGGTTTTTAACCCAAACAAGCCGGAAAATTACGGATTGTATGGGATGCAGCGGCGAAATCCCAAGGTGTATCACTCAACAACATGCTTCTTAAAGGACCAGACCAGTTGACTTCCTTGAATTCCGTTCTTCACCAATTCCGAGAGTACAAGGTGGCCATCTGCGGAAACATCAAGGAGATGTTCCACCAAACACTGGTTAACAAAGATGATCAAGACTGTCAACGGTTATTATGAAGAGAACATTCAACCGATTCAGAGCCAACTACATACGTCATGCAAGTTATGACCTTTGGAGCATCCTGCTCACCAAGCTGTGCGCAGTATGCAAAGAAGCGGAACGCAATAGCACATGCAGAAGAGTTTCCTGAGGCCGCCGACGTCATTATCAGAAAGCACTACGTGGACAACATGTTGGCTAGCGTAGAACAGAATCCGAGGCGATACAACTAGCACTGGATGTGTGACACATTCACGCTCAAGCGGGCTATGAAATGCGGAATTGGCATTCTAACTCGCAAGCTGTTCTCGACGTAGTAACTGCTGGGACAGAGTGCGAGAAAAGTCTGAATCTCTCATCAGAGTTGGCCACAGAAAAATCCTGGGTATGTGGTGGTGCACAGCGACCGACACGTTTACCTACAAGCTGTCAACAAAACACGATAAAGAACTTCTTGATGGGAAACGAAAGCCAACAAAACGAGAGATGCTTAGAACTCTAATGGCGATATTTGATCCATTGGGCCTCATTTCCAATCTATTGATCTCCTTGAAAATTCTTCTGCAGGAGGTCTGGCGATCTGCTATAGGTTGGGACGACGAAATTTCGGACATACTCAACAACAAATGGGAGATGTGGCTGCGATACCTACCAGCAGTGCAATCTGTGAGAATACCACGCTGCTATCGAGTATCCATCGATTTAGGAGAAGATACCAACGTGCAACTCCACACTTTCGTGGACGCCAGTGAGTTCGGGTATGCAGCTGTAGTCTACTTACGCTTCGAGCATAAGGGAAAGGTGGAGTGCTCGATTGTATCAGCTAAGGCAAGGGTGGCACCACTTCGGTTTGTCTCCATTCCTCGTCTGGAATTGCAAGCCGCGGTGATTGGTTCTCGATTGGCGGAAACTATTGCAAAATCATTGTCGTTTAGGATCGACAAACGAATATACTGGACGGATTCACGCGACGTTTTATGTTGGCTCCGTTCAGACCATCGGCGCTACTCACAGTTCGTAGCATTTCGTGTTAGCGAACTTTTGGAAACCACTACTGTATCCGCATGGCGCTGGGTAGGTTCAAAAGACAATATAGCAGATGAAGCCACTAAATGGCAGCGACAACCAGGACTTGAAAGCAGTGGCCAGTGGTTTAATGGACCCAAATTTCTTTACGAAGATCCTGAAGGATGGCCAATTGAATCAACCGGTGATCGAAACACCAACGAGGAAATACGAGCCCATCTGCTCCACCACATAGTGGTACCAGCACCAGTTGTAAATGTCAACAACTTCGAAACATGGAAACGACTTCTACGTGTAACTGCTAGACTGTTTAGGTATGTTAATAACCTCCGGCTATCCGTTGCAAAACAACATCGCAGAGAAGGTCCGTTATCAATGTCGGAGCTTCAGCGCGCTTCGTGTTATCTTCACCAACAAGCTCAACAAGAATCGTACTTCGAAGAAATTAGTATACTAAGAAGTTCTGGAGACCGCCAACTACCGAAAGCCAGTTCTCTTTACACCTTCAACCCGTTTCTGGACGCAGAAGGGTACTTCGAATGGGAGGAAGAATTAGGAATTGCGAATATGCGACGATGGATGTGAAAAACCCAATGCTCCCAAAGGACCACCGCTTAACTAGGTTAATTGTGCTGGACTACCACGTTCGTTATCATCATGCTAATCATGAAACGGTGATAAATGAACTGCGACAAATCTATCGTATTGCAAAAATGAGAGTATTATATAAAAGTGTTAGAGCTGAATGTCAGCAGTGTAAAAACAAATCAGCTAAACCAAATCCACCATTGATGGGAGATCTACCGACTGCTAGATTGGCTGCGTTCACTAGACCCTTCTCGTTCATTGGGGTAGATTATTTTGGGCCAATGTACGTTACGGTTGGGCGACGGCTTGAAAAACGATGGGGTGTGCTTATAACATGTTTGACTGTGCGAGCCATCCACGTGGAAATTGCCTATACACTCAACGCTGATTCCTGTATAATGGCCTTGCGGAACTTCATGGCGAGACGCGGAGTACCAAAACGAATCTTTAGCGACCGTGGCACAAATTTTACAGCATCTAGCAAAGAATTGGGAGCAGCCTTGAAAGAGATGAACCAGGATCAGGTGATACAAGAGATCGTGAGTCCTCATACTGAGTGGGAGTTCCTTCCTCCTGCTTCCCCTCACATGGGCGGAAGCTGGGAACGTCTCGTGCGGTCGGTGAAAGTAAATCTGCAAAAAATTAAACCCCAGCGCAATCCTTCTGATGAATCTCTGCGGAACATTTTGGTTGAAATAGAAAATACTGTAAACTCGAGACCGTTGACATTTGTATCCGTGGATGAACCTGATGCCCCAGTATTAACCCCAAATCATTTTCTACTGGGATCTTCTAATGGATTGAAACCAGCTGCACCGCTCGATGATAGTAGATGTATTCGAAAAGTGGGCATGGCGAGTCTCACAGGCAGAAGCAAACCTTTTCTGGAGAAGATGGGTTAGATATTATTTGCCGGAGCTAACCTAGCGATCTAAATGGTTTGATAAGGTTAAACCAATAGCTATAAACGATGTTGTAGTCATTGTTGACCCTGCGCTACCCATGAATTGCTGGCCACTGGGTAGAATAATCTCGGTTAAACAGGGGAATTATGAACAGGTTAGAACAGTAACGGTGCAAACTAAGAACGGCATCTACGAACGCCCTGCTACTAGAATAGCTGTCCTGGACGTTCGACGCGATGGACAGGTAAGCCAGGAACCTGGCGTACCCGGGGGGGACTGTTACGACCCCTCGGTCGGCGCATCTCACTACTCTGGACAAATGTGTGGTGGTCAGCTGTGGTAACGGCAAACGTCATCACAACGGACAAAAGCCAATCTCGGACAAAAGCTGAAAGCAAGAAGAGAAGATTTGTATGGAATGTGTTTTGGCTTCATGCGACTAATTTACAATTTATGAACAACTACTAGAAGTTTAGTGCGTTAACTATTAGAATTATAGTGCGAGAAGTTTGCTCAATTCGCCTTATAGTATCGGGTATGCTGTGTAATCCCAAATTAAATAATGAATTCGCTAATCGTGTATAACCTTAAATCTATTTCCTATAGCTAAACTGAATTTATCATTCATGCATAATAGTCACTGTACTAGAATTGATAGCAGCTAGATTTCGTTTGGGTAAGGGGGAATATATTCTATTGTTACAAGCCAAACTAATAAGATTTAGTTCAACAGATCACACACTCAAATCCTAAGTCGCAACCAATAAGATCTATTTAGAACTAAACAAACTCAATCTAAGGTAATTCAACAAACATTTGGAACTGAGAAAAGTTTATGATAACCAGTGTTCAATTACAGAGCCTTAAATTGTTCCTCCAGTAAGGTGAACGTTAACAGCAGTTCAAACAGAAATAGAATATTAAACGTAAGCTAAAAGATTCATAAACAAAAATAACATACTAAAATTGTACCACAATATTTCAGGAATTTTTTAATACATTGTCACCTCGATTAAAAACTTGGAATTTTCATTTCTGAACGGCTGTCACCTACAACACCCATTGCAAAAATCCATGTGTAAACTCATGAATTAATGCGGAGTTTTTTGTGACTGAAGGAAGATCAATTGGAATTTGAAGCTATTTAGATTTAACTACATTTTGAAATTTTCTTTAACCGATCCGATACGATTTTTTTTTCACCTTATTTCAACATAAATTTTAGACATACCGCTTCAGAAACGGATACAAACCATAAAAAGGAGATATATGGGGAACAATTTTTTTTTACATCTTCTAGGGTTTCCAAACATTCCTTGACTTTAGATCTTGATGACCTACATAAACAACAAAGCATTTTATGCAAATGCTGCTTGCAATATAATTAAACTATTTTTGTTCAATCAAAGGTAATTGCCTATTTCCGGGGATTAAACCACCCGACTTGGACGTTAATTTACAATGTTATGAAAACTCATATGTGAATATGTACGTTATGTGGAAGATATTGATTTGGAAAATGTATTGGAGGTAACCACTTTCCCTTCGATGGGACTCGAACCCATGACCCTACAGTACGCTAGACTGGTGCTTTAACCAACTAAGCTACGAAGGACCTCCGACCTCCTCTAATGTGGACGTGTACAATACACATGTGGAAGTATTGGCTTGATAAATGGATTGCGAGTGATTTGACTATGCGTCCAATTTGGGAATCTCGAGCTCGTTCAGTAGCCGCTGCGAAGGCGGACGGAGGTCCTTCGTAACTTAGTTGGTTAAAGCACCAGTCTAGCGTACTGTAGGGTCATGGGTTCGAGTCCCATCGAAGGCAAAGTGGTTACCTCCAATACATTTTCCAAATCAATATCTCCCACATAACGTACATATTCACATATGAGTTTTCATAAAACTATTTTTAATAAATCGCAGTGTTACCAGAACAACAACGGTACTCCAAATCATTCTTGAGTTCAGATCTTAGAGGTCTTCAAGACCAACAGAGTTCCCGAGGTTGTGGTTCCCGAGTTTGTGTGTTAGTTGGATAAGCCCCATGGGACATCATTACACCAGTATATACAAATCACAACATTCCCAGAATATGTGCGGTACCCCAAACCATTGAGGGTTTTGTGGAGCAGAAATCCAATTTATTCCGCTTAGCAGTGATTGTATGCATCTATACAGATGTTACGGGAAGAAGGTTTTGGTTCGCAGGGAACTGGGAATGCATTACTGAGATCAGGATTCCCATTGGTAAGTGATGTAATCTTAGCAACTGTAGTGAAAATGCTTTAACCTTCCGGGACTCGCATCGTTGTAAAAAGTACAACAGCGTCGAAAAAAGCACGCTTGTAGTTCACAAGGTGATCCAGGACCAAGCGAGTCCCAGAAGGTTAAGGCGTTTTCAAGGCTCATTACCGTGGGCGACAAAAACTCGTACAGCACCGAAATCCGTCCACCTCATGAGATATTAATGAATTGAAGGGGATTAAAGGTAATTCATTTATGAATAATTTATCTTATTCTGTTCATATACTTAACAAATAGCTTTTAAGCCAGATGAGATGAAAGGTAGGTTTTTGAATTAAAACAACATAAATCAAAAGCAAATCGCCATCAATCAGACACGAAGATTATGGCAGCATTTGTATTCGTGTATTTACAACATAATTACACCAAAAGTTACTTAGTCTTATTTGCAACTTGTGAATCATAAAGTAAACAATAAGGCTGCGGGGAAGGATCAGCTCCCGGCTGAACTTCTCAAACACGGCAGTGAGCAGCTTTATGAAGTTCTGCACCATATTATGTCGAAAATATGGGAAAACGAGGAAATGCCTGCTAGCTGGTCGGCCTCATTTGCCCTCTATTAAAGAAAGGGCACAGACTGGAGTGTGCCAATTATCGAGGAATAACCCTTCTTAATTCGGCGTACAAAATTATGTCCCGTATTCTGTTCAACAGATTGAGACCGCTTGAAGAGTCCTTCGTCGGTGAATACCAAGCAGGTTTTCGTGAGGGCCGATCAACGACGGATCAAATGTTTTCCCTGAGACAAATCCTTGATAAATTCCGGGAGTACAAGCAGCGTACGATTCAGTGAAACGGAATGAATTTTGGCAAATTATGCTTGAACATGGTTTTCCGGCGAAACTAATACGGCTGATTCGTATAACGTTGGACGGATCGAAATCAAGTGTAAGGGTTGCGGATGAAATATCGACGTCATTTGTTACCTTAGATGGATTAAAGCAGGGTGATGCAGTCTCGAATCTACTGTTCAATATAGCGCTCGAGGGAGCGATTAGGAGAGCTGGTGTGCAAAGAAGCGGTACCATTATCACAAGATCGCATATGCTTCTTAGTTTTGCGGACGATATCGATATTATCGGAATTGATCGCCGTGCCGTCGCCGTGAAGAGGCTTTTGTGCCTTTTAAGAGGGAGACAGCGAGGATTGGACTCACGATCAATAACAGCAAAACGAAGTACATGGTCGCTGGCAATCAACGTGGGTTCATTAGTGGTGGTGCTGGATGGTGAAAAATTTGAAGTGGTAGAAGAATTTGTGTATCTTGGAACATTAGTGACGTGCGATAATGATGTTACCCGCGAGGTGAAAAGGCGTATTGCAGCTGCAAATAGGGCTTATTACGGACTTCGTAACCAGCTTAAGTCCCGTAGTCTGCAAACGAAAACAAAACAAAGCGCTGTATACTACTCTGATTCTTCCGGTGGCTTTATACGGCCATGAGACATGGACGTTAAAGGAGGCTGATCGGAGAGCTTTCGGAGTGTTTGAGCGTAAGGTGCTGCGGACAATACTCGGCGGTAAACAGGAGAACGGTATCTGGCGGCGTTGCATGAATCACGAATTGTACCAGGTGTATAAAGGGCTGGATATTATTAAGGTCACTCCTGACGGAATCCAAGTTTCAAAGTGCTCGCGTTTTCGGGGGCATACCACTCGATACGGAGGCGGTGCACAACTATCATTTTTGTTGATTTAGCTTTGCTGCGTCGCAGCATGCGTGAAAATATAAAAATGACAGTTATGCGTTGCTTCCGTATCGAGTGGTGTGCCCCCGAAAACGCGAGCACTTTGAAACTTGGATTCCGTCAGGAGTGACCTTAAGCTTCTCTAATATAACCGTACGCCGGACCGTCTTCCCCTTTTTAGGTAGGTAAGTACGATGGCTTATGCGCCACTCCCGTAGGAGACCATCGACCGTGTCTAAATGTGCCCGACTGTTGAGACCCTCAGAGGACGAAGGTTCCTTTTATCCCAATTAAGTATGGAAGACAGGTGGCTAACTTAAATTGCGCCTGTGAAGAACGCTACTAGTAACGGCTTAATAAAATAATTGCCAGTTACCCAATTACAACCGTCGGCCAGTGATGAAACAGTATGGAGGGGGTTTATCATCCCTGGTAAAGCGACCAAATTTCTCCTCAACCCAATCGCGTCGGATTTCAGAGTTGCCCGGTTGGTTTCGGAGCCAACCTCCCCAGTAGAAAAATACTACAAAAAACTACAACGAAAACGAACTACATTAAATACTCTCAACCAGTTTCACTTCATCGGGACCACAAATAACGAATAGAGTACATATATTTATTGCCGGTAGTGTTTATTGAAACGTTTCACTACATCAAAAATACAACGGAGCTTTTATCCAGAATTTATTAGAGCTTTCAATTTACTAATACTAGTGTTCATCTCGCTTTCATCGTCTGCCTATCTCTTCGCTCCTACCATTCTACACCTTTCCCATTGATGCCTACTCGGTCCCTAGCCTCCTATCGTGTGTGCTCTCCTGGTGTGGTTCACTCAGCAAGAAAAACGTGCAGTGCGTTTGCTACGCAAACGCCTCGACTATTGTGCTTAAGCGGCACTCAACATATTTCTCACGGCGAAGCCGTGTCTTCGCCTAGCAACGGAATGGGGCTATGTTGCGGCGGAAAATCACATGCGCATGTATTTTATAAAAGGAGTACTCACTTTGAATGGACGACTTACGCGGCGTCCATGTGATGGATGCACTTGCGGACGATGGCGGTAAGACTATACGCTGATCGCCGGCGGGTCGGCGGCTTGGGCTAGCTGAGCTAGCTGATGATGCTGCGACTGCGGTTGTCGCCTACGGATGACTTTGCTCCGGATAGAAAAACTTACGGTCTCATCTAAGGCGCGACGCGGCACGTGCGTCGATGTCCGTCGGTCGTCACCAACGGAACGGAAAAACGGTTGCCTTCTCTCTTCTTCTTCTCTCTTCTTCTTCTTCGGTGATGCCCTGCCTAGGGCGCGCGTTGATTGGCGATCGCGTCCCTCTTCCGGCGTGCCCCGGGAAAACCTCGCAAGCTGATGGTGGGGTCAAGAATGGCCTCGATGGTTCGGTGTGGGTTGTCGGGCGTCGTGTCGGCGTGGTCACGAATCTAAACACATTCAAAGACCGTTGCATATTGCACGTGTCAGCACTGCACTATACCCATCATCTAAATTGCACATTTACCTGCTTTGAGCTACCAGCACACACGATAACACACCGTTCGTAACCTTTGCACACACGACTAACTAGCTAGAACTATGGGAAAGGGTTTAAGATCGCATTCTTTGGGAAAGGTTTTGAAAGATTCACTGGTTGAACACATTTAATGTAGCTAATACCTTTGAAAAACTACCACGGCGCGAGAACACTTGGGCCACTCCTGCCTCTTCCACGGATCAGTTCGAAGTGAATCTGATCCGCTTCATAATCCTCAGATTAACCGCCGAATTAATTTCGTCACAGGAAATCACGAAGGTAAATTCGCGATACCGACGGTTGCTCTCATGCTCATGACAATCATTTTCGCGCATGTTCGCGTCTCTTCACACGAACAGCCTAAGTTAGCCACCTTTCTGTCCATGTGAGAGGGACTTCGGAAAAGGTCAAAGAATTATCAAAAGAATCCCAACAGGTCGATGCACGCCGAAGCTCATATGCAAATTTTGCGGGATCAAGCAATCTTGGGTGGCTTACGCAATTTAATCCCACGGTATCTCACCACCTGGCTTAGATCTCATTAACCATTTTATTGAGGGGAAATGCAGAAATGAACGCGAATGAACTGATATTGTGAATTTCTGTTCTTCAAATTAGACTGGTACAACCTTTTCTATTTTTCCTATTTCATTTACATTTATTTTATTTAACTAACTTTTAATTTTAGTTTATCATATTTGAAGTCATGAACAAAAGAACGTTTAACAAGCAAGAACGTGTAAGAACCAATGAACAAGAAACAATTAGACAATGATATTTATAATAAATGTAACGACCTGAATGTTCGTTACAACAACACGGCAGACTACGGTGGGCTGGTCACGTTGTATGCCGTATGCCGGAAGAACGTCAAGCGAAGATAATATTTAGTAGAGAACCCGGAAGAGGCCGCAGGCTTCGTGGAAGGCCGCGTACACGATGGCTTTTTGCAGTTGAAGGGGACTTGAGGGCGCTCAATGTACAGGGCGACTGGAAGCGATTGGCCCAGGATCGAGTCCAGTGGAGAAGGATACTCCATTCGGCGTAGGTTCATCGAAGAGCTGTAGCCCATCAAGTAAGTAAGAATCATAAAGTAAGAAAAACGGAATACAAATCGAAGGGATCGCTTCTCAAGGTGCGTATTGAATTATTCACAGTGGTAGTTTGGTCAATCAGTCTGTTTTAATTTAAATATTTAGTTAAAAAATAACTGTAAGGATACTTTCAATCGAAATCCGTCCACGGTGGACGATATTTGATTCATGAGGTGTTGATTCGATCCATTATTATATCATGTTTTTGATAGTTTTTAATGAACGATTCTAAAACAAAGGCCTTTTTGTTTCTGTATTAACAAGAAACGTTTCACTTGCATTCGATTGGCCGGATAGGTCATTTGGCCTAATAGGACGTTTGGTCGAATAGAACTTTTGACCGAATAAGTCATTTGGCCAAATAAGCCATTTGGTCGAATAAGTCATTTGGCCGAATAGAACTTTTGGCCGAATAGGACATTTGGCCGAATAAGAAATTTTGTCAAATGGGTCAGTTAGCCGAATAGGTCATTTGTTCGAATAGGTCATTGGGCCGAATAGGAAAATTGACTGAATTGGTCATTTGACCGAATATGACATTTGGCCGAATAGAACATTTTGCCGAAAAGGACATTTGGCTAAATAGGACATTTGGCCGAATAGGTCATTTTGCTGAATAAGTTATTTTGCCGAAAAGATCATTTGACCGAATAGGGCATATGGTCGAAAAAGTCATTCGACCGAATAGGTCATTTAACGGAATAGAACATTTTATCTAATAGGTCATTTGGCCGAATAGAACGGAGAAAGGAATAGAGAAAGAATAAGGATGAATGAGGATCGCAACAGGTTGTGCGCGAAAATAGCTGCTGTTGACTTTTCTGTCTCGTATTTTTGTACTTTTATGTATTCAGCTGATAAAATCCGTTTTCCGAAAATTGTGGTAGTTTCTAGAATTTTTTTTTCTCTCTATTCGCGGGTGTACAGTGGTTTTGGACTCAAAAAATTTTGAATACCCTATTCCCCTCAAAATGTTGCCCATGCAGACGAAGAACCATTTAGCCAGTTTAGAGCCGCAGTCCAGCTGACCCGGGAATTTCTATGCCATCAGAATGAACAGAGGAGTCGTTTCAAAATGCTACGCTGCTAGGAAAGCACATCAGGCCAGCAGATCTAGCTGCTTAGCGGAGGTATCGACTCCGGAATGGGGTTTTAAAACTGCAAACCAGAATGGAATCGTCGTAAGTTAAAAATAGATCAATTCAAGATGGAAAAAGGTAAGCAAAAGAAAAAAGATCATCTTTATATCTCAGCGGATTATGTGTAAGTGTTTTTTTTTTGCTGAACTCATACTGTTTGCAGTATTCATGATGCTAAATTAGTATTGTCATTATTATTTTTTTATTATTCTTTTATTTATTTGGTAGGCACTCTGTGTTACTTAACCGCTACTGTGCCGAGATCTACTGTGGTATTCTGCAGCCAGAATCCACACAGAATCTATTTTAAGATTTTTCCATTATTCATTGTTGTTGTCGTTGCTGGTCCATCTCGTCGTGAGTCCATTGTGTTCGTTTTGTCCATGTCGTGTATCCAATGATCATTGCATTGTCCGGTTGCCATTTATCCGGGTAACGTTGGAGGAATGCCTCCGAGAAGAACAAGTTGTCAGTCGTCATCAGGCAGCCCTGACGGTGAGGCGTGCACCCCAATACGCCACCGCAAAGGCTGCGCGTCCGGCGACTGACGAGGGTTTTGGTGGAGGGGCTGGGAATCGAACCCATGACCATTCGCTTGAAAGGCGAACGTGTAGCCAACTACGCTACGGGACCCCCCTTATTGTCATCATCTTCTCTTATAATATAATTATTATTTGTCATGTACGCTTATTAAAACATGTACCTATGTTATTTTCTTCAGCTGCGAACCAGATTACCGATTCGTTTAAAATTTGGTCGAAGTTTGACGGTTTGTGGGTTGTTTAACTTATGGTTGAGATTCACCCTGTTCCGAAGCATGGCTGGATTTGTCAGTACGATAGATAAACTTTGTGGAAAAAAATGGCGTTACATCAAATTTGTACCAAACAAATATCATTCTGCCAAAACTCATTGAGCTTTTTGATTGGATGTGGGATGGGTCATTGAAGTAGTTTGAACCTAAACAGAGGCCATCAGAGACAAACATTCTGGAATGCAGAGGAAATATTTGTCGTGACCATCGTGGGTTTAAAGTAATAAGGTTTTCTCACCTTTCAATTGAAATAATCCAAGAAGTAGATTAAATGAATGCAATCAGCTTAGGAGTGTGCGCATCCTGGAATGTTAAATCAAGTTCAAATATCATTTAATCCTACACCTTAGTTTTTCAAAGTTTCTGATTATGTAAACCTCAAATGTCCATTCGTATTTATTTTATTTTTATTAATTTTACGGAATTTCAACAGAAGATAAACATTATTTAGTTAAAGTGATGTATTATTTGCCACTCGATTCCTGGACGTTGAAATGCGTTAGTTAAAGGTATTTTCAAGATCAAGATAAGTTAAATAAGAATAAGCACAAGTTGTTTTTTTTAATGGTATGTTTACCTTGAAGGCTCTACCCTTCAGTTTACCCACAACATGAAAGAGGACTGAGGAGACTATACACTTTCGCGTGGTGGGTGTTTTAGAGATACTAATTTTTTTTAGATATTTATATCATCTCTATTCTATTCTTTCACATATTTGAATATAGAATGTTTCGAATAAATATTTCAAATACTATTTGGCAAATGTGTGATATTTTTCTAATATTCACATATATGTACTAAATAATAAAAATGTTACACATTGCTGTCAACGTATGAGTGAATATGGGTCAGTGAATATTTGAGATAATCGAGATAACGATAATCTGTGGTAAGTAAATATGATGTTTTCTATCGTCTTATGGGTTCTATGCTTGTTTTCACCACCGGTTTAGTTTCTTTTTTTCTCGTTCCAGAGGGCGAGTAATGGCGCTTGAACCTAGGCTTATATATACACTGATAAACAAAAGTATTCTTCCTGTTTTCATAATAATCTGCTTGAATTGAAACGAATAATTTTGTCCATCTGTGTATAAGCCAGGGCACTAGACTAAAAACTGTGTCCCATCCCAAGACGTTAAGGACCCAAGGAGTGAACATTAACCATCTTAGCTAAGTCACTCCCTAAAATTCAACGACATACCTAAGGCCTAATAATGTAAACGGAACGGTTGGTACGAGATGTCCCCGTTCTATGGCTTAATTGTGAAATCAAGTTAAGAATTGATTCTCACAGGTATTTTCAACAACGCTACACAGTAGGCCTGGTCGCTTTTATGTATGAACTACATTCATGATGTGCTTCAAACATAAATATTGACAAGAAAAGTGATAGATGTAGTCGAATCTATCACTTTCCAGGATTCTTCCAAGTGATGGCTGTGTATGTGTAGACTAGACTAGACTAGAGAAAAAATAAGGATGAATGAAAAAGGAAGATGAACGATGGAATATACAGGGGATGTCCAAAATAACTGGGATAGGCAAACTTTGGGCATAATTAGATGTGTTGTAACTATGTCAATTATTGTCCGATTTTGACAATTCAGGGATACCTCAACTAGAAATTTAATGTAGTTTCACCATATGTCCATGGAATCGACCATGGTCATCGGATACCGGAGATATTCCGGGTTTTCCGAAGGTAGGTTCAGATCCGTGAATTTGTGGTGGGTATTAGGATAAGTTGTGGCTAAAAACAGAATAATATTAGTAACCATAAATAAAGTAGGGCTCTTTCTGATTGGAACCATATGTTGAAATTCGAGATCGGACCAGGATCAAGTGAGATATGGCCATTTGTTCAGAATCGGTGCCGATCGGGAGTTTTAAAAGGTACCAGGCCACAAATTCATTTGAATCAAACTTTTTGACCGATCTTCCATTATGATTACATTCCAAAAGTCTTCTGATACGTCAATAATGAAAAACCAATTGAAAAGATCGATCCTAAAGTCGCTGGGGTGCCCCCGGGGAACCTGTAGAAGGGGACATTTCAGTTTTAGCGCCAAAACTGGTCATTCGACGGTTTGTTTTTTATGGTTTTCTATCAGGAAGCAAGGTATGAATATTAAATGACCACTGACGGCTTTGACCGCTTCCGGGACCTACGGATTGTCCCCGGGAAACCTGTAGAAGGGGACATTTCAGTTTTAGCGTCAAAACTGGTCATTCGACGGTTCGTTTTTCATGGTTTTCTATCAGGAAGCGAGATATGAATATAAAATGGACCACTGACGGCTTTGACCGCTCCAGGAACCTACGGATTGTCCTCGGGGAACCTGTACAAGGGGATATTTAAGTCTTAGCGCCAAAATTGGTTATTCGACGGTTCGTTTTTCATGGTTTTCTTTCAGAAAGTGAGGTGTGAATATGAAATGGACCATTGACGGCTTTGACCGCTACCGGTACCTACGAATTGTCCCCGGGGAGTTTGTTGAAGGGGACATTTCAGTTTTAACGCCAAAACTGGTCATTCGACGGTTCGTTTTTCATGGTTTTCTATCAGGAAGCAAGGTATGATTATAAAATGAACCACTGACCGTTTTGACCGCTTCCGGGACCTACGGATTGTTCGCAGGGAACTTGTAGAAGAGGACGTTTCACATTCTGCGCCAGAATAAGTCAATCGAGGGTTCTTTTCTCAAGGTTTTCGATCAAGAAGTGAGGAATAAATATTAAATGAATTATTTACGATTCTGATCACTTCCGGAACCTATACATTGCTCCAAGGAAATCTGTTGAAGGGAATATTTCAGTTTTAGCGCTAAAACAAGTCACTGGACTGCTATTTTGCATGGTTTTCTATCAGGAAGCGCAGTATGGATATAAAATGGACCATTGACGACTCTGACCACTTCTAGGACCTACCAACTGTCCCAGGGGAACCCATAGAAGGAAGCATTCCAGTTTTTACGCCAAAACTGATCATTCGAACGCTGTTTTTCATGGTTTTTGATCAGGAAGCGATGTTTGAATATAAGATGGACTACTGACGATTCTGACCGCACATGGGACCTACGGATTGTTCCAGGAGAGCCTGTAGAAGAGGACATTTCAGTTTGAGCGCCAAAAAAAGTCAATCGACGACTCTTTTTCATGCTTTTCACGGGGACATTTCGGTTTTGACGCCAAAACTGGTCGGATTTTTTTTCATGGTTTTTGATCAGTAAGTGAGGTATGATTATAGAATGAACCATTGATGATTCTGACCGCTCTCGTGACTTATGTATTGACCCAGGGAAACCTGTATAAAAGGATATTTCAGTTTTAGCAGTAAAATCAGTCATACTTCATTTGGCGCTAAAACATAAAGGTCCCTTTCTACGGATTCCCCTGGAGCAATCAGTTGGTCCCGGAAGAAGCATATTCATACCTAGCTTCCTGTTAGAAAACTATTAAAAAAGAAACGTCGAATGACTAGTTCTGGCACAGAAACAAAAATTCATCCTTCTGTAGGTATCCCTTGGGTAATCTGTTGGTTCCGGAAGCAAACAAAGTAGTCAATCAAGATGAATACACAGCTAGGTGTTGCAATGTGCTTAGTTTGTGGAAGAGAAGAAGGCGGGGGTGAAAAATTCATTTTCAGTGCAAAACGAAAACATACCGGCTGGCTCTCCCATACTAAAATCCAAGATGGCTGAATCGTGAGTTTGGCACATTGGAACACCTAGTGGTGTATTCATCTTGTAGTCAATGATCTATTTTATATTCATTCCTTGCTTCCTATTCGAAAACCATGAGCTACGAGTCGTCGAAAAACTAACTTTGGTGCTGAAACTGAAATGTCCCCTTCTACAAGTTCCCTGGCGGACAATCCGTAGGTTTCGGAAGCGGCCATAGTCGTGAATGGTCCATTCTATAATCATACCTCGCTTCCCGACCGAAAACCATAAGGAACGAACCTTTGAATCGTTAGCTTTGATGGTCAAACTGAAATGTCCTCTTCTACAAGATCCACTGGGACAATTTGTAGGTCCCGAAAACGGTCAAAATCGTCAATGGTCCATTTTATATTCATACCTCGCTTCCTGATAGAAAACCATGAAAAAAATAACGTCCGAATGACCAGTTTTGCCGCTAAAACTGAAATGTCCCTTTCTACAGGTTCCCCGGGGACAATCCGTAAGTCCCGGAAGCGGTCAAAGCCGTCACTGGTTCATGTTATATTCATACCTCGCTTTCTGATAGAAAACCATGAAAAACGAACCGTCAAATGACCAGTTTTGGCGCTAAAACTGAAATGTCCCTTTCTACAGGTTCCCGGGGGACAATCTGTAGGTCCCGGAAGCGATCAAAGTCGTCACTGCCTCATGTAATATTCATACCTCGCTTCCTGATTGAAAACCATAAAAAACTAACCGTCGAATGACCAGTTTTGGCGCTAAAACTGAAATGTTCCCATCTACAGGTCCCCCGGGAACAATCCGTAAGTCCCGAAGGCAGCCAAAGCCGTCAATGGTCAATTTTATATTCATACCTCGCTTCCTGATAGAAAACCATGAAAAACGAACCGTCGAATGACCAGTTTTGGCGCTAAAACTGAAATGTCCCCTTTACAGGTTTCCCGGGGGCACCCCAGTGACTTCAGGATCCGTCTTTTAAATTGGTTTTCATTATTGACGTATCAGAAGACTTTTGGAATGTAATCATAATGGAAGATCGGTCAAAAGCTTGATTCAAATGAATTTGTGGCCTGGTACCTTTTAAAACTCCCGATCGGCACCGATTCTAAACAAATGGCCATATCTCACTTGATCCTGGTCCGATTTCGAATTTCAACATATGGTTCCAATCAGAAAGAGCCCTACTTTATTTGCGGTTACTAATATTATTCTGTTTTTAACCACAACTTATCCTAATACCCACCACAAATTCGCGGATCTGAACCTACCTTCGAAAAACCCGGAATATCTCCGGTATCCGATGACCATAGTCCGTTCCATGGACATATGGTGAAACTACATTAAATTTCTAGTTCAGGTATTCCTGAATTGCCAAAATCGGACAATAATTGACATAGTTACAACACATCTAATTATGCCCAAAATGTGCCTATCCCAGTTATTTTGGACATCCCCTGTAGATAAGAAGAAAAAGAATAAGGATGAAGGAAATAAGAAGAATAATGAAGAAAGAAGGAAGAAATATATAGGGAGTTGGAAGGAATGAGGAAATATTTAGGGTAATTTTGTATTCTAACATCTCTTCTCATTTGGCACACGTCACTTCTTATTTCTCACTTCCTACCCCTCGGTTCTCACTTTTTTTCTCCTTTCTCACTTCTCAATTAATATTCAGTCCGAATCACGATTACGGGAAAATAGGGACAAACATTGTAAAATTATTTTTTTGGAGCTCTAACTGTCGATTTGTATTGCCCTGGGCAGCCAATATATGCGCGAGGCGAACCATTGCGATGAATTATCTGAGTGTCGAGTGCTTGTCCACTGAAATTGAGCAGTGGAATGCGAGAAAGGAAGAAGAAAGCGATTACTGTTTTTGTTTAGGAGGAAAGGTGCTGTTGAACGCATTGAAAGCCAGTTGAAGGGAAGCGATAAAGCGAGTGGCATCAAAAAGGAAGTGACCAATTCCTTCCCGAGTAAGCACGTTTTTAGCACGCTTTGCTTAAAAGTAAGATTGACCTCTGTTAGGTTGCCGTGAATATCTTGGAATCATCGTGGCCATCTTGATCTGACGAGAGTCTTTGCCGCCTCCGTGCAGACAGTGCAGGTTCCCGTGATTAGTGACCTCGGAGTTAGCCACTCCGTACCTCTTTCGTACACCCGGCCGCCATCATACGTCCTACGACGACGCCAAGGGCTATACCATGGAACCGCCACGGTTGCGGTTCGAGATCACCACGCCCGTTGCTGGCGTTCTCCAGCTGACTCACGCGGATTTTTCCTAATTACATTGGGAATTTACATTCTCCGGGCCACCTTGCCGCCGCCCATCTACGACGTCCAGTTACCGTGGCCCCATCCAGACCGACTTCCTTGTGGCCCCTCAGGAAAACAGCCGATAGAGTCAAGATAACCCTCCGCCACATTCGAAAATCGCCGTGACGCGACCCCGTTCAGGTGATTATACAATCAAGCCATGTGGTGAATTTCAAATTGACCTCACGTTTTTCTACTCCTACTATGCAAAGTTCAAAACCAGCGTAATATTTTTTGTACAATGCTGAAATTAAAGTCGATTGCTTAGTATGAGTAATCAAACGATCTACAGATGTTGCGATCCCCATAGACGTCGTTGTTCTTTCAAAAAGCACGTGGTTTCCAAGATGGCCGATTTGTGGCTTTGTTGTATAACCACCTTCAGGCCTTCCGCTTAGACCAACCTGCTGGCTCCGGTGGAATACCTCCAGAACCGTCCAAGTTTCAGGAGTTCTAGCCACCGCTCACTTCGATTGCCGTCAAACGTTGATTTGCTCTTTTTCTTCCATATTCGAGTCTTTTCGTGGCATCATCAATGGAAATGATAGTAGCTTATGTGGAACAAATAACTTAATGATTTCATACAGATAGCGGGGTGGTTTGGTTAGAGTAAGCGTATTCCTACAGTTGTTTTTGTTACTATTCTGCGTTCGAGTCCCGGCGCGGTCATACAATTTTGTAATTTGTTCGGCGATAATTCTCGCGAAAAGTGAGAGGTAAAAATGATGAAACGAAAAAGGATTTTCATCCGATAGACAAGGTTTTCGTTTATTTTTCTTAGTAGGTTCTCCATAAACAGCGCGAGCTAACTGATGGAGACGCGTGGTCATTTTTGTAGTGTTATTGGCATCGCATCCTACGTCTTGGACATTGCCGTTCGCATTTTTGTAGATCCTATTCATTAAGCTCATAGATACCCATTTGTTAATGGCAAGCTTTTAGATTGAATTACCATGCATTCTTGTTTGTGTGCATGTTTTATTCCGAACTGGAATTCGAACTGCGAACTGCTCAGCCCCTATACAATGTTCGTAGATATTGTTCGATTGCCAATAAGTGGAAGATTCTGCGGAAGAGAAATGTGGAAGGTTAGTCTTGATCAATTCAACAATTATTTGGTGGTAACAACACTTCAGACTCATAGGGGAAATGTTCCGATCTCCATCTTACTGTACATATATTCATCTTATCGCTAAACAAAGAAATACGGCACCAAATTCGTTGTTTCTTTTTGTGAACATGCGTGCTCACTGCTGAAAAAAATCACAAAAATAATAAACAAACCAAATTCCTTACCATTGCTTTGTTTTTGATGGGATGGAAATAGGAGCTATGAGATGAAGTGGCGAACCGTTCCCCTATATGGTCGGGGTTCAGCCAAATCGCACCAAGCGCCAACGAAAAATTACCCATTTTTCTGCTCAAACTTTCGTTTAGCAGATAACGGGCTTGGTAGTCATATGGCTACTGCTTCTGCCTCATACGCAGGAGGTCGTGGGATCAATCCCAGGTCCGTTCCATTCTCCTACTTTGTATCTTTCTCTTTATTTCTCATGTTCTAGCAATCGCTAGAACTGGAAATGGACTTCCATACCGTTTCCATTACTATTCCTATACCTTCAACTTGAGTATTCTAACAGTAATCTGCTAGAATTGGAAATGAGCTATAGAGCTCGTTTCCTACATCCAATTAGAAATTCCATCAGTTACCTTCTCCTATCTATCACATTGGCATCTCGTTAACAAGGACGGACCTCTGCCTCTTCAACCTAACCCAGAAATTCCAACAAATTCCGCATGAACTCGTGGCAAGTGCAAAGGTATATTCGGCTTGCAGTGGGCGAGTGATTGCATCATCATTTCCTCCCCTTCCCTACATTGACTTGCATTCTGACGTGGCAGGCGCCAGTATGACCTAACAAATGAGATCACCAGTACTTGTACATTGAAGATGTGTGCTAGTCCCAAGCAAACATCTGTTGGTTCCCTGTGCAAGAACAGCTGATCTGGTCATAATGGAGTAGCAAATACGAGCAGTCAATCAAGCTCAAGCTCAAACTTTCGTTTAGCAGATTTAATCAGTCGCAAATCGTATCGCATATCACTCAACCCCATAACTGAGGATATCCTACTGCAAATGTACGCTGAATTTTGTATGAAACTTTTTCCGTTGTCTTTGAACGAACAAAATATCACAAGCCAGTCGAAAAGCCGCTTGGTGCGGTTTGGCTGAACCCCGACCATATGATAGTGTGACCATATGATAGTGTGACTTGTGTCCTGCAATAGAGAAGAAGTCAGCTCAATTTTCAATTTTTCGTTCGTAAACAATAAAAACAACAGTCAAAATCAAGTGTCTACTGTCTATCCATTGAAAGCGAGGATATTAGTTTAGTGGCGGTTTTAACTCAGGGGGTTCACTATTTTCAGCGAGGTTCATTATTTCCTACTGTAACACACATACATTATTATATTGACCTTAGAATTTGTTGAATGAAAGTCCTTCATCTAAGAGACTTTTTTTCAGTATTTATTACCAAGCTTTGTTAACATTTATTTTGCTGGATTACGGCTAGAATTGTCGATATTTTAAATACCAAGGCCTTGGTGCATGGTTTCCCCTTTTTTTTATCGCCAATCATAATGTGGTGGTAGGTGGGATGATGGGAAGCGTGATAGTTGCCCATATATGAAACATTTCTCGCTTAACTTTTCAAAAGGACCTAAGTAACATTTTTTTCATGAATTAATTTGAATAGCGCAATCAACAGAGCAACATGAAAGCTATTGATTGCAGTATTCAAATTAATTCATGAAAAAAATGTTACTTAGGTCCTTTTGAAAAGTTAGGCGAGATTTCTTCGCGTGCATATACTGCAGCAAAAAAAAAAACGATTTGTTAAACTTGTGACCAACTATTAAGAATCTTATCTATCTCAAACATTAATCCAAAAAGAAAACAAATTACAACTTAATTTCAATATTACCCCACTACACAGTTCCACGGCACGGTCATAGCCACATTCACAGACAACTGCTCGCACCGGAATTCGCATTTCTTGACGACACGACAGCCAGCAGCAGATAGACAACCGGGGAGCGTAACTTTCCTCCGTCGCACCCGTCCCTCATCCACGAACCGATTCACAATTTTCTAGCACAAGGTAGTCACTAGCATGTGTAGTAGGCTGCCCTTTCGCCTTGACAGCAGCAGCATCCAAAACATAGAACCCATTTCCTTCTCGCCTGCTTTGCTGCCGTTCGCGAAACCCGTCGAAAGCAGCAGCAGCAGCAGAGCACTGCAAGTGGGTGGTAGCCGTGTCGTCGTTGTGCGGTGGCCATGGCCCACGGGGACCCCCTTCTGTAGGAAATCTAATAATTTTTCCTTTTAACGAATCTCTCGCTCTGCATTCAGTGCTCTGCTTTGCCCTCCCACCATGCAGCAACAACAGCAACCGTGAAATTTGTCACATTCGGATCCGGCTACCGTCGTGACTGGTGTGTGGTGGAAAATGAAAAACCGTGAATGCAGCTCTCTCTGGTGGAGCGCTCGCGCTCCCTTGATCTCGCGGCTCTCAGCACTGCTCGCATGGTATGATGGGAAGATGATTTGAAATTCGAATTCCTTTGGATGCTGCGTGACTGTGAAGTGAGCTGAGCTGAACGGAGTGAGAGCTTGGTCAGCCGAGGTAGTGTCAGCCAGAAGTGTCCGAGCGCTGACGGTGAGCAGTCGTCGTGTGGTTCCGGTTCTGGCAAAAGTTCGTCGCTTCGGTTGTGGCCGTGTGTGACCGTTGTCCGTGGAGGAAAATAGCTGATGGAGGAGGAAAAAATTGCTTAATCGTCCTCGCATTTCCCACGGACGTAAAGCATAGTGTGGAACATCTCCGCTCGGGGTTCGAGTCTGTGTGAGTGACAGTCAACGTCGTCCAGATTTGAAGGGCTGGCTGTTGGAGAAGGCGTTGGAGTGCGTTCAGAAAAACTATCTGCGTCCTCCAAGTTTTCGGCAAAATCGACTCTGACTTGGCTGGCGCGTTGTCTCGGTGTGTTGGTGCGAGTGGAAATGACCGTGTCGTCAAAATAAGTCCCCGACACGGGAGGCGGTGGTGAATACGGGCCTCACATCGGTGGCGTTCGTAACAAGGGATGCCGTGTCTGTGTCTAAGAAAAGAACACCACTTTTGTCAAGTGTGGCGAGAAGGATGTAGCGGGTGATGGCGGTGATGATGATGGGTTCTTTTTTGCGCGAGCTGGTCGCGAAATCCCCAGCAGTAGCAGCAGCAACAGCAGTGCCCCGTAATCAACAGAGTGGTTGTGAGTGATTGAGCAGCAGCAGAAGCAGTTATACGGAAAATTAGAAGAAGAGAAAGCGGAGAGCAGGAAAATTACGAATCAATTCAAGTGTGCCGCGGCAAAGGGGTGGGGATCAGCTGCTGATTGGAGGAGTTTTCCTCGCAGGAAAGCAAAGCAAATTTTCTCCTTGAATGGCAAGTGGCATGCCAGAGTGCATCGATAGTGAATGAATTTGAATAAGGGTCAGAGGAAAAGAGCCAAAGGGTAGTGAATTTTCAAAAGGATTTACTCTGTGAAGTCGAAACGTCAGTTCGAGCATTGAACGGGGGTGAATAAGAGGCGTGTGCTCAGAGGAAGGGACAAGGGTGCAAGTGACTTTACGGCCTACTTGCATACATTTTGCTTTTGAAACTACAATTCAAGCTATGCAGGTGGGCACGGGAGGAAACACGCAGCCTCCAGACATACCTACCAACAACATAAGCCCTCAATTGCATGCAGTTGCAAGCGGACTTCGGCATCAGTAAACGTTGAGCGAGAGACTCAAAGCATCCTTTGGGGGAGAGTGAGCAGCAACAGCAGTGAGCAAACTATTCCAATTCGTTTTCGGCGAGTAGAAAGCAGAGGTAAGCGTGGAGGGAACCGAAAAATTTCTTATGCTATTTTGCCACTGGCAAAAACTGCAATCAATAATCTCCAACAGATGCATATGTATAAGGGATGCATGTAGAAGGGAGTGCACTGCTCGTGTAGTGCTTGGCGTTGCCAGATTTTCTGGAAAGAAGCATCTGAAATAAGGTATTTGTTTGGACATTGCTATTTGCAGTGATCATTAAATAGCCCTACGCAGTTATTTTTTTTTGTCGACCTCAGCTGTGCAAAGCTTGATTTATGTTCGTTTGCTGAGCTATCAATCGAATGAATGTCTGATTACGACGGCTTCATTGAGTGCCACAGTATACATATTATTTTACCAGCAGAAAGCAGTAAGTCAAAACCCGATCACTCGACTGTGTGGATCTCGGCAAAACAATATAAAAAGCCGAGCTGAATTGAGTGTGCACCCAGAATGATAGACCGATTATGTCCACTAGTGCAAGTCATGACAATTTCGCTAAAGATTCTGTTCTTCAGTAGAATAACTTAAGCACGGCATCAAAGAACAAAATTTTAAGAAATAAACTCAACGTACGTAAAAGATACGATAATCGTGGGTGTACATATAGTTGTGGTAGTCCTTTTTTTTACAAAATAAGCACTATCGCAGCAACCCATGTAGTGTATCCATTTGTCAATTTTTTAGTTGCCACCCGTTAGTTGTGGTAGTCTTCCCAAAGCTGCGTCTCCCATATTGCTGCTGGAATTAAAATACTTTTTGGATGCAATATAAATAATCAACTTTCATAAGCATACTTGAGCTAAGTAACATGAAGTATAGACTTGGTGTGAACCAACAAATAGTGGGATAGACCCCACTATTGTGTCTTTTACCTTAGTGCTTGAAAATAAACCAACATTAGCTTAAGCCAGTAAGAAAAATCAGAAGGGTTGTGTACAAGATACGACCGCTCGACGTAAACTACGCGAAACCTCTTAGTGCAATGAGATTCGTAATATTATGTAAATATTGGTTGTACACATGACACAATCGCAAATTTTAACCAAAAATTATGGGAAGTGTAAAATATTTACGTTACAAACAGATCGTAATCTGTTCTCAGCATAAGCATTTTCTTCAACCACTGCCGACGGTCATCACAGATGTTACTTGGACCGCTACCGGCTATTTAACCCTTTTGTTACCGACAGGGTACCCGGGTACCTTTTTCGTTTTCAAGTGATTTTTTTTAGGGTTCTAAGCATCGCAGGAAATTGAAACTCCGTGACATCTTCAAACTCGGCAAAATTAAGGTTTGGGTGGTACGAAAATGAAAATCCAGTAGGGGGGGGCTTGGGGAGGGGCTTCTGAATATTTTTACCCCGTAACGTACCGACAGGGTACCCGGGTACCCACGTTTTGGTATGACCATAACTTCGTCAGTTTTCAACCGATTTAGACGATTCCGTTTGCTATGGATTAGGAAATTCATCCTCTATCCGATCCATGTCACATAGGACCGATCCGGATTACCTGGTTACCGGAGTTCCGGATTTGCTAGACCATGTCTCAAAAATGGAGAAGTTGATCTTATAGAATCTAAATGATGATTTCTTGTATCCTGAGTTACCAGTTTCGCAGAAAATTCGAGGGTTATGAGCTCCCACCGTATTAGGACCACGTGATCATATGGACTCGGAACGGATATCCCGGAGTAGGTTCCCGTGGGCCCTATAGTGGCCGCAAATTCATTCCTGGCAACATGGGTATCAAAATTCTTGAAATTGTTTCGGGAACATATTATTCATATAGTTGAAACCATAGGATGGATAGGAATCGGAACGGTCATTCTGGAACAGGTTCCCGGAGGGCCCGTAGTGGCCAAAAATTTATTAGAATAAACCCTAGCTAAATGGGCATCAAAATTCTTGGAATTGTTCCGGAAACATAATTTCCATGTAGTTGAGAGCATAGGATGGATATGACCCGGAACGGTCATTGTGGAACAGGTTCCCGGAGGGCCTAAAGTGACCATTAATTCATTTGGTAGAAATCCTGGCAATATGAGAATCAAAATTCTTGGAATTGTTCTTGAAACATATTATTCATGTAGTTGAGACCAAAGGGTGGATATGAACCGGAACGGTCATTCTGGAACAGGTTCCCGGAGGGCTCGTAGGGGCCAAAAACTCATTTAAAATAAACCCTGGCAATATGGGTATCAAAACTTTTGGAATTGTTTCGGAAATATGTTATCCATAAAGTTGAAACCATAGGATGGATATCAACCAGAACAGTCATCCTAGAACAAGCTCCCGAAAGGCTTTTAGTGGCCACAAACTCATTTAGAAGACACCCTGGTATCAAAGTTCTTGGAATATTTCCGGAAACATGTTTTTCCAAGAAGATGGGACTGATGTTGGGTCATCAGGCTGAATGGCTGTTAGGCCGAATGGTTATTGGGTCGAATGAAAAGTGAGGAGTGAATAGTGAGAAGTGAGCAGTGAGAAGTGGAAAGTAAAACATGAAAAGTGAACTGAGAGAAATGAGAAGAGAGAAGTGAAAAGTTACACAATGTTGACCCGATTTTGTCACTCCCCGATTTTATCTACCTCCGACTTTATCACATTTTCTACCCGATTTTATCACGTCCCGCTTTTGCCACGTTTTTGACCCATTTTGTCACCACAAAAAAATTTGAAAATTTTAGTCGTTCTTTTTATTTTTGTAAACTATTCAGCAAACACCAATGATACTTACAGCGCCTGTGGTTTATTATAAATCATTTCTGAGTACCTGTCAAGAATTTTTCTTTGACAAGTCTTTTGACAAGAAATAACGGAAAAAGAAGATGGCAAGTGTTTCTTCTAAATGAGGGTCCCCTCGGAAACCTGTTTGAGAATGACCGGTCCATTGTCAAACCATCTTATGGTCTAATATACCAAAAGATCATGCTTCCGAGACAATTTCATGAATTTTGATACCCACATTGCCAGGGTTTCTTCAGAATAAGTTTGTGGCCACTTTAGGCCCCACGGGAACCTGTTCCAGGATGACCGGTCCGTTGTCAAACCATCCAATGGTCCAATTACTTATCGGATCATGCTTCCGATACAATTTCATGAATTTTGATACCCATATTGCCAGGGTTTCTTCAGAATAAGTTTGTGGCCACTTTAGGCCCCACGGGAACCTGCTCCAGGATGACTTATCGGATCATGCTTCCGAAATAATTTCATGAATTTTGATACCCATATTGCCAGGATTTCTTAAGAATAAGTTTGTGGCCACTTTAGGCCCGACGGGAAGCTGTTTCCGGAATAACCGTTCCGGGATGAATTCATAAGATGGTCCTGTAACGTAGTTAAGTTATATTCTTTAAATTTCCAACAAAGTTTATTAGTCATGACGCAAGGAATCTTCATTTGGTTGAATATATATCTTCAATTTACACATACTTTGGGATTTGGCCCAGTTAATCCGGAATTCCGGTTACCAGGTAATCCGAATCGGTTATCTGCAACATGTATCGAATAGGTAAGTTCCTGCATCCGTAGCAACCAAAATTGTCAAAATCGGTGAAAACTGACAATGTTATGATCATTTTAAGTCCGTGGGTACCCGGGTCGGTAACAAAAGGGTTAATGCTAGTTAATTCACAAAGCTGCTTTCCCGCGCGCGGTTGCGGTTTTGCTGGAAATCAACGTGCGGTCATCCTCAGCATCGGCAGCGCTCAATATAATTTGTTTTAAAAGTCACCGACGACAGCCATTCACTGTTTTACCGCCTACCTAGTCAACACAAAATCGTATATGATGCAACATAATATGCTAAAGTGGGGGCGATATACGCACATATTGTATGGGAAAGTACGTATATCGCTTCCACTTTTGCATCTTAACTGACATTATATACGATCTTGTGTTTACTGGGTATTTGCTACAGACGCCATCTTTATGAATAATTCTCTGCAGCAACTACCCGTCGACGGCCACATCTGGCAAAAATCCTCTCAATGCTTCTACCAACCAACAGCAGCAAACTGAAAGTATTCAATTTCGCAAGAAAATTTCATTTGTGCCACAATGTTTAAAACGGTAAACAAAACCTTCTTCTTCATAAAATAATGGTCCTGAAAAAGGACCGATTAAGTGCGCCATTCACTATTAGTATGCGAGAAAGTCTCGCTTTAATACTGCTCCCCCAATGACGAGATTTCTGCAACTCTTGCCGACGGCCATCATTGTTGGACGAATTTCGAAATCATGATGATGTTGCTGACGACGGTCGCACGATTATTCACAGCAAACCGGATCTGCAGCATCCGCCAATCATGCGAGAGAACAGCACATAAAATTTGCACTCATAACGATTAACAAAGGGGCGGGGCTAATAGGTTTGAACACAATTAAGCAGCATTCTCGCGTGCGCAAGCAGCTGGAAGCAGGAGCTGCATCAGTTCAAGCTCCAGCACTACCTGCCAGAAGAAGAAGAGCATCCTCTTTCCCCGGTGGATTCTGCTCCGCTCTACACCCCGGAGCAGCTGGCTCCAATATTCAGCTAACTTGCGGCTCGGCTTCGAAGCTGCAAATCCCGGTTCGACCAGATCTACACTCTGGGCCTTTTTGTCATTGAAAAAGGATTTCAGGTTGGGTCTGGCAAACTGGAACGCTTGCTCGCTCAAGAGCAAAATCGTCGAGTTCAGCGACTTCCTTCAGGAGAAGGAGATTGACGCGGCTTTCATCACAGAAAACCCACCTGAAGCCCGAGGTAAGTGCAAAAATTACGGGTTTTACGCGGCCGGAGTTCCAATCAACAAGCTCCAGAGGGGGCGAGTGGCAATCGCCTTGCGGAGCAACACCGTCTGCCGCCTGCTGCCGGACTTTAAGCTCCGTCGGAGTCGTCACGTTAATCGTGGCTTACTGTCCCACACAAGTCAAAGTCGACGACGGCACATCGGCCGAACTACGAAGAGATGACTCGGCGACAGGGGCAGTTCATCATCGCCGGAGACCTGAAAGCAAAGCACTAATCGTGGGGAAACTCCATCTCAAACAGGAACGGTGTCGTCTGGTCCAACGACGTGCTGGAGGACCACTACACTATCCTGAGAACTGATAGCCCTACCCGGTTGGTACGGTCCGGGCCCATGCAACGCTCGACATTTTCATCACGAACATGAATGATCACGTCTCCCAACCGGTCGTCTTCCAGGAGCTCAGCTTAGACCACTATCCGGTGGTGGTGGAAGTTGGAATTTCGGTGGATCGGCACGAGGTAACCCGGCGTAACTATCACCAAGTCGGTTTCAACGGTGTGTGGATGAGAACATCGACTACCAGTGGCATCCGGAGGCGCTCTCTAAGGCGGAGGCGCTATTCTAAAATCTCAGCCTTGGCTCATTCCACCTTTGATCCCAGACAACAATGGCTCTAAAGATCGCTTGATAACTCCTGCAGAGAAGGTTACCGAAATAGGTCGTCACTTCGTCAGCTCGCATAATCTTGGACAGAACATCGTCCATCTTATTCCTAACGACTTCTAGGAGGAGTTGGATATCACAAGCAAATCATCCTCCCCGTGATCGAATACGACATGACGATCTGGGAGAGCTGTGCTAAAACGTATCTTCTGAAACTCCAACGAGGGCAAAAGAAGTTCCTGAAGATGATCCTAAACAGTGCTCCCAGGGCACGAACTTCTGAGGTCCACCGTCTGGCCGGGATGAAAACATTAAATGAACGCTTTGGTGAGTGTAAAGATCGGTTCAGGGCCCGTTGCTCAACTTCGGACCAGGCTGCTATTAGACCGCTAATTCCAATCTAGGTTATCCAATTTTTAATGGCAATAGTTACACTACTACGTAGTAGTTAGGTTACCCAATTTAAATATCAAATAATGCTCCTCAAAAGCTATCATGTTAAATTAGACAATATTCAAATTACACTCCAACTAAACATAAACATCCAGAATATCAAAGATGAAGGGCCATGTTGCTGAGCCCTTGACATTTAAGCTATTGTTAAAGCTCAAACAGGTAAAAAAACATAAATTCATTGAACAAAAAATCGTGCGCGAGCCATTTTGTTTGAGAGCGGTCCCAGCATCGGCCTTGGTGGTGCTCGTCGCGTGGCCTTCATCAGCAGTACTCAAGTGAAATTTGTTTGTAAATCGTGGTAAAGCATCGAGCGGCCATACGCAAAAATCGTCAGCGGATGTGTATCGAAGCGCATAAGCCGGTCCTTTTTAGGATCAGTATGTTAAATGAAAGCCAATGGATGTGTGACGAAAATTCTTTACAAGAACAGAAAATTTGAAGACAATTATGGTAGCGTCAGTGATGATCGTCTTGGGAGGATCCTACAGTGAATTTAAACGCCGCGTTCGCGTTTGGAACCATTTTGAATTGGAAAGATATATTTGATTGCTTAATTGTGGTTAATATTTGGAAAGGCGCATCCTTGTATATAATTTCATGTTAAATCTACCTGTCGACGGCCGTCGCAGAGGTCAAGAATGACGCCATCCAATTTTCTACAGAAACCATGAGATTGTGCTGATGTAATGTGGTGAAAATTTCTCCTAATTAAACATGCTTTAGTGTATAATAGAGCACTAAGATTTTTTATCTTAAAGGTAAGTTCACCACGGCGTGCACTAATAAGTGAAAACTAATAAAGTAAAATATTCTCACAAGAATCGGACAATCTGTTGGTTTCTGTTAGTAACTGTAATGTCTCAACAAGGATTCAAGAAGCGTTGCTTACAGTGATTGTGAAGGCGCATATATCGCTTCGTTTCATCACCCCCATTTTGAACGAAAGATAGTTCAATTTTGAACAAATTTTCTTCAAATTGAAAGTGGCTATTATGGCGTCGGTGGCGGTCGCAGCAGCATCCTTTGTATAGTAATGGCCCTGACAAAGGACCAATTTTCCGAAATTGTGCGTCTTTGCAACTACTAACAGCATGCGAGCAACGATTTCACTTGAGTGCTGTTCCTACTGACAAGTCTTCTGCAGCAACTATCGCCGACGTCCGCCATTGTTGAATGAATTTCTTTTTTCATTTTCACTGTGTATAATAGTGCTCCTAACAAAAAGCCGAATGATTTTGATTTTGGGCGCGCAAGACATGGCTCTTTTTATGCACAGAGAAAATGAAGTGGTGGGCCAAATGGTGCGTACCTTAACCTCTAGTAGCGTAATCCAGACCGATTTGGTTGCAGCAGCTTACATGTGACTGGATTTGGTGGCATATGCTGCCGCTAACCGCAAGTCGAGCACATCTGTATATGGACGCCGTATACAGATGTGTTCGACTTGCGGTTGGCGGCAGTATGGGTCTCCAACTTTATATTCGTCTTGGGGATGCATGAACGTAATTGGTTGGTTCTGATTTTGGTTACCGGGCGTGAAAGGCGTGAAATGTTTACCGGGCGGATAAATTTTCAATATTGTTACGTTGATAATCAATAGTTTTAATACCCATCATATAATTTAAAATTACTCAAACATTAAAATATATTAAATATGTTGGCTGTGCATATGCACCGCCCGCCCAGCCCGTTGTTGGGAGGCATGGAGTGCGATCCTCGCGTTTAATAAACAATGTGCACTCGCTTGACTGTGGATATACAACAGTAAAGCACATGTGGAGATTGGACAAATCAAGCATCCGAAAGATATTCAATTTGCAAAAAAGAGAGCTAACCGCGGTTAGCTCGGATTCTGATGGCTTACCGCAAACGTGGCCTTTAAGTGGTCTTGTTGTGTAGGGGTTATCACGCCTATCTAGAGAGTAGGAGGTTGAGGGTTCGAGTCCCTCCAAGACACGTGGATTCTTTTTTGCAAATTCCATTCTCTATTCCATTCTCTATTCCATCTCTATTCCATGCTATACTACCTGCAGATAAAGATCAACGCAAGAAACAGAGGTTGCTTTTATCAGACGCGTCAGTTCGTATATCGAAAATGGTATACTATACCAACTTTTTACGGCAATTTTCTATAAGTCAATGCGTTTTACGTCCTCTTTTTTACGGCACGTGACGTAAATAGTAGTTTATGCAACAAGTTGCAAAAAGATGAGTTTTTCAGCACGAGTTAGCCTCGTTGAATAAATAAAACGAATGCTGAAAAAATCGAGTTTTGCAACGAGTAGCACACGCTATTTTTTGCAATGATGAAAAATTGACTTTCATTTGATAAATCTGTACCAAAATTGTACAGTTTTATTTACTCTACATGATCATTGTTGCCAATAAATTATGTTGCTGCGGAGAACAATCAGATTCCATGTTACCGTGCCACATTGCATAGTTCGATAAACCGTGTAGCGATAGATGTACTTGACTTTGGAAATTTTTGATGTCGTGTCCCCCAAACTATTTAATTTATTACGGGGCGCATAGAATACACTATTTGAGCAGTTACCGAAGCTAATTCAGCAAAATGTAGTCATGTAACTACTGTTCTGATATTGGTTTTTCATTATACATCCCAAATGACTGTTATAATGAATAATAACAACCCATTTGAGTTGCATAATGTTTATTAAAGCACCCATTTCGTTGGTATGGAAAAGTAGGCCGTTTTATCACTCAAAGACCAACGAAGATATTATGATCAGGAATTGCAAAAAAGAATTTTAAGTATTTCTGATATTCAAAAGTAAACCTATTAGAAGGTACGTTTCTTCTTCTTCTTCTTCAATGGCTCTACATTCCAACCGGCACTTGGCCCGCTTTTCAACTTAGTATTCTATTAGCATTTACTAAGTTATTAATTGAAAGCTTTATATGCCCGCCATTGCATGAGTATGTATATTGTGTGGCAAGTACAATGGTCACACTATGTCCAAGGAGTCGAGAATGTTTTCCATCTGGAAACATCCAATATCGGACCGAGAACAGAACTCGCCATCTTCAAATAGGGCAATCCTACGCCTTTGCATGCAAGGCTACTTGGAGACCCAGGCGCAGGCCTAATAAGTCACTTTTAAAAATAATCGTTCCGAACACCATAGAAGATAATACGACTCGAAACAATCGGCAACGACATAGGCGACGAATTAAGGATCACGAATGGAAGCTTAGATCGATTATGCATGGAAGCTAGGCGCAGCTTCTCTTGTAGTTGGCTTGAAGTTGGGGGCACGTTGCCCCCGGAACAAAGAAACGACTAGTATAACGGCGAATGTGAGCAGTTAGTGGAAAAGAATGATGTCAGATTTTGCTATTAACAAGAACAAACTAATGGCTCAAGATATTAATAAGTTCTTGTTAATGGCAAAACCTGATATTTTTATGATATTTTGGTGCAAATTTTTGTTATTTTTGCTTGTTATTTTTACTCTTATTTCAAACAAGTTAATATCATGTTTTGTTATCAATATCACGTTTTACTGTTAATAAACAATTTTCGTCTACCCGGGCTCCGACAACGATACTAGCAGAGAAATTCGGAGACGCATCATTGCAGGAACCCGTACGTACTTTGAACTCCACAAAACGCTCAGATCGAATAGAGTTCGCCGCCGTACCAAACTGACTCTCTACAAAACCCTTATTAGACCGGTAGTTCTCTACGGACACGAGACCTGGACGATGCTCGTGAAGGACCAACGCGCACTGTGAGTTTTCGGAAGGAAAGTGCTGCGTTCCATCTATGGTGGGGTGTAGATGGCGGATGGTACGTGGAGGAGGCGAATGAACCACGAGTTGCATCTGCTGTTGGAAGAACCAATCTATCGTACACACGGCGAAACTCGGACGACTGCGGTGGGCCTTGCACGTAGCCAGAATGTCAAACAGTAATACGGTGAAAATGGTTTTAGACAACGATCCGATGGGAACAAGAGGTGGGTGCACAGCGAGCAAGGTGGATCGATCAGATGGAGGACTCTCGGCAGATTGGGTGTTTGGCGATACGTGCAGCCATGTAACGCGCAATGCAACAGCACATGCCACTCCGGCCTTAGTCTAATAATAAATAAATAAGATAGTTGGTTTTTGGTGCCGATTCATCGACACATAAATGAAAATTGTGGAAAAACTAAACCCTTTTTTTCTGCGTGACGTTTCGGTCTACTGCTTTGCCTCGACCGTCCTCATATCGATCACGGCAGCGATTACCTCCTCGCTTTCTGCTGGGCGATCACTTACCTTAGTAATGGTGAATTACCAAATAAATACATGAAAATCGTTGAACAAAAAATATCAGAATTTTGTTTAAATAAAAAAAAATAGATATCAGAATGAATAAAAAAAATCCCAAATCATGTCTGGAGAATTCCCCATGAATAATTTGTAATAACAGGAGGAACTTTGAAGAACCTGACACCAGAAAAAATTCTGATCAACTTTATGATGTGTTTATTTCTGATTTTCTGTTTTATTAATTATCATTTATTTATTATTAAGTTATAAAAAAAATCTTGTAACTCTGGAATATTTTCTATTGATGAAAAACTCGTTACTCATCTCTCAATAAAAAATCACAATTGTTGGTGCAACTGTGGATTAAATTATCAATAGGTAGTTGTTCTATATTTAATACTTAGATATCTGGAAATATCAGAAGTGATATTTGTTAAGTAGATTGAGTATATTCTCAGTGGAATGTCTTTGTAACTAGTCATATAAAGCTGTATTCATATTTTTCTCTTTAGAATGTAATAATTTTCTCAAAATTCTGATAATTTGACTTCCAGAAAAAAGATTGGGAATCAAAGAAATAAACCAAATGGGTTTCCATGTTAACAGGAATTAATATTTTTTTGTCAAAATCTATGAATTATGTTTATCAAAAACTAAGATCCAATATTCAAATGCTTAGTCAAAGAAAATTTAAAGTTTCTTTATATATCTGTGAATATTTTCAAGGATTTCTATTGGAGCCAGAGTCTGTACCCTAGGGGGTACCATAATCAATGCCAACATGTTAAGGAATTCGGCACGGCAAATGCTGGGTAAAGCGTACCATTGGTACTTCGCGTACCTGAAGGAATAAAATAGACCCCATCTCGCGGTCCTTAGCCTCTTACCCAGCAACTCCTATCCCTACCTCCCCGCGGTGCTGGCCGGGATACGAGCAACCTTAGGGAAGATCGGGTAACCAACCCTGGTGGGAACTATGGTCGTATGCTGACAGGGAAGGGGGTTTGCTCCTCTCCGGAGGTGCAAATCTTATTGAGCGTCTGTTCTCCATGTCAGGATCGGCTCACAACAGCGTCTGTTCTCCATGTTAGGGGCGGCTGATCATCGTCCGAGTGCCAGCGAGGGACTCTAAGTGAAACTGTGCATCATGGTCCACCGGAAATAAGGAGGAATGGTCCTCCGGAAATTTAGGGGGTTTGGTGTCAGGCCCTGCAAGCCAGCCTTTAAAAAACATAAGCAACGAACAATCAACAAGAGAGTACGGACCGGAACCATCGGCGAAGACCACTGCGACGAAAAGGGACTAGCGATTGGAAACTCGGTTCGTGGAACTGCAAATCTCTCAACTTCATCGGGAGCACACGCATACTCGCCGATGTGCTCAAGGACCGTGGATTCGGCATCGTAGCGCTGCAGGAGGTTTGTTGGAAGGGATCAATGGTGCGAACGTTTAGAGGTAATCATACCATCTACCAGAGCTGCGGCAACACACACGAGCTGGGAACAGCTTTCATAGTGATGGGCGATATGCAAAGGCGCGTGATCGGGTGGTGGCCGATCAATGAAAGAATGTGCAGGTTGAGGATCAAAGGCCGGTTCTTCAACTTCAGCATAATCAACGTCCATAGCCCACACTCCGGAAGCACTGATGATGATAAGGACGCATTCTACGCGCAGCTGGAACGTGAGTACGACAGCTGCCCAAGACACGACGTCAAAATCATCATAGGAGATTTGAACGCTCAGGTTAGCCAAGAGGAGGAGTTTAGACCGACTATTGGAAAGTTCAGCGCTCACCGGCTGACGAACGAAAACGGCCTACGACTAATTGATTTCGCCGCCTCCAAGAATATGGCTATTCGTAGCACCTACTTCCAACACAGCCTCCCGTATCGGTACACCTGGAGATCACCACTGCAGACAGAATCACAAATCGACCACGTTCTGATTGATGGACGGCACTTCTCCGACATTATCGACGTCAGGACATATCGTGGCGCTAACATCGACTCTGACCACTATCTGGTGATGGTTAAACTGCGCCCAAAACTATCCGTCATCAACAATGTTCGGTACCGACGACAGCCGTGGTAAGACCTAGAGCGAATGAAGCAACCTTATGTCGCAACTGCATACGCGCAGTATCTCGAGGCAGCGTTGCCGGAAGAGGGTGAGTTCGATGGGGCCCTCTTGAGGACTGCTGGAATACAGTTAAAGCAGCCATTAACGACGCAGCGGAGAACAACGTCGGGTATATGGGTCGAAGTCGACGGAACGATTGGTTCGACGAAGAGTGCAGACAGATTCTGGAGGAGAAGGACGCAGCGCGGGCGGTCGCGCTGCAGCAAGGTACCCGGCAGAACGTGGAACGTTATAGACGGAAGCGGAGACAGCAGACCCGCCTTTTTCAGGAGAAGAAACGCCGCCTGGAAGAAGCGGAGTGCGAGGAGATGGAACAGCTGTGCCGTTCTCAAGATACACGCAAGTTCTATCAGAAGCTCAACGCATCCCGCAAAGGCTTCGTGCCGCGAGCCGAAATGTGCCGGGATAAGGATGGGAGCATCTTGACGGACGAACGTGTGGTGATCGAAAGGTGGAAGCAGCACTACGAGGAACATCTGAATGGCGCTGAGAGTACAGGCAGTGAAAGTCAAGGCAGCGGAGGAGATGACTACGTCAGTTCAGCGGACGATGGAAGCCAACCAGCCCCACCCTTGAGGGAAGTTAAGGATGCCATTCAACAGCTAAAGACCAATAAAGCAGCTGGTAAGGATGGTATCGGAGTTGAGCTCATCAAGATGGGCCCGGAGAAGCTGGCCACTTGCCTGCATAAACTGATAGTCAGAATCTGGGAAACTGAACAGCTACAGAAAGAGTGGAGTTATATGCCCCATCTACAAGAAAGGCGACAAGCTGGAGTGTGAGAACTTTCGAGCGATCACCATCCTTAATGCCGCCTACAAAGTGATATCCCAGATCATCTTCCGTCGTCTGTCACCATTAGTGAACGAGTTCGTGGGAAGTTATCAAGCCGGCTTCGTTGACGGCCGCTCGACAACGGACCAGATCTTTACTGTACGGCAAATCCTTCAAAAATGCCGTGAATACCAGGTCCCAACGCACCATCTGTTCGTTGATTTTAAGGCGGCATACGACAGTATAGACCGCGTAGAGCTATGGAAAATTATGGACGAGAACAGCTTCCCTGGGAAGCTTACCAGACTGATCAAAGCAACGGTGGATGGTGTGCAAAACTGTGTGAAGATTTCGGGCGAACACTCCAGTTCGTTCGAATCGCGCCGGGGACTAAGACAAGGTGATGGACTTTCGTGCCTGTTGTTCAACATTGCGCTAGAAGGTGTCATGCGGAGAGCCGGGTGTAACAGCCGGGGTACGATTTTCAACAGATCCAGTCAATTTATTTGCTTCGCGGATGACATGGACATTGTCGGCCGAACATTTGCAAAGGTGGCAGAACTGTACACCCGCCTGAAACGTGAAGCAACAAAAGTTGGACTGGTGGTGAATGCGTCAAAGACAAAGTACATGCTTGTGGGCAGAACCGAGCGCGACAGGGCCCGCCTGGGAAGCAGTGTTACGATAGACGGGGATACCTTCGAGGTGGTCGAGGAATTCGTCTACCTCGGATCCTTGCTAACGGCTGACAACAACGTTAGTCGTGAAATACGAAGGCGCATCATCTGTGGAAGTCGGGCCTACTACGGGCTCCAGAAGAAACTGCGGTCGAAAAAGATTCGCCACCGCACCAAATGTGTCATGTACAAGACGTTAATAAGACCGGTAGTCCTCTACGGACATGAAACATGGACAATGCTCGAGGAGGACTTGCAAGCACTCGGAGTATTCGAGAGACGCGTGCTTAGGACCATCTTTGGCGGTGTGCAAGAAGACAGTGTGTGGCGGCGAAGAATGAACCATGAGCTCGCCCAACTCTACGGCGAACCCAGTATCCAGAAGGTAGCTAAAGCCGGAAGGGTACGATGGGCAGGACATGTTGCAAGAATGCCGGACAGCAACCCTGCAAAGATGGTGTTCGCTTCCGATCCGGCAGGTACGAGACGGCGTGGAGCGCAGCGAGCGAGATGGGCAGACCAGGTGCAGAACGACTTGGCGAGCGTGGGGCGTATCCGAGGATGGAGAGATGCGGCCTCGAACCGTGCATTGTGGCGTCAAATTGTTGATTCAGTGTTATCTGTTTAGATGTTAACTAAATAAATGAAATGAAATGTTAAGGGATTCCTCTAAAGAAAAAGGTTGAAAACTGTTGCTTTAGTTCAATGTGGCTCCAAGCAGGTGACACTACGGGCCGCGTTTATGGATCACATAAGAGCTCAACAACGACACGGTTTCTGCATAAAACGTTTGCGATATTTCGTCCATTATTCGATGAGATAATTTGCTTCTAGTTAATATTCAGCAGACAGTTTTGCAATGTCTTAGAAACAAACATAAAAAGGAAATAACATCGGAGAATACTCACTCCACGTCCTAGCCTTCCATTACCCATATTCGATGTGCTCCAAGCAGCAAGGGTTTGCATCTTGGTTTTGAAAATAGATACGGTAATTGTATATTTAAGGTTGCCCCAAACCTTCGCTGTCGTTAAGTGACATTCGTTGTAACTTAGTCGTTTTGCCGCTGCCCGCATGAATCCATTGAACTACACAATGCATTGAAAATGTCAAGCTTGTTTGAGAAACTATTTGTGCCTACATTTGAAAATCATTTCTATGCGAACTACAAAGGTACATGGCTATTGATTTTTGACTACAACCGAGTCGAAAAGATATTTTAACGATTCGGTATTATTTTATTGTTTTCTAAAAATAGCAAAAAATGAGTTTTGGCAAAAAAAAACCTTTTCTTAATTTTCCAAAATGCTAAAAAGGTTATTTTTTATGTTTTGCGCATTTTCCTCAACCAGGTTCGAAAATTATAACAACAGAATTTTTCTCGTTCTATGCGGGTTAGATTTGGAATGCAACTACTTATCTCGTGGCCACACTTAGCTATAAATCATGTAACTTTCTGCTCTATGCTCTAGTGATCATCAAGATGCGAGTCCTATTTCAATTGCACTTATTGCTGAATGATGCAGAGCAGACCCCATTTCATGCAATCTTCCTTTTCTCAGTAAACACCCCATGTCAAAGGGGGCGGATGGTACTTTGTTCGCGAAAGAAATCGCTTGGTTGAACGAACGATTATTTGCTTCGTCTAGGTACCTCGTTACCTACTTGGAATTAAATTTCATTCCCCGTCAGTCAGCGGTTGACTAGAGCGCAATCGTCTCGTCAGCCAGCGGCACCGTGAGTTGAGCCGCCGAGCATACCTACAAGTGAAAACATGGCAATTAAAGCGAAATCCGAGACGAAATCCCATTTCCGCGCGCGGTTCGCCCCAAGAGCATAATGAAGAGAGCACATTAAACAGCGGTGGATTATGTGAAAATCCCAATAAATTATTCATCTTTCGAGGAACCGATATCGGTGTAGGTTGGTCTAGGAAGCAGAATTTGTTTGCATTTCGCAGTAGCCATTAAAGAGCGCGGTACGGCCGCCCGGCGGTATGGTGCGGGCTTTATACTTTGCGTAGCGTTTAATTTGGCGTCACCTTGCTCGTTGATTGATGATCGAACCGGCTGTCGCGGTTGTTGGACTTAGTATTTAGAGAAGGCGTGAATCTTGTTAAATTATTTGAATCATCTTGGCAGCTGAGAATAAGCCCCCCGTGGTGTTAATCTCCATTCCAAAGGTACGAATTGTTCGGCGTCGGACTATAATTTAGTCGATGTTGAATGGATGTCAGTTTGATCGCTCGTGTAGTGGTGTCTATTAGATTAGAGCCACAAGGGATGCTAATGATAATAACTGTCATTAAAATTGATTATTAATTGGAGCAAATGTTCCCATGTTCTGAATTTAAATCAATGGGAGATACTGGTCGCATGTCACCTTTGCATCATAACACAGGAAACCAGCTTTCTCGGTTCTCTTTACTTAAATGTTCAGGTCAGATATACTGCTGTGCCTCATTATCACGTCTGACATCCGTATTATACAACGGGAAAGTTACAACAGTTTGCAATGATTACCATATATGTGTACTCCAGGAGATGATTGTCCGAGAAGTGGTCATTATGTACCAGTCAGTAGTTGCACCGCTCTATTTAGAATCAAATCGAGTCTGAAATGGACATTCGCCACAAACTTCTTCAGAAATGTGAATGAACAACCGCCGTAACCAATGATTTCCGCTGGGAACGAACTACAACAATAACAACACAAACATCGCCGCCGCTTTTCCGACAATGGGGAAACTTGTAACGAGCAAATTGCATTCTACCAACTTTACTCATATGTGGAGAGCAGCACGCAGCACTGCACTGCTCGTTTTCATCACCCAACGATCTTTACTTACCCCGTTGCCTTCCGCCACCACTTGCCGGCCAGGTTTTTCACGGTTCCACATTCTAGCATTCAGTCAGACAGCACACAGAGCAGTTGGCATTTTCCCCGCACTCGCATTTGGCCCACTTTTCCTCGATGACGGTCTTATTCGGACGCGACCACTGTACCGGCACCAACGACTACTGTCCGTCTTTCCGTCCGGCCACCCACCATGCAAGGACCACGGTCATTCTCTCATCTGCTCGGGGATTTCGAATCTCAGTTGATGTGCTCTTTCTCACTGAGGCTGCTTCTTCCGACACGTCAAAGACCATGGCCATCATCAGCGCCATCCGCCGTTCAGTGGCACAGTGCACAGTGGTTCCATTCCCCTAGAAGGGCGGTCATAAATATGAATAACGAAAATTATACGGTAAAATGGTGTACTTTTAGTATTTTTCGAGTTAAACAGCCTATTTTTCAATTATTTGGTAGGCTCAATCATTATCATACTTTACGGAGCCGATTTCAGTATTATATGCAAAAGTCCAACAAACAACGTTCAATTTACATTCTTGAGGAAGATGCGTGGGTGGGAAGATGCTTGTTATTGTGAAAGTAGTAAACGAAAATAAACCTGATTAACTTTCCCAGCGGTATTAATGCCTTTCTAGTCCATATGAAAAAATAGTATTTTTGCCATAACTTTTAGACCCATTGTGCGATCTGGCCAATTCTTATTAGAAAATAAAAGGATATGATTCCACGTGGAACGTAAATTGTTCCGAACAAATCGGTTAAGTCTAGATCAACATTTGAAAAGGGCGTAACAGCCAAAATTTATTCCTTCTGATTCTTTGTCCACATATGTTTATTTTAGATGTTATTTTTAGATGTTTGTTTCTTTTATGTATGTTTGTTTTAGATAGTAATATGTTGTGACAAAAATATGTTTAGCTTAGTGACTTTCTGATGAATGTGCAATGATTGTTTTTTAGCTTAAGTAGTTCAATAAGACCATGTACGGTCAGTTGAATTTTAATAGAAATACAAATACAAATACAAATATATAGCTAAATATGTAGACGAAGAATCAGAAGGAATAAATATTGGCTGTTACGCTTTTTCCAAATGTTGGTCTAGAAGTATAAATGCCTAAAAAATAAGTGAGTTTTTTTTGCGCACATACATACGCACACATACACACCCACAGATATACATCATCTGCTATCTAATACTATGGGTCTCCGGGCATCCTATAACAGTTCGTTTTTAGAACCAACTTATAACCTTTACGTATACTTAGTATATGAGAAAGGCAAAAAGGTTTAATTAATCAATTTAAAGTTAAATATAATACTATTACTATTTAATAATCTGCACACAGATACCTCTTGAATGACAGCTAAAAATTTAAATATCTTCTCAGAGATGTCAGTTGCTTTTCAGTCTCATAAAGTTGACCATGATAAAAAACATAATAATCGTGTTCATCAATTTTGGTAATTTTTTACCATCGATTATTTATTTCCAAGCTCAGTCGCAGACTGTGGTAACTGAAATGCCATTTAGGCAGCAGCCAGAAATATGAATACACTTGAAGGATATTCAAAAAGAAATTGAAGTACACGATTAAATTGAGCAGAAAATATGATATCTGTTGAACAAACATAATTTTGTTTTTTGTTTACCCTTAGCTTTTCGTTGACGGTTGCAACTAAAATAGCCTTTAGGTCAAAGATAGGAGTGTAAATATTAATTCAGAGGATGTTTCTGGAGGGGATTTGAAGGGGAAACATACTTTCTTAGTGGATGGAAAAGATGACAAAATTGAGTAGAAAATTGTGTTTCCGTCGAGCAAACATAGTAAAGTTATTTGTTTACCATTTGCTTGGTCGCAAACGGTCGCAGCTGAAATAGCCTTTAGATGACAGATTAGAGTGTTAATATTTACTTAGAGGATGTTTCTGGAGGGTACTTGAAGGGGAAACATACTTTTTTGGAGGATGAAGATAACAAAATTTCGAAGAAAATTGTTTTTCCGTCGAAGATAGAAAAGTTATTTGTTTACCATTTGCTTGGTCGCAGATGGTAGCAGCTGAAATAGCCTTTAGATGATAGATAATAGTGTAAATATTAAAACAGTGAATGTTTCTGGAGGGGATCTGAAGGGGAAACATATTTTATTGGTGGATGATAATAATGAAATTCAGAAGAAAATTGTGAATCCGTTCATCAAACACAGTAGAGTTTTTCGTTGACCATTTGCTTGGTTGCGGACGGTCCCAGCTGAAATAGCATGTAGATGACAGATAAGAGTGTAAATATTTACTCAGAGGATGTTTCAAGAGGGAATTCAAAGGTTAAACATAAGTTTCATGAGGTATGCCAACATTTTCACGTATAGTTTATTTAACAGGATTATCTTAATTCGAAGCCTTATACAGAGCATATTATCTCAAATTCTATAAAAATGACGATTGCATCTTATATAGTATACCATAAAGTAGCAGTTCAGGGATAACTTGTTGAATTTCGATAAAGTCATGTTTTGGATTTATGACCCATGGAGGAACCACTGTGCGGTGGTCGGAGCACGAGTCAAATCTCATAAATTTTGACACATATGTTCGAATCAACCCCTTAAATATTCCGGAAATGATGTTTCCTTCAAAGGTGTTCCACTGTGGCGTTTGGCGTCCATCATCACATTCCAGCAAAATGTTCGCATGAGAGATTTCACTTTGTTCAGCGGATAAATCTGGCGCGCGCGCTCGCAGGTTGCATCCTGCACATGATTCGAGCATCTTCGGCGTGGTGTTTGTTAGTCAGCGTGTATGTGTGATGAATACGCTGCGATTTCCATGTCGCGTGCATGTCATACAAAACTTATATAATTGTTGTCTGTGGCTTCGTTGGCCTATCCACCGTTGCACTTACGTCCATGCTTTGATCGTCTCGTTTCGTTCGTTGGCGCGCTGAAGAAGATACTTGAGGAAAACGCTTACCAGACATTGAGAGCTCGTTGCCTACATTGTTGACGTTGGATGCCTCTTTTGTGGATGGCTGCTGCTTGGATGGAACTTGAAGTTTCCAAGTTATGACTGCGAAAAAGAAAGAAGCTGGTCAAGGAGAGCTCGAAAACAATGTTTTGAAGTGTCAAGAGCCATCAAAAGAATTCACAATGGGACGATTATGATTATTATGTGCAATTAGGACCTTTCAATTACTGGTGGCGGCTTTCTCAGCGATTTGATGTAATTTGGTTATTCTGAAGAGTCACTTCAAAACCGAGATAGATAATATGCTTTGCTGATAATATACTCATTTAAAAATGTGATGATGTTCTGTTGTCGTAGACTTAGAGGCTGAATATATATCTTTTCCAATTATCGGCAGCGGTGTTTATCGTGATTTTGTTACGCTGAAAATTATTTCAGCCGACGACGGGCGGCGGCTGCATGCATGGGCGTTGCATTTTTTTTCTCAAGGGTTTGGATTTACGAAGGAAAGTTTTCTGATTTATGTTTACGATTCATATTAAATATTTTGAACTTGTTTTCGTAAAGCACGTAGAATGTTCGCGCAATTCGAATTATTTTGTTCTGTTTTGTGCATCGGTCGCTAATTAGATTAATTAGTGCGCGTTCGAAAGTGTTTTTGTTCGATTAGTCACGCTAATGCTAGAGGCACTGCTACAGCTATTGTGATCAACATGATTAAACCATTAGAACCCATATTTTAAAGCTTAGCTTAGTTTAGTCTGCGGTTGCTTTTCCGTGATTGAGCACTACGATAAAAGTGAATAGAAGTTGCGATTTACCAATAACCGCGCCAGCCAAGTCCTTTTCAATTGGAACATTGAGATTGAATCCACGGCTCACGGCACGAGGCAGGATCCTGCTTGTAAGGTAGTCACTACACCACCGAGCTTGTCTTGAACGCGTCCAATCATGCACAAATTTATATATTCACTGGCCGCACAAAGCACAAATCAGGATTTCGCGACAATTCCGCGTCCTAATCAGAACACATTTATTTACTCACGGACCGCACACGACACAAACTCGGATTTTGCGACTATTCCGCGTCCTAACACGAACAAATCCAATCGCGAACTCCAACCATAGTAACCTGGATTTCACACAAAAAGTTTGATTGGTATCTTGAATGTCATATTTATGTTTTAAGTTTGCTTGTTCTCAATGATGAAAAGAGGGCTACTGTGATGGAAAACAAGGGCATCTGACACATAAAACATACTATCAATCTAATACTTAAGAGCGGAGCAGAATGGATACGTTTGCGTGCGTTTTGACAGTTTTCCCATGGAAAATCTGCTCAGCTCTTCTTTGGGACCTTCCTTGGCCGAGCAGTATGATTTGCGTTCAATAAGCTAGATTGTGCTGCCAGGATGGGTTGGATTCCCGGTCCGGTCTACGAAATTTTCGGGTTGAATTTTTTTTTTCGACTTTCCAGGGCATAACAGTATCATCGTGTTAGCCTTGGTATGGTACCTTGGGTTGAAAAACCTCTCCGTATTACCACCAAATTTGTAACTATTACTATAAAATCACATTAGAATTAATGGTTTTCCACGATTTTCACGGTACGGAAGCCTGCATATTAGAGGCATTAAGGCTTTAATCCGAAAACGCTGAGTAGCTTCGTTGTAAGATGCATGGAAGCCTCCTTATAAGCATCCCGGAAGATTCCTCCCAAACAGATAGAAATTTGTCTTTCAAGAGGCTCGGAAGCCTCCTTTCAAGAGGCTCGGAAGCCTCCTTTCAAGAGGCCTCCTTTTAAGAGGCTCGGAAGCCTCCTTTCAAGAGGCTCGGAAGCCTCCTTTCAAGAAGCTCGGAAGCCTCCTTTCAAGAGGCTCGGAAGCCTCCTTTCAAGAGGCTCGGAAGCCTCCTTTCAAGAGGCTCGGAAGCCTCCTTTCAAGAGGCTCGGAAGCCTCCTTTCAAGAGGCTCGGAAGCCTCCTTTCAAGAGGCTCGGAAAGCCTCCTTTCAAGAGGCTCGGAAGCCTCCTTTCAAGAGGCTCGGAAGCCTCCTTTCAAGAGGCTCGGAAGCCTCCTTTCAAGAGGCTCGGAAGCCTCCTTTCAAGAGGCTCGGAAGCCTCCTTTCAAGAGGCTTGGAAGCCTCCTTTCAAGAGGCTCGGAAGCCTCCTTTCAAGAGGCTCGGAAGCCTCCTTTCAAGAGGCTCGGAAGCCTCCTTTCAAGAGGCTCGGAAGCCTCCTTTCAAGAGGCTCAGAAGCCTCCTTTCAAGAGGCTTGGAAGCCTCCTTTAAATAGGTTCGGAAGCCTCCTTTCAAGAGGCTCGGTAGCCCCTTTTCAAGAGGCTCGGTAACCTCTTTTCAAGAGGCTCAGTAGCCTCCTTTTAAGAGGCTCAGTAGCCTCCTTTCAAGAGGCTCAGAGCCTCCTTTCAAGAGGCTCGGAAGCCTCCTTTCAAGAGGCTCAGAAGCCTCCTTCAAGAGGCCTGGAAGCCTCCTTTCAAGAGGCTCGGAAGCCTCCTTTCAAGAGGCTCAGAAGCCTCCTTTCAAGAGGCTCAGGAAGCCTCCTTTCAAGAGGCTCGGAAGCCTCCTTCAAGAGGCTCAGCCTCCTTTCAAGAGGCCTGGAAGCCTCCTTTCAAGAGGCTCGGAAGCCTCCTTTCAAGAGGCTCGGAAGCCTCCTTTCAAGAGGCTCAGAAGCCTCCTTTCAAGAGGCTCAGGAAGCCTCCTTTCAAGAGGCTCAGGAAGCCTCCTTTCAAGAGGCTCCAGCCTCCTTTCAAGAGGCCTGGAAGCCTCCTTTCAAGAGGCTCGGAAGCCTCCTTTCAAGAGGCCTCAGAGCCTCCTTTCAAGAGGCTCAGAAGCCTCCTTTCAAGAGGCTCGGAAGCCTCCTTTCAAGAGGCTCGGAAGCCTCCTTCCAAGAGGCTCGGAAGCCTCCTTCCAAGAGGCTCGGAAGCCTCCTTCCAAGAGGCTCGGAAGCCTCCTTTCAAGAAGCTCGGAAGCCTCCTTTCAAGAGGCTCGGGAAGCCTCCTCTCAAGAGGCTCGGGAAACCTCCTCTCAAGAGGCTCAAAGCCTCCTTTCAAGAGGCTCGGAAGCCTCCTTTCAAGAGGCTCGGGAGGCCTCCTTTCAGGAGGCCCGGAAGCCTCCTTTCAAGAGGCTCGGAAGCCTCCTTTCAAGAGGCTCGGAAGCCTCCTTTCAAGAGGCTCGGAAGCCTCCTTTCAAGAGGCTCGGAAGCCTCCTTTCAAGAGGCTCAGGAGCCTCCATTCAAGAGGCTCGGAAGCCTCCTTTCAAGAGGCCTCAGCCTCCTTTCAAGAGGCTCAGGAAGCCTCCTTCAAGAGGCTCAGAAGCCTCCTTCAAGAGGCTCAGAAGCCTCCTTTCAAGAGGCCTGGAAGCCTCCTTTAAGAGGCTCAGGAAGCCTCTTTCAAGAGGCTCGGAAGCCTCCTTTCAAGAGGCCTGGAAGCCTCCTTTCGAGGGGCTTGGAAGCCTCCTTTCATGAGGCTCAGAAGCCTCCTTTCATGAGGCTCAGGAAGCCTCCTTTCATGAGGCCTGGAAGCCTCCTTTAAGAGGCTCAGAAGCCTCCTTTCAAGAGGCTCGGAAGCCTCCTTTCAAGAGGCCTCAGAAGCCTCCTTTCAAGAGGCCTGGAAGCCTCCTTTCAAGAGGCCTGGAAGCCTCCTTTCAAGAGGCCTGGAAGCCTCCTTTCAAGAGGCTCAGAAGCCTCCTTTCAAGAGGCCTGGAAGCCTCCTTTCAAGAGGCCTGAAGCCTCCTTTCAAGAGGCTCAAGCCTCCTTTCAAGAGGCCTGGAAGCCTCCTTTCAAGAGGCCTGGAAGCCTCCTTTCAAGAGGCCTGGAAGCCTCCTTTCAAGAGGCTGGGAAGCCTCCTTTCAAGAGGCTGGGAAGCCTACTTTCAAGAGGCTCGGAAGCCTCCTTTCAAGAGGCTCGGAAGCCTCCTTTCAAGAGGCTCGGAAGCCTCCTTTCAAGAGGCCTGAAGCCTCCTTTCAAGAGGCTCAGAAGCCTCCTTTCGGAAGCCTCCTTTCAAGAGGCTCCAGAAGCCTCCTTTCAAGAGGCTCGGAAGCCTCCTTTCAAGAGGCTCGGAAGCCTCCTTCAAGAGGCTCAGGCCTCCTTTCAAGAGGCTCAGAAGCCTCCTTCAAGAGGCTGGAAGCCTCCTTTCAAGAGGCTCAGAAGCCTCCTTTCAAGAGGCTCAGGCCTCCTTTCAAGAGGCTCAGGAAGCCTCCTTTCAAGAGGCCTCGGAAGCCTCCTTTCAAGAAGCTCGAAGGCCTCCTTTCAAGAGGCTCGGGAGCCACCTTTCAAGAGGCTCAGGAAGCCTCCTTCAAGAGGCCTGGAAGCCTCCTTTCAAGAGGCTCAGAAGCCTCCTTTCAAGAGGCTCAAGGCCTCCTTTCAAGAGGCCTGGAAGCCTCCTTTCAAGAGGCTCAGAAGCCTCCTTTCAAGAGGCCCGGAAGCCTCCTTTCAAGAGGCTCAGAAGCCTCCTTTCAAGAGGCCCGGAAGCCTCCTTTCAAGAGGCTCAAGCCTCCTTTCAAGAGGCCTCAGCCTCCTTTCAAGAGGCTCAGGAAGCCTCCTTTCAAGAGGCCTGGAAGCCTCCTTCAAGAGGCTCAGGAAGCCTTCTTTCAAGAGGCTCTGGAAGCCTCCTTTCAAGAGGCCTCAAGCCTCCTTTCAAGAGGCCTGGAGACTCCTTCAAGAGGCTCAGAAGCCTCCTTTCAAGAGGCTCTGGAAGCCTCCTTTCAAGAGGCCTCAAGCCTCCTTTCAAGAGGCTCAGGAAGCCTCCTTTCAAGAGGCCCGGAAGCCTCCTTTCAAGAGGCCCGGAAGCCTCCTTTCAAGAGGCCCAGGAAGCCTCCTTTCAAGAGGCTCGGAAGCCTCCTTCAAGAGGCTCAGAAGCCTCCTTTCAAGAGGCTCAAGCCTCCTTTCAAGAGGCTCAGAGCCTCCTTTCAAGAGGCTCAGAAGCCTCCTTCAAGAGGCTCAGAAGCCTCCTTTCAAGAGGCCTGGAAGCCTCCTTTCAAGAGGCTCGGAAGCCTCCTTTCAAGAGGCCTGGAAGCCTCCTTTCAAGAGGCCTGGAAGCCTCCTTTCAAGAGCTCAGAAGCCTCCTTTCAAGAGGCCTGGAAGCCTCCTTCAAGAGGCCTGGAAGCCCTTCAAGAGGCCTGGAAGCCTCCTTCAAGAGGCCCGGAAGCCTCCTTTCAAGAGGCTCTCAGCCTCCTTTCAAGAGGCTCAAGCCTCCTTCAAGAGGCTCGGAAGCCTCCTTTCAAGAGGCTCTGGAAGCCTCCTTCAAGAGGCTCGGAAGCCTCCTTTCAAGAGGCTCTGGAAGCCTCCTTTCAAGAGGCTCAGAAGCCTCCTTTCAAGAGGCTCAGAAGCCTCCTTTCAAGAGGCTCAGAGCCTCCTTTCAAGAGGCTCAAGCCTCCTTTCAAGAGGCCTGGAAGCCTCCTTCAAGAGGCCTGGAAGCCTCCTTTCAAGAGGCTCGGAAGCCTCCTTTCAAGAGGCTCAGAAGCCTCCTTTCAAGAGGATCAGAAGCCTCCTTTCAAGAGGCTCAGAAGCCTCCTTTCAAGAGGCTCGGAAGCCTCCTTCAAGAGGCTCAAGCCTCCTTTCAAGAGGCTCTGGAAGCCTCCTTCAAGAGGCCTCAAGCCTCCTTTCAAGAGGCCTGGAAGCCTCCTTTCAAGAGGCTCGGAAGCCTCCTTTCAAGAGGCTCAGGAAGCCTCCTTTCAAGAGGCTCGAAGCCTCCTTTCAAGAGGCTCAGAAGCCTCCTTTCAAGAGGCTCGGAAGCCTCCTTTCAAGAGGCCTGGAAGCCTCCTTCAAGAGGCTCTGGAAGCCTCCTTTCAAGAGGCTCAGGAAGCCTCCTTTCAAGAGGCCTGGAAGCCTCCTTTCAAGAGGCTCAGAAGCCTCCTTTCAAGAGGCTCAGGAAGCCTCCTTTCAAGAGGCCCGGAAGCCTCCTTTCAAGAGGCTCGGAAGCCTCCTTCAAGAGGCTCAGAAGCCTCCTTTCAAGAGGCCTGGAAGCCTCCTTCAAGAGGCTCAGCCTCCTTTCAAGAGGCTCGGAAGCCTCCTTTCAAGAGGCCTGAAAGCCTCTTTTCAAGAAGCTCAAAAGTCTCCTTCCAAGAGGCCCGAAGCCTCTTTCCAAGAGGCTTGGATAGCTCCTTCCAAGAGGCTCGCAAGCCTTCTTTCAAGAGGCTCGAAAGCCTGTTTTCAAGAGGCCCGGAAGCCTGCTTTTAAGAGGCTCGGAAGCCTCCTTTCAAGAGGCTCGGAAGCCTCCTTTCAAGAAGCTTAAAGCCTTTTTTCTAGAGGCTCAGAAGCCTCCTTTCACGAGGCCTCAAGCCTCCTTTCAAGAAGCCTGGAAGCCTCCTTTCAAGAGGCCTCGGAAGCCTCCTTTCAAGAGGCTCGGAAGCCTCCTTTCAAGAGGCTCAGGAAGCCTCCTTTCAAGAGGCTCCGGAAGCCTCCTTTCAAGAGGCTCAGAGCCTCCTTTCAAGAGGCTCAGGAAGCCTCCTTTCAAGAGGCTCAGGAAGCCTCCTTTCAAGAGGCCTGGAAGCCTCCTTTCAAGAGGCCTCGAAGCCTCCTTCAAGAGGCTCAGGAAGCCTCCTTTCAAGAGGCTCAGAAGCCTCCTTTCAAGAGGCCTGGAAGCCTCCTTTCAAGAGGCTCAAAGCCTCCTTTCAAGAGGCCTGGAAGCCTCCTTTCAAGAGGCCTGGAAGCCTCCTTCAAGAGGCTCAGGAAGCCTCCTTTCAAGAGGCTCAAGCCTCCTTTCAAGAGGCCTGGAAGCCTCCTTTCAAGAGGCCTGGAAGCCTCCTTTCAAGAGGCCTGGAAGCCTCCTTTCAAGAGGCTCAGGAAGCCTCCTTTCAAGAGGCTCAGAAGCCTCCTTTCAAGAGGCTCAGAAGCCTCCTTTCAAGAGGCTCAGAAGCCTCCTTTCAAGAGGCTCAGAAGCCTCCTTTCAAGAGGCTCAGAAGCCTCCTTTCAAGAGGCTCGGAAGCCTCCTTTCAAGAGGCTCGGAAGCCTCCTTTCAAGAGGCTCGGAAGCCTCCTTTCAAGAGGTTTCAAAAGAAAATCTAATGAAATAAGGAAACAATTGAACCGTTTGTTTGAGAAACTGCATATGTAACATTTTTGGCCAAAATGAGATTTTTATATATTCTGAATCCTCGTCCAAAAATACGTATTCTGAAAAAAAGCACGAAAAAAAAAAATTTTGTTCAGGAATGTATGAAATTTTTTTCGTTTGTTTGAGAAACTACATATGTCCACGTACTCCGAAGAGCAATTGTGGAGTACTGCTTACATTTTTTGAACTGAAAGTGCACCAGGGTGTTGAGTTCTGCCATAAACTATTGATCTGTATCGAAGAAATCAAAAGATTCGGTGCCAATTTGTTCAAAAACAGTTTTTTGTTGTTTTCTCGAAATAGTGCAAAATGGACTTATGCAGTTTCTCAAACAAATGATTCAATTGCATTTCAAACCATTTTTCATCAAATCGAATTAAACTGCACGATAATGAATGTTTTACGTTTTTCATGATAGGTACTGTTTTTTCTCGAACGAATACAATATAGTTGATTCGGAGACAAAGGACTACTGCCCATGATCACATATTTGAAACATTTGCATTTTTGTCGATTTTGAGTTAAGCTTGGGAATCGCCTCCAAATTGCTAGTTCTTCAAACTGATTAAGTGAAAAAGGAAAGTTTCTTCTAGAAAACCCGAAAAAACTAGCAAGTTGTTTGGTAACATTGAGCGAAGTGGCCGCATAATAGTAACACTGGAAAATTCTATCGCCGGTATGCCGTATTCTTCGAACGAAAAATTTCGCAATTAATTAGCGCTCTAATAATCAGCAATGTAAAAGAAGATTTCAACTGGAAAATCCATACTTATGCATATCACGAACTTAAAACATTTCAATCTGTTGTCGATTGTTACAAATATCATAGACAGACTGCGAGTCGATATCGATGTCATACCTATCCAGATATACCTACTCGTTGCAAATATATCTCAGTGATACAGGTCGGTAAAAAGTCACGTTGCAATGCATCTTTGCTAATGACCTGAGAATGGTGTTTTAGTACGAATTCAAATGAATAATCACTCACTTTGAGCGATTAATTGTTTATTCTCGTGATGAATAAATAATTGTAGAACTATTCTAAAACATCAGATCAAAATGCTAATACTATATTCCATGTATAAAAATCCGAAATAATTAGTAAAATAGAAGTTGCATAGGTCACATAACTTTCCATGGTGAATCCCGATCAATGTTTATGATTACCCAACCCAACTAACACATCTTCCTATCGGTGGTTATTGTGGAGATGCAGAGGTATTCTCGGTCTATAGAAGCAACAATTATTTATCAATATTTGGGAGCTGCTAGAACATGCACTTTGAGAATAGATAGTCGATCCTAACCACTATTCACTTGGACAGAAGTGCAATTCGCACCAGCTCTGATCAATTACGGAGTAGCAACCATTGATATGTACAAGCTAAGCTAAAATTGTAACAAAATTTGAAAAGTATTTGTTTCAAGTAGTGTGACTTTTGATATAAATTTAGATATTAAAACAACATCCTACACCTTCATGTCGGGCTCCTTTCAAGAGGCTCGGTAGCCTCTTTTAAGAAGCTCGGAAGCGATGACCCATTCTCACTATAGACACTATAGGTTCCATACACGAGCTGAGGCGAAGGCGAGAGTAGCCAAACGAACTGTCAGTTAGTGTAGCCAAACGAGCATGACGTCACGGTTGCAACCCAAGCAACGTAGCGTGTGACGTCAAATTCACTTGGTACACTGTGAAAAAGTGGAAGAACACACTTTATCGAAATAAACCAACCGTTCCTGCGCCCGTCTATGGAACCTATAGAGTCTATAATTCCCACTTCCAGACCCATTGTCACCCTCGATGACGGTATATATTTTTTGCTACAAAAATAAACTTTTATTGTTGAAAATCCAGATAATTCCACACCCAACCGGTGGTTGTTAGATTTTCTAACAATTCTGTATAAGAATCTACCAAAACCTGTATAAGAACTGGGCATATGCGAAATTGCTAGATACTTATACAAATATTGTATAAGAATCTAACAATATTGTAAGCTTTTCTTACATTTTTTGTATAAGATCTGACAATTTCGCATATGCCCAATTCTTATACAGGTATTGGTAGATAATTATACAGAATTGTTAGAAAATCTAACAACCGCCGGTTGGGTGCACTAGCGATGATGCCTTGCTCGATGTAATCGATGTACTTCGTCTCAGTGTGAGGTATTTCGCTGTAATGTACGAAAAGTAACTCATGAATATTGATTCTAAACAAACTTTCTTCATAGAACCATGGCGCTAGTGCCAGTCTGAGCAGCGGCCTTTGACGGGTGATTGCTGCAGGGATTGGAAATGAAATCGGTTCCAAGATAAATCTTATTCAAAGTGTAAAGCATAATCATTTGGCGGCGGCAAAAAGTTTGTCATCGGTATCAGAATCTCAAGCCCATGTCGGAATGAAAATATGCAACAAATTTATTAGCATAATGAGTGAAGAAAAATCGATGGCGTCAGTATCGGTACTGACGAAGGCTGTCGTCAGGCACTCGACAATGTATTCACTATGGAGAATGTCTCCGAAAATGTATTCTTTGGAGAAATTAGATCCGAGATTATTGTATTCAAAGTACAAAACATAATTGCTAGGTAACGGCAGGATGTCGATAAAAAAGAATCTGAAGTAGGTTCGTGTCGGAAAAGTCGCTTCGATGAATTTACTCGTACGGTGACTGAAGAAAATTCAATGGCGTCACTATTGATGGCCGTCTGCCGCTGATTGCTGCAGAAATTTGTTTTCGAACATCCAAATTTTGTTCAGTCACCATGCGAATGAATTTATTGCAGCGCTTCTCACTGACACATTCGCTGTTAGGGCGGGGCTAATGACTGATCGCTTTTTTTTTCTGTGTCTTGTATCGCGCGTGCGTCATTTTTGTTCGAGATTTCAAGGAGGTCGGTCGACAGCGTTCAGAAGCGTTTTTATCCACAACAGGTAACATCGACATTTCTGGCAGCAATTGTGGAGCGGTGAATCATCGGATGGCGGTCACGCTAGTCCTCCTTAATGGAAGCAGATTTTTCTTGCAGGCTGGTTAAAACTATTGAGAGGTTGAGGTTGTGCTGAGGAAGCACATTATTGAAAATAAATCTGCTCTTGTCAGAACCAAAACTACATTCGGAAGAAAGTAAAAGACTATACTATGACTATAGCAAATTCAGGGCTAGGCCTGGCAGGAGTGTCGGTGGTTGAGACTTCTGGCACCTCACGAGCAAAGGCAGATAAGCATATTTTTTTGTCGATAGAAGGCCCTTCGCCTATTTCTTTTTATAATAAGTCTGTCGTTCATTTGTCTGGTTCTATTATATTGTTTACTAGCTAGGGTGAATGATCCAATAGTGGAGGAACTAAGCACGTTCCAACACTATTAATTTTCCTAGAATCAAACGAAATTTAATTTCGCTTACCTTGGATATATTTTCGAAAGCGTTCCCTATCTATTTTATTGGAAAAATGCTTCCGTCGCATGTATTCCAAATATTCCGTCCTAAAATAACATCTCCAATGATTGGTACACTATTCCAATAGTTGCGGTATTTTTTAATTCGTGTTCCTATAGCTGCGAATCCTATTGTTATCTTACGGGACTCGTAACTATAGGAACACTACCGCAACTATTGATGCTCAGGTAAAAATTTATTAAGGTATTTTCTAGATATTTACCAGTATTTGATGATAATCGATTTTGTTTTCACTTGCTTCGTATATTGACATATCGTTTTATCATTGAACGTAATGGGTTGCTGCGTTTGATTCGTAGATTCAACGCACAATGTACTACTACAACTATACTGCCGCTAACCGCAAGTTGAGCACATCTGTATATGGACGCCCATATACAGATGTGCTCGACTTGCGATTAGCGGCAGTATAGGAACACTCACTATCGGATCGTTTTCCCTATATGTCTCGACTTCCCTGGGCATAAAAGTATCATCGTGTTAGCCTCACGATAAACGAATGCAAAAATGGTAGGGGAAGAGGCCCCAAAACGCCCCCCCCCCGATGCAAAACGCCTTTTGTGGTTTCCCTCATATTTACCGTCATTAATATGTCCGTAACAAAACTAGATCTAAAATTATGTAGGATAGGCGAAGAAAGTTTCAAAATAGTGCATGGGAAGGTCGGAAAAACCGAAAATTTCCACATTTTGAAGAAACATCTAACATTTTGGCGAGGCAAAACGCCCTAGTGGCAATAACCTACAAAGTACTTGCGTCTCCACGGACTATCCATACTAGAATGCTGATTCGCCGACGCGTGATACTTTGTTCCCTAGGAACCGCCAGCTGAAAGGCGTTTTGCCTCATGAGTTCTCCGGCAACAAAATATCACCACTTTTTTTAAATGTGAATATTATCAATATGATTGAGATTTTTGACAATTTTTGAATGGCATCAACTAGCTATCTTGTTTACCTGATGCATAATGTAAAAAGGGTTTGGGTCATTTGGCATAAAGTCATTTGGCATAAGGTCATTTGGCATAAAGGCCATTTGGCATAATGGTCATTTGGCATAACGGACATTTGGCATAATTTTGAACTGTAAGAAAAGAGTGGGTCATTTGGCATAACGGACATTTGGCATAATTTCGAGCTGTGAAAGCGAAAGGGATATTTCATGTAATGTTATGCGTAGATAAAGTAGTTCGAGGCTGTTTTTTGAGGAAATTAGATTGATGGTAGACATTTTTCGGAAGAACGAAATAACAAAACGACAGAATTACTTCCGAGAGAGGGATCACATCCATCAATGACTTATTCCGGCCACATGCCTACTTTAAAAGTTGGGATTACACCCACCATTGCTTCAATCCGAGCATGCGCCTAACTTTAAAAACTCAAGCAACACACTTGTCGTAGACGAGTTACTAAAACCAATCAAGTCACATATGAGTTATTTCAACTAAATCAATCTGAATTGTGCTTTTCGGGGAAGAGATCACATCTACCATTGATTTATTCCCGACAAGCGCCTACTTATAAAGAAGGAGTCACATGTACCATTGCCATAATCCGGGCAGGGCCTACTTTTAAAGAAGGGATCACATCCACCATTGCCTCAATCCGGGAAAGCGCCTACTTTTAAAGAAGGGATCGCATCCACCATGGCCTTAATCCGGGAATGCGCCTACTTTTAAAAAAGGGATCACATCCTCCATTGCCATAGTCCATGCAAGCGCCTACTTTTAAATAAGGGATCGCATCCACCATGGCCTTAATCCGGGCATGCGCCTACTTTTAAAGAAGGGATCACTTCCACCATTGCCTCAATCCGGGCAAACGTCTTCTTTTAAAGAAGGCATCACATCCACCATTGTCATAATCCGGACAAACGCCCACTTTTGAAGAAGGGATCACATCAACCATTGCCATAATCCATGCAAGCGCCTAGCTTCGAAGAAGGGATCGCATCCACCATGACCTTAATCCGGGCAAGCGCCTAGTTTTAAAGAAGAGATCACATCCTTCATTGCCATAATCCGGCAACACGCCTCCTTTTAAAGAGGAGATTATATCCACCACTGCTCTAATCCATGCAAGCGCCTACTTTTGCATTGCATTGCAAATGCATTCTTTCCACGAGAGGATAATGTCTTTTTAATATTGTTATCGACGGGTGTTATATTTACTAATCCGGGTCGTTTCCCGCACCACTTGGTCACCATTTAGCGAACGCAAAGAAAAAATATGCCAAATGTCCGTTATGCCAAAAGACCCTCACTTTTGACGTTGGTTACAATTATGCCAAATGTCCGTTATGCCAAATGACCGTTATGCCAAATGGCCTTTATGCCAAATGACCTTATGCCAAATGGCGTTATGCCAAATGACTTTATGCCAAATGGCCCGCTCCCATGTAAAAATACCCATGAATAGCGTTACAAATAAGACAATAGAGCAGTGTTTGCTTAGCTAGGGCATATTGCCCCCCCTTCCCCTAACTTGGTTTAGAAACATCGCAATTAATAACTGTCTAAGTGCTCAATGAACACTAAGCTGCGTGGTGACAATGTACCACTGGGAAATGTAATGCCAATGAAGAAGAAGAAGATCTGATTTCGTTCAATAATAAAAATCCTGGAAGGATCTTTACCGCTATTCAACAGTCACCTAAATTCAATAATATCATTATAGATAATAACCATCTTTCGTTAAACATGAAAAACCACGAGAGAATCTAGACTACGTTTGAACTATTCTATTGACTTCACTACCCAGGGCTATATTTGAAGTGAAATTGTGGTCGTTTTGTTACCTAACCAGATTACCCCGCTTCATTATTGGTAATTATCAATTATATTTTCTTTCCATTCCAGGGACAACATTTTCCAAACAACCTTCGGAAAGTGGAAAACCTATTGAAACAAACTTAGCCTGGCGCTTTTCCCAACGGTGTGTGTGTGTATAAGCGCGTTCATGTGACCTGCCCACGGCGGCGGTGCTGGGCTGTTTCTGCGGTGACAACCCATGAATTGCTGGTCCCCTAAGTCGGAAGAACAACCGACGAGAAAAGTATTAAAAAAGTATTAAAACAAAAATAAAAATATCTATTAAAGTTCAGCGCGAGGGCCGCCTGGCGGAACGACGTGACGTTCGGATCGGGATCTCGTCGTTTCGTGTAGCGGAATGCCGCAGCACCATCGAGTGTAACTAGCAGCGGCCGTAGTCGTAGTCCTCGTCGTCGTCGCCGTGGCCCAAATTTGTCTACGTCGTCGCGACGCCGCCACCGACCGGCGAAAATATGGTGTGTGGAGAGCAATGAAAAATGAAGAAAAATGTTTGGATCGCACGTTATATAACTACTAAAATAGAATCCATCAGCAGCGTTGTCATTCGGGTGTGTAGAGCTCGCCGTGTCCCCCTCGCACACTCCGACGAACCCAGCGAGGTCCGCTGAATCGTTACGCGCGAATGTGAGATTGTCGATAGCTGTGGCCGCGTCGCATGTGTGTGCCGTGCTGTCCGCGAAGTCGTTGAGACGCGGTGAGAATCAGGTGGTGGTGTAGTGGGCGGAACGAGGCTGTGATGATGCTGCCCCGTGTAAATATCTTATGGTGGTTGACATGACGACCAAGCCGTCGTTTACTTCGATGTAGGGAAGCACAGAAATATGATAAATAATTTCGAGATTATGCTTTGAAGAAGCAAGCAGGGGACAAAGAAGAACAAGACGTGAAGAAAATACGTGAATCCCGGGCCCAAAACGGCGGAAAGATTGTCATATTGATTGCAGTGGTGGTGTGAATTTAAAAAGGTAAGTGTTCATGTTACATGGCAATAAAATGAAATCAAATTGTTTATATTTAGAATTAGGAAGGGACACTTATCTGCCGTTTTGACAAGCAAAATTGGAGATCAAAGTGCAGACCTTTCCTTTTCTCCCATTTCATTGATTTGTTCCATGGGGAAAATTGGAGTCCTGTTCGATCTTGAATGTGTTTGCTCCGACATCAGCTCTTACATGTAAAAGCAGCAATATTGATTGATGCTGGTAGGTGAAGGTACAGAAAGGATGGAACGGACCAGAAAGATAGGATTCTTGTTCCTTGAAATTTCGTCTCATGGTTGCAGAGAGCTTTGATGCTGGCAAGGGATCTGACGTCATGTGATGGAATGTGTTTGTGGTTTTTGGGAGCAATTTTCTTCTCCATTCGAGTCTTATATGAGGAGGAAAAATGCGGAAAACATCTAAGCATATATGAAAGCGTTGCTGCTTTGATTTTGAGGAAACTTATTCTATTGCAAGTCAAAAGAACTTTGTATGTTCCCGAGCAGCAAAGTATGAAGAAAAAAAAATGTTCCAATAGGTTTTTTAGTAACAGAGCTATTGGTAGAGGAAGAGGCACAATGTTTCTGTGGCACTGTGATTCCGAAACTGAATAACTTCAATTAGGAAATTGGTCTTTCGGAAGTGATGTCTAATGATTTATCAAAATCAACTTCATAAAAAGCTACCCAACCAAAGGAAGCTAGATTGTAATTCATTTCTGCATTATTCAAATGGGAATACTGGGTAAGAACTTTTTATATAGAAGAAACGTATTTAGGGCTTGTCTGCTGTTCGCTGTATATTGCTTTGGAGATTTTTTTTATCCATCAGGTACAAAGTTTAATTTTGATTGCAACATACATATCCACAGAAAGACGTTCCAGATTTGATTTACAAACAGTTCATTTCTATTTGATGTAAATTTGAACTACGAATGGATCGTGCAACTCGAATGGTTTGTAATACAATTACGAAGATTTTGTTGGAAATTTCTAATAATTTCCGATGGAAATTCCAAAGAATTACAATGTGAGTTGAAAATTGAAAATTCCAGGTTTTTTTTAAGAACTGCAAAATATTTTTCAGTGGTAATTACTATGAATTTTCAATACAACATTCCAATTAGAATATCCCAGGTATTATTGAAAAATCTCGTGGAAATGCAGAGCTCATCTAAACAAAACGGCTGGTCAGACCTACTTATAACTATCGGGTCATTACCTCCAGTTCTGATTCAGCATCCGGAACAAAGTTAGTAAGCTTTTTATACCTAAGTTGGAATTTTTGTTTTCAGATAAAGACAACATACCCAACTTCGGAAGTGGTGCGCTGGATTCGTCTAAAGATGCGCTAAACAACGCATCAATTACTTTGAAAGATAATACTCCGGAAGAAAACTCGGTTCGGAAGTCCTGACTTCCGAATTCTAATTTGGTGCTACGCCGACAATATTTTGCGCTCGATAATGGCGGTGTTAGTTCCTCTCAGTTTGACATTCAAGAGACAAAAAAAAAACATTGGAACTCATCAAGTCTGGTTTGATAAAAATGTTGGGGTTGTATACAAGATACGACCGCTCGACGTAAAGTACGTAAAACTAAATATAATACACTGAACCAATTATTCCGCTCTATATAGAAGAGAAGAAATCATCCCACAACACTACTACCCAGCTTTAGCAGCACCTCACACTCTAGTAGGAACTCCACTGTCTAGCGGCTGGGGCATTCATACAACCCAGTTCAATAATAAGATAATACCCTAAAAATAGGCGATTACCAAGGATTGGAACGCGCTGTATAGGGGTTGCATGATGCATAAAAGAACTAAAATTTTCAATAGTTTAGCGTTGGCAAATTGGTGGAGAGTTTGCGAATTCATTGCTATATAAATCTTTGAAATCCATCGAAAGATAAAGGACCTATTAATGTTACAAATCTTACTTGATTTCGTGACGGTCCCCAATTTTGAAATTTTCATTTTACACCCTGTATCCGAGTCTTCCCCTTAGACGTAGTTTACGTCAAAAAAAAAATGTTGAGAAAATAAACAAATGTTAACGAATTTACGTAATGGGAGTTGAACTTGCATCTTAATAATGCAATGATTATTTTAAAATTTGAAATTATTAATATTTATATATTTGAAAAGGGCCTAACAGCCAACATTTATTCCCTCTGATTCCTCGTCTACATATCTCGGGTACTTATTCAAAAGGACGTATGTGATTTCGTAAACAACGATGTAAACGTCGATTTGTCCGATCTGATAGCCCTCCCACGCAAACCATCACCATAGACAGATAGGGGGAGGCTTCGGCTACCTGTTGGTGGTGTTGGTTTGCGTGGGAGTGCAATCAGATTGGACAAATCGACGTTTGAATCTTTGCTTACAAAATCACATACGTCCTTTTGAATAAGTACCCGAGATATATAGCTATATGTGTAGACGATAAATCAGAAGGAATAAATGTTGGCTGTTACGCCCTTTTCAAATGTTGGTCTAGATATGTAGACAAAGAAACGAACGGAATACATTTTGGCTGTAACGCTCTTTTTATATGTTGGTCTTGAAATATTTAAATTAAAAAAAAATAACCATTCATGTTTCAACCTGAAAGTTTCTACCATATTTGAGTATGATAAGATTGATACAGATCACCACTGCAGACAAAATCACAAATCGACCACGTTCTGATTGATGGACAGCGTTGCCGGAAGAGGGTGAGCTCGATGGGGCCCCTCTTGAGGACTGCTGAAATACAGTCAAAGCAGCCATTAACGACGCAGCGGAGAACAACGTCGGGTATATGGGTCGAAGTCGACGCAACGATTGGTTCGACGAAGAGTGCAGACAGATTCTGGAGGAGAAGGACGCAGCGCGGGCGGTCGCGCTGCAGCAAGGTACCCGGCAGAACGTGGAACGTTATTGACCGGAGCGGAGACAGCAGACCCGCCTTTTTCAGGAGAAGAAACGCCGCCTGGAAGAAGCGGAGTACGAGGAGTTGGATCAGCTGTGCCGTTCTCAAGATACACGCAAGTTCTATCAGAAGCTCAACGCATCCCGCAAAGGCTTCGTGCCGCGAGCCGAAATGTGCCGGGATAAGGATGGGAGCATCTTGACCGACGAACGTGTGGTGATCGAAAGGTGGAAGCAGCACTACGAGGAACATCTGAATGGCGCTGAGAGTACAGGCAGTGAAAGTCAAGGCAGCGGAGGAGATGACTACGTCAGTTCAGCGGACGATGGAAGCCAACCAGCCCCACATTGTGGGAAGTTAAGGATGCCATTCAACAGCTAAAGACCAATAAAGCAGCTGGTAAGGATGGTATCGGAGCTGAGCTCATCAAGATGGCCCGGGAAAAGCTGGCCTGCACAAACTGATAGTCAGAATCTGGGAAACCGAACAGCTACCGGAGGAGTGGAAGGAAGGGGTTATATGCCCCATCTACAAGAAAGGCGACAAACTGGAGTGTGAGAACTTTCGAGCGATCACCATCCTTAATGCCGCCTACAAAGTGATATCCCAGATCATCTTCCGTCGTCTGTCACCATTAGTGAACGAGTTCGTGGGAAGTTATCAAGCCGGCTTCGTTGACGGCCGCTCGACAACGGACCAGATCTTTACTGTACGGCAAATTCTTCAAAAATGCCGTGAATACCAGGTCCCAACGCACCATCTGTTCGTTGATTTCAAGGCGGCATACGACAGTATAGACCGCGTAAAGCTATGAAAAATTCTGGACGAGAACAGCTTACCTTCCGACTTCCGACGGAATTCTTGGAGAAACTTCCGAAGGAATTCCTGGAGAAACTTCCGAAGAAATTCCTGGAGGAACTTGTGAAGGAATTCCTGGAGAAACTTCCGAAGGAATTCCTGGAGGATCTTCCGAAAGAATTTCTGGAGGAACTTTCGTAGGAATTCCTTGAGGAACTTCCGAAGGAATTTCTGGAGGAACTTCCGAAGGAATTCCTGGAGGGATTTCCAAAGAAATTCCCGGAGGAACTTTCGAAGGAATTCGTAAAGGAACTTCCAAAAGAATTCCTGGAGGAACTTCCAAAAGAATTCCTGGAGGAATTTCCAAAAGAATTCCTGGAGGAACTTCCGAAGGAATTCCTGGAAGAAATTTCCGAAGGAATTCCTGGAGGAACTTCCGAAGGAATTCATGGAGGAACTTCCGAAGGAATTCCTGGAGGAACTTCCGAAGGAACTCCTGGAGGAACTTCCGAAGGAATTCCTGGAGGAACTTTCGCAGGAATTCCTGTAGGATCTTCCGAAGGAATTCCTGGAGAAACTTTCGAAGAAATTCCTGGAGGAACTTCCGAAGGAATTCCTGGAGGAACTTCCGAAGGAATTCCTGGAGGAACTTCCGAAGGAATTCCTGGAGGAACTTCCGAAGAAATTCCTGGAGGAACCTCCGAAGGAATTCCTGGAGGACCTTCTGAAGGAATTCCTGGAGGAACTTCCGAAGGAACTCCTGGAGGAACTTCCGAAGGAACTCCTGGAGGAACTTCCGAAGGAATTCCTGGAGGAACTTTCGAAGGAGCTTCTGGAGGAACTTCTGAAGGAATTCCTGGAGGAACTTTCGAAGGAATTCCTGGAGGAACTTCTGAAGGAATTCCTGGAGGAGCTTCCGAGGGATTTGCTGGTGGAACTTACTAACGAATTCCTGGAGGAACTTCCGAAGGAGTTCCTTTAGGTACTTACTTTATTTTTCTTCTTAGTCTTATCTATCTTATTTGTATTATTTGTCTTAGTTGTCTTACTTACACCAGCACCGCTGTTATCACCCAAATTCTTTTCAAAGCTTTTGTGGAAACCTTGTACAAAAATCCTCTCACGATATTTTCTAATGTTGTTCTAGAAACGGCTCATGTTTTCATTTTCCAAAACCAGCTGGAGTTTGTTTCTTTTGATTTTCTCATTGCGTGATTGGTTCCTCCAGGAATTCCTTCGGAAGCTCCTCCAGGAATTAATTCGGAAGCTCCTCCAAGAATTCCTTCGGAAGCTCCTCCAGGAATTCCTTCGGAAGTTCCTCCAGGAATTCCTTCGGAAGTTCCTCCAGGAATTCCTTCGAAAGTTCCTCCAGGAATTCCTTCCTTCCTTTCGGGGAACTTCCGGAGGAATTCTCGGGGGAACTTCCGGAGGAGTTCCCGGGGGAACCTCCGGAGGAATTCTCGGAGGAACTTCCGGTGGAATTCCCGAAGGAACTTCCTGAGAAATTCCCGGGGGAACTTCCGGAGGAATTCCCGGAGGAGCTTCCGTTGGAATTCCCGAAGGAACTTCCGGAGGAATTCCTGGAGGAATAACTGGAGGAATTCCTCTGGAAGTTCTTTCAAGAATTCCTCAGAAAGTTCTTTCGGGAATTCCTCTAGATGCTCCTCCGAAAAATTCTCGAAGGAACTTCCGGAGGAATTCTCGGGGGAGCTTCCTGAGAAATTCCCGGAGGAACTTCCGGTGGAATTCTCGAAGGAACTTCCGGGGGAATTCCCGGAGGAACTTTCGGAGGAATTCCCGGGGGAACTTCCGGAGGAATTTACGGGAGCACTTCCGGAGGAATTCCTGGGGGATTTTCCTGAGAAATTCCCGGGGGAATTTCCAAAGGAATTCCCGGGGGAGCCTTCGGAGGAATTCTCGGGGGATTTTCCTGAGAAATTCCCGAGGAAACTTCCGGAGGAATTCCCGGAGGAGCATACAGAGGAATTCCCGAAAAAACTTTTTGAGGAATTCTTGAAGGAACTTCCAGAGGAATTCCTGGAGGAATAATTGGAGGAATTTCAGGAGGAGCTTGAACTTCCTGAGGAATTCCTCGAAGAGCTACCGAAGCAATTCCTGGAGGAACTTGCGAAGAAATTCCTGGAGGAACTTCCGGAAAAATTCCTGGAGGAACTTCCGGAAAAATTCCTGGAAGAACTTCAGAAGGAATTCCTGGAGGAACTTCCGAAGCAATTCCTGGAGGAACTCCCGGAGGAATTCCTGGAGGAATAATTGGAGGAATTTCAGGAGGAGCTTGAACTTAATGAGGAATTCCTCGAAGAGCTACCGAAGCAATTCCTGGAGGAACTTCCGAAGAAATTTCTGGAGGAACTTCCGGAAAAATTCCTGGAGGAACTTCCGGAAAAAATCCTGGAAGAACTTCAGAAGGAATTCCTGGAGGAACTTCCGAAGTAATTCCTGGAGGAACTTCCCGAGGAATTCCTGGAGGAACTTCCGGATGAATTCCAGGAGGAACTTCCGGAGGAATTCCAGGAGGAACTTCCAAAGGGACTCCCGGAGGAACTTCTGAAGGAATTCCTGGAGTATCTTCCGGAGGAATTCCTGGAGGAACTTCCGGAGGAATTCCTGGAGGAACTTCCGGAGGAATTCCTGGAGGAACTTCCGGAGGAATTCCTGGAGGAACTTCCGGAGGAATTCCTGGAGGAACTTCCGGAGGAATTCCTGGCGGAACTTTCAGAGGAAATCCTGGAGGAACTTCCGAAGAAATTCCTGGAGGGAATTCCGGGAGGAATTCATGGAGGAACTTCCGGGAGGAATTCCTGGAGGATCTTCCGGAGGAATTCCTGGAGGAACTTCGGAGGAATTCCTGGAGGAACTTCCGGAGGAATTCCTGGAGGAACTTCCGGAGGAATTCCTGGAGGAACTTCCGGAGGAATTCCTGGAGGAACTTCCGGAGGAATTCCTGGAGGAACTTCCGGAGGAATTCCTGGAGGAACTTCCGGAGGAATTCCTGGAGGAACTTCCGGAGGAATTCCTGGAGGAACTTCCGGAGGAATTCCTGGAGGAACTTCCGGAGGAATTCCTGGAGGAACTTCCGGAGGAATTCCTGGAGGAACTTCCGGAGGAATTCCTGGAGGAACTTCCGGAGGAATTCCTGGAGGAACTTCCGGAGGAATTCCTGGAGGAACTTCCGGAGGAATTCCTGGAGGACGGAGGAATTCCTGGAGGAACTTCCGGAGGAATTCCTGGAGGAACTTCCGGAGAAATTCCTGGAGGAACTTCCGGAGAAATTCCTGGAGGAACTTCCGGAGGAATTCCTGGAGGAACTTCCGGAGGAATTCCTGGAGGAACTTCTGGAGGAATTCCTGGAGGAACTACCGGAGGAATTCCTGGAGGAACTTCCGGAGGAATTCCTGGAGGAACTTCCGGAGGAATTTCTGGAGGAACTTCCGGAGGAATTCCTGGAGGAACTTCCGGAGGAATTCCTGGAGGAACTTCCGGAGGAATTCCTGGAGGAACTTCCGGAGGAATTCCTGGAGGAACTTCCGGAGGAATTCCTGGAGGAACTTCCGGAGGAATTCCTGGAGGAACTTCGGAGGAATTCCTGGAGGAACTTCCGGAGGAATTCCTGGAGGAACTTCCGGAGGAATTCCTGGAGGAACTTCGGAGGAATTCCTGGAGGAACTTCCGGAGGAATTCCTGGAGGAACTTCGGAGGAATTCCTGGAGGAACTTCCGGAGGAATTCCTGGAGGAACTTCCGGTGGAATTCCTGGAGGAACTTCGGAGGAATTCCTGGAGGAACTTCCGGAGGAATTCCTGGAGGAACTTCGGAGGAATTCCTGGAGGAACTTCCGGAGGAATACATGGAGGAGGAATTCCTGGAGGAACTTCCGGAGGAATTCCTGGAGGAACTTCCGGAGGAATTCCTGGAGGAACTTCCGGAGGAATTCTTGGAGGAACTTCCGGAGGAATTCCTGGAGGAACTTCCGGAGGAATTCCTGGAGGAACTTCCGGAGGAATTCCTGGAGGAACTTCCGGAGGAATTCCTGGAGGAACTTCCGGAGGAATTCCTGGAGGAACTTCCGGAGGAATTCCTGGAGGAACTTCCGGAGGAATTTCTGGAGGAACTTCCGGAGGAATTCCTGGAGGAACTTCCGGAGGAATTCCTGGAGGAACTTCCGGAGGAATTCCTGGAGGAACTTCCGGAGGAATTCCTGGAGAAACTTCCTGAGGAATTCCAGGAGGAACTTCCGGAGGAATTCCAGGAGGAACTTCCGGAGGAATTCTCGAAGGAACTTCCGGAGGAATTCTCGAAGAAACTTCCGGAGGAATTCCCGGAGGAACTTCTGGAGGAATACCTGGAGAGTCTTCCGTAGGAATTTGTCTTGTTTGTCTTATTTGTCTTATTTGTTTTATTTTGCTTGTTTGTTTTATTTGTCTTATTTATTTTCAATTGTTTATCTCATCTCATTCCTATATTTGATTTCAATTTATATATTTGGTATCCCCGTGTTCACAAATAGGAATACGCTTTTTTCTAGTGACATACACTTTTTATTACATCAAAATGATCGTTGGAAAAATTCAAAACTTTTGTCAGTTGGGTTTTGCGAAATTCGGTTCCTTTGTGCCTCAAATCATCGGAGAGAGGTACTGAGAAGCGAAAATTTCAGTTGTACAATAGTTCAGTATTTAGAGCTTAATTCAAATTTAGGAAACAGTAGGTCCAAGAAATTTTGTAGGAACATTCCTTGATAAATTTCAAAGAGATTGTCAATTGGGATAAGCGAAATTCGTTCTCAATTCCGAGTTATAGACATTTTAGTACGAAAATAGCGCTCTACCGCGAGAGAGCTTCCCTCAGACCTTAATGAACACTAAGCTGCGAGGCGGCTCTGTCCCAGTGTGTGGGGATGTAATGCCAATAAGAAAAAGAAGAAGATGTTCAGTTTGAAACTCACCCAAATTCTTAAAAACTATTTGCCGTGAAGATCTATTGGTGCAAAATTTGTGAAATTTCAAAGATATTTGCAATTTATTTTTCAATTGTCACTACTTTTAACATGACCAACTTGTCAAGGCAGTCCCACTCCCATATCACATGTCTCTGATTCAGCATAACCCTTTTTAACACCCGTATAGTACCCGTAACAATGAGGCATCTTGACAACATTCGGAGTGAAGGGTTGACAAAGCAATGATGTGTCACTGAAACACCACAAAAATTGCGATACACCGAAAAATCTTGTTATCGATTAAATCTAGCCTTGGGCACACTCAACAATAAATCAATTGAATTCAGCAAACCTAACCTCGACAAGTTCTTGGAAATTTGGCACCTGCTCGAGACCGATTCGGCAATCAATCATTCCGGGGCTGCTCGACTCGACCCATGACGACGAGGACTACACGGGATGACATCAGCTCGGTTTGATCGATTCACTCGTTTTTTTTGCTTCGACCATTTTTTTGTTCCCTGCGCCCTTCTTCAGTCAGTGGCTTTCCTTTTATGCCATTCAGGAAATTTATGCGCCTACCCGAAGGACTGCGCTTGCCAAAAGCGCGCGGTATGAAAAATAAAAACACCAATTTCAGCAGCATTAAAAATCCATTTCGCTTCGAGCCATTACTTCGCGAGGTGGCTCCCGCCGCGACCACGACGACGGGCAGGAAAGAGGCGCGGTTCAAGTATATGAGATAAATTTTCTCCTTGTCGGGTCGTCGCTGATAACGACCACGGCGGCGGTGGCGACGATGTCTTTGATTCTCGATGCCAGCGAGTAATAAAGTCCGGCCGAAACCGTAATGAAATTTTTAATTACGTTCTGCTTTTTCTAATTTTCACTCAATTCCCTATCTGGAAGCGGCGTGGTAATGTACGCTGTTGTTTGCAGGCGAGTTTATTGACTTGTTAATTGCAAAAAATGATCCAAGGACCTACTCCCAGAACAACGCCGTAGAAATAATTGGGTCCCAAGATATCGCGATGGAAAAATACATTTTCCGGGGCTAAGACGCTTGTAATTGTAATTGGGCGGAGCATGAACATTCGTTTCTCAAAGTGATATTCTAAAACGTATCATATTTTGCTAATAAAGTCAAATGCAACAGGATTGAGAGTTTGCATAATGGATTTTTGCCAATATTGGCATGTAACCTCCAACATTTAAAAATTAAATAAAATGTCCAGTTGTCCAGTGTGAATAACTATTTGTTTATTTATTGCAGAAGATGCATTTTTGCGTATGGTATTTATTTGAATATCAAACAATGTACGCATTATTTTTGCAAAGGTCGAAATCTATTATAAAGGCAATTTGCTTACTGTCAAACTTGACTCAACAATATTTTTGTTTAAAAATCTTCTCAAGATCTTAAAGTTAAAGCAGTTGCTCTGCCTATGGAATTAAGTACAAAATTTGTAGTACATAGTCCCTACTCTACGTCGCCTTCGTTTATTGCTAGCCTAAAATTGCGCTTGGCATCATATACCACATTTAGGAGTTTCTTACAAATGCACAGAATCGAGCTCATAAACGTTTGTGATGGTCTCCGTATAACTTTCGTAATTAGAAACCTTTGACTGCTTCGAATAAAATTTCCCATAATGCCTATTCGGGTCCGTCCTGCATTAGAGCATGTGGATGTTTATTTAGAATCTGCCCGGAACCATTTCCACCTTCTGCCGGCGACCCATCTGCCTAAACCGTTTAGTACACGAACAACGTTTATTAATGTGCAAATCCCTTTTTCTTGGGCAAACTGGCGTAAAAAAAGCATTGGAATAATGCAAACATAATCTCGTCAGCCATTTCCCAGAGCCGCCCTACCAACGACGATGTTCGACGCATACGTTCTGTCGTTCGTTGGCTGGGTTGGTTGTTGGCTGCTGCTAGCTGCCATATAGTTCTGAGACTCTGGCACTTGAAGCGCCCCCGTCCCATCATCGTAGTGCTCTTCCCTGACAAATAAGAAGCCTGAGCCATTTTCGGGTCGTAAAAACTTTGTAAGCGAAAACGAGAATGCGTTGGTAGTCGTTTGTGTACTGTGGATCAGGGCGGATGGAATTTGGTAGTTCTTGCATCGCTGGCTTTCAAACATTCATCCGAAAGAAAACTCCACTAAAGAAATGATCACGTTTGAAGACACGAGGTATTTCGTATTTAAGAAGTTTTCCATTCAGTTCGGGCCGCCCTATTGAAGGTACCCACTGGAGAGGCAAAATGCTTAACCGCCGTTAAAATGCGACCTAATTTTGCGTTGAAATTTTTCTCATTTTCATTCCAACGACATCATCGCATCCGTTGGTTGTGCGCGCCAGGTTGATATCAGCAGTGCATGTTTTGTACCGTGTCGTGCATTGTACTCATGTGCCTGTAGATATTTGTAGAGTTTAAACAGGTCGTTGCCGGAGGGCGATTGTTGCAGCTGCTTTAGTAGCAGCATTGGAAGAAAGCAAAATCTTCTTCCAGGGTGAAACTGGAAATTATGAATTTTACTTGAAAACACAGATTAATTCACCTGTCGATGATAGCGTCTTTCTAAGTATTTTAAAATGTAATGAAAAAAATACGAAAGACAAAACTATTTCTTATATCCACCAATTTACATTTATATTTAATGCAATACAGCAATTTGATTTTTTTCAAGAATCCTTGGGAAAACAATGTTTTGTCAAAAACTTTGGAACGTAATATCAAATCTAAACCATTAAAAAAATTAAATTCAATTTTCCTTCGAATGCGAGCAAATCGGACAAAGCAAAGCTTTTCTTAGCTAAGCTTGGCTCAATTGACTGAACAGATCGTAGTTGCTAGTCGTGATTGGCCGAGAAACAACATATGCACATACTACCAATCGATTTCTATAAGAAACAAGCAACAAGAAACAAGAAACAAGAAACAAGAAACAAGAAACAAGAAACAAGAAACAAGAAACAAGAAACAAGAAACAAGAAACAAGAAACAAGAAACAAGAAACAAGAAACAAGAAACAAGAAACAAGAAACAAGAAACAAGAAACAAGAAACAAGAAACAAGAAACAAGAAACAAGAAACAAGAAACAAGAAACAAGAAACAAGAAACAAGAAACAAGAAACAAGAAACAAGAAACAAGAAACAAGAAACAAGAAACAAGAAACAAGAAACAAGAAACAAGAAACAAGAAACAAGAAACAAGAAACAAGAAACAAGAAACAAGAAACAAGAAAACAAGAAACAAGAAACAAGAAACAAGAAACAAGAAACAAGAAACAAGAAACAAGAAACAAGAAACAAGAAACAAGAAACAAGAAACAAGAAACAAGAAACAAGAAACAAGAAACAAGAAACAAGAAACAAGAAACAAGAAACAAGAAACAAGAAACAAGAAACAAGAAACAAGAAACAAGAAACAAGAAACAAGAAACAATCTCCCTAAAAGTGAGATTTTTTTTATTTTACAACATACAAGATTTGTGTCTTCAAAGAACTTGTAACTAGACCTTTCCTGAAAAACGTTATCGAAGACGCAAAGTTCGTTATTTAATTTCTTCTGGAGATTTGTCACGTTTTATGCCGACAACCCGACAAAATGTGTTTAATCATATCTTTTTTTTATTTCTACATTTCTAGATAATATTAAAAGGCTTTGGGACAGTTTGTCGAATGACGTTGTTGCTTTCCTCCCTTGATAACTTAGCTTACGTGGCATGTATTTTAATAAAAACGTTATTACCAAGTGCTGACACATTAACAAGATGTGTCTCAACCTAATACTTTAATCCCAAGAACATAGTTTGATTAGATTAAAGGCGAAATGCGTTGGAGGAATGAAATTTAGCTCAAAAGAATCAATCGTTCATTTTTAACTAATGTCTATTTGTATACATTACTCGGCCTCGCTCATTAACCATTCGCATCACGCGCTAATGGTTGCAACCGTTAGGGACCCCATACGGTATTCGATGCATCGCCTTGTCGCAAGATAGAAGTGGCTTGCACAATGTCACAATCGGTGCACTATTTTCTCTTGGCCCACTGCCTGCAACAATATGTCTCGCACCAATCCAAGTCGCAATGTTGTCGTCGAATGTATCCGCGAGTACGTTGTCACAATATCGCGCTGATCAATTCTTCGCTCTCACAGCCGGCAATTGTTTCCTGTGGCGAGCAGTGTGCTTGCCACGCGACCCGATCGAAAAGAGGGTCATTCCTTGTGCTGATGCACTAATCGTTTGAAACTACAAATAAAAGGCCTATCGAAGGCCTTTTGGTCTTACAGGATTGTAGTAGCTTTGATTTGTGGGAAATACACGCTTGATCTATTGTCCGGTGTAAAGCATCTATACACGTGCACCGTGCACGTTAATAAAGTACTAAAAAAAAACGTGCACCGAAGAGATGCATTGAATCTCGTGGTTGAGCTGATCTAGCAGTATGGTGAATTCTAGCAATCACACCAACGGACTGTAAGGATTATGGAAATGGGCTTTGGGACAGTTCGTCGAATGAAATTTCGTCGAATGACATTTCGTCGAATGACGGTTAGTCGAATGACATTTAGTCGAAAGTACATTTGGTCGAAGGGACATTTAGTCGAATGGACATTTAGTCGAATGGAAATTTAGTCAAATGTACATTAAGTCGAATGGACATTTAGTCGAATGGACATTTGATCGAATGGACAGTTAGTCGAATGGAAAATAAGTCGAATGATTGTACGACAATTCCCCGAAAACCAATTCCCCGAATGCAATTTCCCCGAATAAGAATTCCCCGAACGTAACATTTCCCCGAATGTAACAATTCCCCGAATGCAACATTTTTCCGAATGCAACATGTCCCCGAATTGTTTCCACAGTGCAGATAAAACTAAAACTAAGAAAGAAATCTGCGTCGTTTAACATATACTTAGTCACATAATTGGCTTTTGACATAATTTTGAGCTGCAACAAAATTGAGGGTCGCGGGACAGTTCACTTAAAAATTGTAAAAAAATAAGATGTTGGGTCATTGGGCCGAAGACCCTTATGCCGAACCGTCATTAGGCCAAGTTAAAATGATTAATGAGAAGTGAAAAGTGAGACGTGAGAAGTGAGAAGAGCGTAATGAGAAGTGAGAAATGAGAAGTGAGTAATGAGAAATGAGAAATGAGAAGTGAGAAGTGATAAACGAGATGTGAAAAGTGAGAAGATAGAAGTGAGAAGTGAGAAGTGAGAATTTAGAAGTGAGTAGTGGGAAGTGAGACATGAGAAGTAAGAAGTGGAAAATGAGAACTGAGAAGGAAGTACATAGTAGTGAGAAGTGTGGAGTAAGAAGGGAGAAGTGGAAAATATGATGCGAGACGTGTGATGTGAGGAGCGAGAAAGGGTGAAATACGACGGGAGATGTAGGAAGAGAGAATGGAAAAATAAGGAAGGAGGATAGAGATAAAGGAAGAAAATTAATACGTTTTCCGGTATAAGGCGTAGGAAAGGGATAATGTTTTTTTTGATAATCGTTTCGCCCGGTATTGGGGGAATACGAGTTATAATGCCTTATTAAAATGAACACTTTTGCCCGATATAAGACAAAGAGGGTAGATGGACCCTTCTTCAATTGAACACGTTTGCCTGGAGTAAAGCGAAGGAAGGAGATAATGCCTTCCTTGAATGATCGCGTCTAAGCAATGTAAGGACAATGTAGGAGATATTGCCTTCTTTAAATGAACACGTCGATGAATTCGATATTTTTTTCGGTATATATAATTGATATTTATTGCTAGATGCGATCTCATATATTATATCTATTCCGGGCCAACTCGTCTACATCAAAAGAAGAGACTACATTTATCATTACCTTATTGCAGGCAATCTCCTACTTCTGAAAAGGTAATTTCATTCTACTTTGGCTTATTTCGAACTAACGCCTAACTCTAATGAATAGATCATATCTACCGTTTTCTTATACCAGGTAGATACAAATTTTCAAAGAAGGAATAACATTCACTTCTTCATTATCCTGGGGAAACACCTACTTCCAAAGTAGATATCAAATTAATCCATTGCGTTACTCCGAGTAGATGCATTATTTTTAAAGAAGGGATCACATTCACCATTGCTTTATTCCGGGCATACGCATTATTTTTTTAAGGATTCATATCCACGATTACAGTAACTTCCTAAGAAGGGATAGACCTTACATAGGACAGAAGTTTGATTTCACAAATTTTTACCATTATGCTTTCAATGGAAATTTCCGTTCGTGATTCTACTCCACCAAAGAAATTCAGCCTTTGTTCGACTATTTTAGAAAAAAAATGAATAGGAAAACACTTTAATATAATATCTCTAATATCTTTATAATTTAACAATAAGGAAGATCAAGGACATACAAAACTATCGAAAAATTTGATCATGTTCGGCATCTCCAAAGAGACACTCTGGAACAAATCTTTGAACGCTTCTCTGTTCGGTGTTTACAGTCGATGACAATTATGCGTTTGCAAAAAAATACTTTATTTTCGGGGATTTGTTACATTCGGGGAAATGTTACATTCGGGGAATTGTTACATTCTGGGAAATTGCATTCGGGAAATTCAGTGGCGTCTGGTCGGCCTGTTCAACCTGTTCATTGCACAGGTAGGCCAACTAATGAAGATTATATTTTGATATTGTGTTCAAAAACATAGTTGCACCGGTTGGCAGAAAACTGTTGCAACAGCTACGTTCAATTTTGTTTCTGAACCAGTCAACACATTTGAAACTTAGGCAAACATGTAGCTTTCCTTTTTGTATTCAGGCGTTCGGTTGTTTGTATCCTACAAATGCACAAAAAGACACTCCTGCATCAAAACACATGTTTTTTTTTGTCTCTGCCCACCTACGCGTAGAACACGAAGCGATGCAACGAAACGGCGTCGCAGTTCGTTCAAGTTTACGACGTGAACGAAGAAGAAAATATGAGAGAGAATTGTGAGGAAAATTTTCTCTCTATTCGTCTGTTTGGGAACGAAGTGCTGCAACACACTGCGAGTATAATATCGACGGCTACTCACATCTCGTTGCAACTCGTTCAACTTCAAATTTGAACGAGCAAAAGACATATTCTCCTGTCGTTCAACTATATACGCGGAATACAAAACTACAGATGATACGAATGCCAGTAGTAACAACAGTTACATATTTGACTTAGTTCGTGGAGAGCCGCTTGGTTCAGCATAATTATTTGAACGTAGTTCTCTTCTATTTCAATATTGTTTGTTCAAGTTCATATATTTCGAGGATGTCTCATATGTGGCTCAAATATAGCTGTAATGATGTGCATAACCTTAATCTTTCAATGAAAACTTATTGGTTATCAAATGGTTGCATGATACTTTTCCCTTGCTAACGGCCAACAACGAAAAGTGAGCTTTATAAAGATATTTTTCCGATGGTCACCGGTGACGCCAGTCATAGTTATTTGGTAGGGCACCATTTGTTGCAAGAACGTTGCCTATGGCGACAAAGCGTGCTAGCGACGAGTGGCACCACACCGCGCACGTGCTGAAGGGTTATTAAGAATGATATTTGTTTGTTGAACATTTTTGAACAGGTTCCCAATTATTCCACGCGACGCCACTGGGGAAATTGTTACATTCGGGGAAATTGCATTCGGGAAAATTGCATTCGGGGAATTGGTTTTCGGGGAATTGTCGTACAATCAAGTCGAATGTTGAAAGTGTTTAGTCGGTAATAAGAGTAATTAGTTAAATGGATAATTCATCAATAGATTTTTAGTTGATTTGAATAAATAATCTACAAGATACATGAATAAATTCCTGGTGTTAGGTGGGACGCTAAACAGCGTTGACACGACGGCTCCGACGAGACAGGAGGTTTGCGCAGGCCCAATAAGCCGCCTTTAAAAACAACTATTATGAACGACATAGAAGATAATTCGACTCGATACAATCGGCAACGACCTAGGCGACGAATAAAGGATCACGATTGGAAGCTTGGAACATGGAACTGCAAGTTGCTGGGCTTCGCAGGTTGCGACAGGATAATCTACGATGAATTACATCCCCGCAACTTCGATGTCGTAGCGCTGCAGGAAATCTGCTGGACAGGACAGAAAGTGTGGAAAAGCGGGCATCGAGCGGCTACCTTCTACCAAAGCTGTGGCACCACCAACGAGCTGGGAACCGGCTTCATAGTGCTGGGAAAGATGCGCCAACGCGTGATTGGGTGGCAACCAATCAACGCAAGGGTGTGCAAGCTGAGGATAAAAGGCCGTTTCTTCAACTATAGCATCATTAACGTGCACTGCCCACACGAAGGGAGATCCGACGACGAGAAAGAAGCGTTCTATGCGCAGCTGGAGCAGACATACGCTGGATGCCCACTGCGGGACATCAAAATCGTCATCGGTGATATGACCGGTAGGATGGGAGGAAATGTATAGACCGGTCATCGGACCGGAAAGTCTGCATACCGTATCGAACGACAACGGCCAACGATGCATAAACTTTGCAGCCTCCCGTGGAATGGTAGTCCGAAGCACTTTCTTCCCCCGCAAGAGTATCCACAAAACCACGTGGAAATCACCTAATCAAGTAACGGAAAACCAAATCGACCACGTTCTAATCGACGGTTAATTCTTCTCCGACATCACGAACGTACGCACTTACCGCAGTGCGAATATTGAATCCGACCACTACCTCGTTGCAGTATGCCTGCGCTCAAAACTCTCGACGGTGTACTACACGCGTCGAAGTCGGACGCCGCGGCTTAACATTGGGCGACTACAAGACGGTAGACTAGCCCAAGAATACGCGCAGCAGCTGGAAGTGGCACTCCCAACGGAAGAGCAGCTAGGCGCAGCATCTCTTGAAGATGGCTGGAGAGATATTCGATCCGCCATTGGAAGCACCGCAACCGCTGCACTAGGCATGGTGGCTCCGGATCCGAGAAACGACTGGTATGACGGCGAATGTGAGCAATTAGCTGAGGAGAAGAATGCAGCATGGGCGAGATTGCTGCAACACCGCATGAGGGCGAACGAGACACGATACAAACGGGCGCGGAACAGACAAAACCCAATTTTCCGGAGGAAAAAGCGCCAGCAGGAAGATCGAGACCGTGAAGAGACGGAGGAAGTGTACCGCGCTAATAACGCACGAAAGTTCTATGAGAAGTTGAACCGTTCACGCAAGGGCCACGTGCCACAGCCCGATATGTGTAAGGACATAAACAGGAACCTTCTTACGAATGAGCGTGAGGTGATCCAAAGCTGGCGGCAACACTACGAAGAGCACCTGAATGGCGATATGGCAGACAACGGTGGCGGTATGGTAATGAACCTAGGAGCACACGCGCAGGACATGCGACTTCCGGCTCTGAATCTCCAGGAAATCCAGGAGGAGATCGGCCGGCTGAAAAACAACAAAGCCCCTGGAGTTGACCAACTACCAGGAGAGCTGTTTAAACACGGTGGTGAAGCACTGGCTAGAACGCTGCACTGGGTGATTACCAAGGTTTGGGAGGATGAGGTTCTGCCGCAGGAGTGGATGGAAGGTGTCGTGTGTCCCATCTACAAAATGGGCGATAAGCCGGATTGTAACAACTACCGCGCAATCACATTGCTGAACGCCGCCTACAAGGTACTCTCCCAAATTTCATGCCGCCGACTAACACTAATTGCAAGAGAGTTCGTGGGGCAGTACCAGGCGGGATTTATGGGTGAACGCTCTACCACAGACCAGGTGTTCGCCATACATCAGGTATTGCAGAAATGCCGCGAATACAACGTGCCCACACATCATCTATTCATCGACTTCAAAGCCGCATATGATACAATCGATCGGGACCAGCTATGGCAGCTAATGCACGAAAACGTATTTCCGGATAAACTGATACGGTTGATCAAGGCGACGATGGATCGGGTGATGTGCGTAGTTCGAGTTTCAGGGGCATTCTCGAGTCACTTCGAAACGCGTAGAGGGTTACGGCACGGCAAGGTGATGGTCTTTCGTGTCTGCCATTGAACATCGCTTTAGATGGAGTAATACGATGGGCAGGGATTGACACGAGTGGTACGATTTTCACGAAGTCCGCCCAGTTATTTGATTTCGCCGACGACATTGATTTCATGGCACATAACTTTGAGAGGATGGAGGAAGCCTACATCAGACTGAAAAGCGAAGCTAAACGGATTGGACTAGTCATCAACACGTCGAAGACGAAGTACATGATAGGAAGTGGCTCAAGAGAGGTCAATGTAAGCCACCCACCACGAGTTTCTATCGGTGGTGACGAAATCGAGGTGGTTGAAGAATTCGTGTACTTGGGCTCACTGGTGACCGCCGATAACGATACCAGCAGAGAAATTCGGAGGCGCATAGTGGCTGGAAATCGTACGTACTTTGGACTCCGCAAGACGCTCCGATCGAATAGAGTTCGCCGCCGTACCAAACTAACTATCTACAAAACGCTTATAAGACCGGTAGTTCTCGACGGACACGAGCCCTGGACGATGCTCGTGGAGGACCAACGCGCACTGGGAGTTTTTGAAAGGAAAGTGTTGCGTACCATCTGTGGTGTGGTGCAGATGGCGGACGGTACGTGGACGAGGCGAATGAACCACGAGTTGTATCAGCTGTTGGGAGAACCATCCATCATTCACACCGCGAAAATCGGAAGACAGCGGTGGGCCGGGCACGTAGCCAGAATGTCGGACAGTAATCCGGTGAAAATGGTTCTCGACAACGATCCGACGGGAACAAGAAGGGGAGGTGCACAGCGGGCAAGGTGGATCGATCAGATGGAGGACGATTTGCGGACCCTCCGCAGCTGCGTGGTTGGCGACGTGTAGCCATGGACCGAGCCGAATGGAGAGGACTCTTATATACCGCACAGGCCACTTCGGCCTTAGTCTGAATAAATAAATAAAATAAGTCCCGTCCCAGCTTCACACAAGATGAACCAAGACGATGCACTACGGTCTCAGCATGCTTACTTTTCTACTCTGACATGTGGCGATAAAATATGCATCACTCTTGAAGTGTCATTTTTCTTACGAGCCTACCTTGTTGTCTGTATACCGTGCCCAAGGTGATCTGGTAGCCCTAAAATTTGAACACATCGACATAGGTAGAAAGAATCCCGAACGAAATATGACCAGAATACATCGAGATAGGTAAGCTATCGAAATGTAGAAAGCGAATTTGTATGCAGAATGAAATGCCCGACCAGAACATCGACAAAGAGAGATTTATCGAGAAATAAAACATCGAGATGTATACATCTTTATAAAGAGTCGACTGTACAGTGATGTTATGGAAAAAAGCTGTATGTTTTACACAGTTTTACAATCAGATTTAATCCGGGAGTAAGAAAGTGTTAGCTCTACTGCAGCTCCAGTTACCCATTTCAGACTGCCTGGTATTTCATTACCAGTCCGAGGTCCCTTTTCCTCACAATAAGCTCCGTCTGTTTATGCTACCATTATCAAATGGATAAACAAACTTCTGGATTTGAAATCCAGCACGTATTTTGTTTCTTTTATAAATTGAAATTATAGCACAAATATAATGAAACGACCTCACCAAATTAATTCAATTAGAGTAAAATCAGCAGTGATTCAAATCGTTCGGGGCTGTCAGTTTGAATATGAATCTGAAACATTAATTTTCCCAGCAGCTGTTCTAGATTCAGTTTTTATACCAGTCAACTGTCAAAATAATAAAACTGGTATAATGCTCCGCAGTGGCGTAGCAAGAAAATTGGCCTGAGGGGGGTTTTCTGAACAATTTTTTTTTTGAAAAAACAAATTTCTTCTAAAAATTTTTGTCTCTGGGGGGGGGGGTTATGTCCAAAACCACCCCCGTGGCTACGCCACTGACGCTCCGTTCTATTTTCTGCAGATTTGAACCACGATTGAATCACGAGATTCAAATATTTTTCAATTGTTTTGGTGTATGGATGCATCATTTTATTTGCGGATCAATCCACTTTGCAATTCCGGCGCCTTTCTTGGCAGTAACATAATGATTTCAATTAATTGAAAATTTGAAAAACATGAATAGAACACTGCTGGGGAAACCAGCGAGTTTGTTCTATTTTGCTCCAGATTCAAACTAGAATAGTGGTCAAAAATTTAGAATGAAACTGAATCACTCCTGATTTCACCCTTATGTGTAATAAAACTGAGCCACAGAAAAACCCTTCCAGGATTGGCTTTTCGACCACTGGCCATGGGGATCTCCGTCAAGGATCCATCCCTCAGGTGGTTGGAGCAAGGTTTTTGCAGTGAGAACAGGAACTTTAATCACGGGCCAATCACATCACAAGCGTATCAATCCTGGTAAATTCCTTTTTAAACCATGTAGAACAACTATTTAATTATTAGGTTAAAGAATTGACGGGAGCAAAAATTAATCACTTCTTTTCTCTAGCGCGGCCCACTTCGATCAGTCTTCTATTATGAACCTTTTATTTTTTGCACAAAAATATAGCCAAAAAGAATCGATGAAACAATGCACCAAGCGTCTCCATATGACTGTACGCTTATATGGTGAACATGTTTAGAACTTGTCGGCATAAAAAGTAAATAAAAATCAAAAGTAATGAAATTGCGAACTTGGTTTCTTCGGCAATGTTTTTCAGGAGAAGTTTTTCTACAACTTTTGTATGTTGTAAAGTAGAAAAAATATTTTTTCATCTTACTTAAAGGGGGATCAATCATTAAGCTATACACCTCCAAAGAAGCGCCTTAGCTTACTGATAAAGTACCTGGAATTTAGTGATGAGCTTATTGTTAAATATTTCAAACCCTATCAAAATATTGAAAAAAAAACTGAAAGACACCATTACGCAAAATCGCATAATGAAAGTACTATGAAATGAACGTGTCTCAAAATGATTTTCGCCACTGTGCACCGGTGATGTACAGGACCCATAAGTAAATAAGTAAATACGGTTGGATGGATCGTTCCTGATGTATTTAGGACGATTCAATACTGCACAATGAGTTTCATACATATTTCTAGGCGACTCTACATAAAAAGTTCATGACAATTGGGTATCAATAAAACTAAAATATTTTTTAATTATCACTGAAATCATTTCAACAATCAGAAAACTGACAGTAGTAAAATCTCTGCGAGAAAGAAAAACACTCTGTACCATGGTATACTTCGGTTCAGTCTCGTAGTCATTCAAATATCGAGTTGAGAAAAATACACTTTTTTTGGAAGCCGTTTGAAGAGACCACTACGGCATAGATTGTTTTCATGATTCGATATCGAGTCATAGAACGTCGGACCCATGAAGGGTCCACTGTATGGAAGGATTGAAATTGAAAACATGATATTTGTTTGGATCTACTCCCTGAAGCTATTTGCATTCGCGTTAACTGATACATCATACGACTGTGTTCAGTTGAACTCAGTTCAAGATCATGTGAAGTATCAGGGCAAACAAAATGAGTTCATCTTGTTTAGCATTTTTTCTTTCCCGGCTAAAAAGATTTTCATTTTTTCATCACAAACCTCGCATACAAAGCTCGGTGTTCGCTTCGTTGGTGGTGCAGCAATAGGTCCATTCTTATGCAGCTGACTTCACAAAAGGCGTTTCAACGCCCCTTTTGAGAGTACATAATCGACGGTGTTGTCGTCGTCGCACTATGCGGAGAAAGGATACAAACCAAACAAGAAAAAAAATGACGCTTCAAAATTGCTTACTCGAGTTTGGAATTTTTCATGAGTCATACGAAACAAAACCACCAGGAGATTTTGAGCCACACACTGTGTTAGAACTAAATTACACATTTTTTGAGAACTGTCCCTCGTATATGTGCACACTGTCTAGCATAAAGAAGTATATTTTAAGACAAAGCTCTTTTTACATGAAGCTTTTGCCTTTGTTTCCACTCTGAGATGAAAGAATAAATACACAGAGCTGTAATGTTTTTTTTGCATATATCGATATACTCTTGGGGATTCCAAATTTTACGCTCATGCTTCTAACATAACAACTTTGTTTTCCTATTTTGAAGATGGAAAGCTGAAGCAGAATTTATTTAATATACATACATCATGCCTGCCTATTATGATACTCAATTCAAAAAACAAATGCCTCTTTCAACTGATAAACACTTACATTCTTGATGAACAACATTCCTTAATAACGTTAAGCAACAACGCAGAGAATAATGTAATAAAAATTAAGACTGTTGCGTCATATGGCCCCAGCTGATTTTGTCGTTGAATTCAAACACTCGACTCATAGTGCTCGTAGTTGGCATCGCCGCCATCGCGTATTATAGAGATCTTTATGAACGAGCCAACCGAGAGTGAGTAGATTCAGAAAGCGAATGTTTATGCTGCCGCAGGGTGATCATCGTGAAGCGGTCCGGTGAATATATCCCACTTTCGCCGTCTCGATATGGTCTCCAGCCCAAAGGCACACACGACCATCCTTTGTTTGGCGTTCGTGCTTTTCGAAGAACGATAAAGATGAAAGGAGTCTCAGCATATACTTCTCGCTGGTTGGGTGGACTGTTGCTACTGCTACTGCCGCTCTGTTACTACTCCTATGCCAGCTGATACGACAGGTGCTAGATTGGTGCAGTTCGCCCATCTGGCTTGAGTCGGCTACACAATATGAAGTAATCACGGAAAGGACGAAGCATAACTCCAAATTCAAATTGCCATCCTTTACCCGTTCGAGTGGAGAGGAAATTGCGAAGTAATCTGTATGTAACGACTGTATTTCGGGGTTATTCGTATTTGGAGCAGGTAAATTTACAATCATCGCAATCCCATCTCGAAATGGCGGTAGGTTGATGATCAAATGGGTCAATTTTTATGTGAGAACTCTTGTAAAGGGGGTTCCATTCAGCGAACAGCTTTATCGAAGGGGATATTGCTTCTTTTACTACAATCCGCATTAGGAAGGCAGAGGGGCTTTTCTCATTTATTTCGCCGAATAATATATTATTTGTACGAGCTCGTTTCTTTAATATGCTTAGCATTTCGAGTAAAAATGGTGATAGCGATAAGGAATGATGCAATATCAAAGTTACAGGGATATGAGAAATGATAATCAATCAGTGGACTCGGATACATTGCTTTGTAAACGACATTTCTATAGAATATTTTCCTTATTCGTTTACGGAGTCAATTTCATGTTTTACTATTCCTTTCTACACTGGAGGCGCCAGAATTCTGGTAAAATTAGTTTACCCGCGTTTCTGGCCTAATTGGTTCATTTTTGATTTGGCGTCATTAATAAGAACTATATATTGCGCATAAATCCCAAAACTTTATTCCCACCTTTGGATTTTCGCGCCGAGCAGTCAGCGCCAGACTCGTCGACAAGGGTAAAGTTATCGAATTGGTAACCCTAATTTGTGACAAATAATGTCTTTTGCTTGTGTGAATTGTGTGATTAGATTAGATTAGATTAGATTAGAATAATGTCTATTGCTTGTGTGAATGAAAAAATATAAAAATTGAGCATTTAGTTGACATTTTTTATTGTTATATGCAAGTTTTGACAGCATTATTTATGTATGAGTGAATAACATGTGTAAGATACGGATTAAAAAGACTGGCCACAGGCTTTTCGGATAGCCAACAACTATTCTCACGGGATGCTTTATCAGAACTGAAGTGTATATTCAAAAATTAAATTTGTGTTAGGTGTTCTTTGGATGTTTAGCATGTTGGTGTAAGTGTTACAATAATTTCACTAAGGGTTCGTCCCATTTGATATAAACACATTACATTCGGACACCCAGACTACCTCAGATGTCCTCATCGAAATTCACCTTAATCCAGCACAAACTGAGATGTTATAAAGTTTTCAAAAGTTCAATCTTCTTCTTCATCACTACACATAACGTCTTCAAGATCAGCTACATCGCACCATCGCTTCATTCGGTCCGCTGAATAGACCGTAGAAAACCTTCTTGGAGTCTCGAAACCCGGAACCGTCGCAATCCGATAACGATCGTTAGCCAACACCTCCGTAACAACGAATGGTCCCTTGAATCGCGGCTCAAGTTTACGACTTCCGCCCGGAACATACTGATCCTTCGCCACCAATATCAAATCATTTACCTGATACCGCAGTGCTTCACGCCGATGTTCATCGAAGTACTTCTTCTGCTTATCTTGGTTTATCCTTGTAGTATTCTGAACACGTTCACGCAGCTCACAAGTTGGTACCTGAAGACAATCGCTTTCCACTGTTAACACTGACACTATTTCATTCATCACCATATCTTTGGGTCGGTATGATAATACCAACGATGTGGGTGACATCCCTGTCGTTGTGTTTGGTGCCGTGTTGAATGCCCTCTGGACTGCTTTAACCTTTTCGTCCCATTTTCGATCGTCGTCAACCATGGTTCTAATAGCGGTCAGAATGGTGCGGTTGCTACGTTCCACTTGGCCATTTCCTCTTGGTGTCCCCACAGCTACTAGTACATGATCGACTCCATAATCACCGCAGAACTTCTTCAGTGCATTCGAAGTGAAAGCTGTACCTCGATCAGTCACAATACGAGAAGGCAGCCCAAAAACACTGGCCACGTCCTCCAGCATGGTCACTACAGGTAGTGCATTAGTACTTTTAACCGCTTTCAGCAACAAGAACTTAGTGTAACCGCAGATTATCGCCAATATGTGTTCGTTACCCTTCGAGGACCTAGGGAACGGTCCTAAATGGTCCATGTGCACAGTATGGAATGGTACAGGAGTCTTTGGTATAGGGTTTAGAAACCCTTCTGGCCGACCTTGCTTCGATTTGAAAAATGCACATTTCGAGCACGCGGCAATGTAAGCACGTATGTACTTCCTCATCTTAGGGAACCAAAATAAGTTCTGCACCATTGTCAACACTTTTTGCTCACCGAAATGTCCTTTCTCATCGTGATAACTTTTCACAATACGCCAACGCACGTTGTTGGGCACCACCCAGCATTTTCGTTCCCCAATCTTCCTATACAGCCGGTTGTTTTCGATGACATAATTCTGCTGTATCTGTCGATCTTCATCACACATTGGATCGCGATTCAACTTATCGATCACTTCCACCACACGAGGATCATTGTGCTGCATACTGACGAGAAAATCCGAATTCGATAGCTCCAAGCTGACGAGAAAATCCGAATTCGATAGCTCCAATACCATGATACTATCCGCAACTGTCTCTATCTCCCTTGGCTCTTCTGTTGGCGACCTACTCAGGGCATCAACATGCTGCATTTTGGAACCTTCACGGTGCTCTATGCGGAAATCGTACTCCATCAGCTTCAAAAAATACCGCGCAACTCTCTTATTCATCTCCTTCTTTGCATAGGCATCGCGAATCGCCGAACAATCAGTTCGAATCACGAAAAATCGTCCAACGAGGTATTGTCGAAAACGTTCAACGCTAGCCACCACTGCTAACATTTCGAGTTCGTAGCTGTGATAGGCCGCCTCCGTATTCGAATTCTTCTTGCTGAAATAACTCACTGGCTTCCATCCCTCGTTTACTTTCTGCAGCAAAATTCCAGCTACGCCACCACACGAAGCATCGGTATGTAACTTCACTTCCGCTTTCTGGTCGTACAGCACTAGCAACGGTCTTGTCACCAAAAGTTCTTTTATTTTGTCGAACGCTTTCTGTTGTTCATCTCCCCATACAAAATCAACTCCTTTTCGCAGCAAACAGAACAGCGGTTCAGCCACAATGCTGTAGTTCTGAACAAATCTCCTGAAGAATCCCGATAAACCTAGGAACTGCTGCACCGTGTGAACGGTTTTAGGAACAGGAAATTCGGCCACTGCTTGTGTTTTTCTTTCCCCCGGTCGCACACCTTCTGCACTTAATTCAAATCCCAAGAACTCCACCTCACGCTTGAAGAAGAAACTTTTCCTTAGATTGATGGTGAAACCTTCTTCGCGCAGTACTATCAACAAGCACTCCAACTTCCATAACAGCTCTTCTTCATTTTTCCCAGACAGGATCAAGTCATCGATATACGCCACAATCATAACTTTCTGTTTCCTTAACTTTTCGACCACTTTATTCATTGCCCTTTGAAAGACTGCACATCCATTCGTTAATCCAAAAGGCATACGGAGGAGACGATAGTGTCCGTCTACTGTAGAGAATGCAGTGAAGTTTTGGCTCTCTTGTGCAAGTGGTATTTGGTAGTATCCACTATACAGATCGAGCGTCATAAACACATCCGCACCAGCCACGGCACGGCAAATGCTGGGTAAAGCGTACCATTGGTACTTCGCGTACCTGAAGGAATAAAATAGACCCCAGCTCGCGGTCCTTAGCCTCTTACCCAGCAACTCCTATCCCTACCTCCCGCGGTGCTGGCCGGGATACGAGCAACCTTAGGGAAGATCGGGTAACCAACCCCGGTGGGAACTATGGTCGAATGCTGACGGGGAAAGGGAGTTTGCTCCTCTCCGGAGATGCAAATCTTATTGAGCGTCTGTTCTCCATGTCAGGATCGACTCATAACAGCGCCTGTTCTCCATGTTAGGGGCGGCTGATCATCGTCCGAGTGCCAGCGAGGGACTCTAAAATGAAACTGTGCACCATGGTCCACCGGAAATAAGGAGGAATGGTCCTCCGGAAATTTAGGGGTTTGGTGTCAGGCCCTGCAAGCCAGCCTTTAAAAATCATAAGCAACGAACAATCAACAAGAGAGTACGGACCGGAACCATCGGCGAAGACCACTGCGACGAAAAGGGACTAGCGATTGGAAACTCGGTTCGTGGAACTGCAAATCTCTCAACTTCATCGGGAGCACACGCATACTCGCCGATGTGCTCAAGGACCGTGGATTCGGCATCGTAGCGCTGCAGGAGGTTTGTTGGAAGGGATCAATGGTGCGAACGTTTAGAGGTAATCATACCATCTACCAGAGCTGCGGCAACACACACGAGCTGGGAACAGCTTTCATAGTGATGGGCGATATGCAAAGGCGCGTGATCGGGTGGTGGCCGATCAATGAAAGAATGTGCAGGTTGAGGATCAAAGGCCGGTTCTTCAACTTCAGCATAATCAACGTCCATAGCCCACACTCCGGAAGCACTGATGATGATAAGGACGCATTCTACGCGCAGCTGGAACGTGAGTACGACAGCTGCCCAAGCCACGACGTCAAAATCATCATAGGAGATTTGAACGCTCAGGTTGGCCAAGAGGAGGAGTTTAGACCGACTATTGGAAAGTTCAGCGCTCACCGGCTGACGAACGAAAACGGCCTACGACTAATTGATTTCGCCGTCTCCAAGAATATGGCCATTCGTAGCACCTACTTCCAACACAGCCTCCCGTATCGGTACACCTGGAGATCACCACTGCAGACAGAATCACAAATTGACCACGTTCTGATTGATGGACGGCACTTCTCCGACATTATCGACGTCAGGACATATCGTGGCGCTAACATCGACTCTGACCACTATCTGGTGATGGTTAAACTGCGCCCAAAACTATCCGTCATCAACAATGTTCGGTACCGACGACCGCCGCGGTACGACCTAGAGCGACTGAAGCAACCTGATGTCGCCACTGCATACGCGCAGCATCTCGAGGCAGCGTTGCCGGAAGAGGGTGAGCTCGATGGGGCCCCTCTTGAGGACTGCTGGAGTACAGTTAAAGCAGCCATTAACGACGCAGCGGAGAACAACGTCGGGTATATGGGTCGAAGTCGACGGAACGATTGGTTCGACGAAGAGTGCAGACAGATTCTGGAGGAGAAGGACGCAGCGCGGGCGGTTGCGCTGCAGCAAGGTACCCGGCAGAACGTGGAACGTTATAGACGGAAGCGGAGACAGCAGACCCGCCTTTTTCAGGAGAAGAAACGCCGCCTGGAAGAAGCGGAGTGCGAGGAGATGGAACAGCTGTGCTGTTCTCAAGATACACGCAAGTTCTATCAGAAGCTCAACGCATCCCGCAAAGGCTTCGTGCCGCGAGCCGAAATGTGCCGGGATAAGGATGGGAGCATCTTGACGGACGAACGTGTGGTGATCGAAAGGTGGAAGCAGCACTACGAGGAACATCTGAATGGCGCTGAGAGTACAGGCAGTGAAAGTCAAGGCAGTGGAGGAGATGACTACGTCAGTTCAGCGGACGATGGAAGCCAACCAGCCCCCACCTTGAGGGAAGTTAAGGATGCCATTCAACAGCTAAAGACCAATAAAGCAGCTGGTAAGGATGGTATCGGAGCTGAGCTCATCAAGATGGGCCCGGAAAAGCTGGCCACTTGCCTGCACAAACTGATAGTCAGAATCTGGGAAACCGAACAGCTACCGGAGGAGTGGAAGGAAGGGGTTATATGCCCCATCTACAAGAAAGGCGACAAACTGGAGTGTGAGAACTTTCGAGCGATCACCATCCTTAATGCCGCCTACAAAGTGATATCCCAGATCATCTTCCGTCGTCTGTCACCATTAGTGAACGAGTTCGTGGGAAGTTATCAAGCCGGCTTCGTTGACGGCCGCTCGACAACGGACCAGATCTTTACTGTACGGCAAATCCTTCAAAATGCCGTGAATACCAGGTCCCAACGCACCATCTGTTCGTTGATTTCAAGGCGGCATACGACAGTATAGACCGCGTAGAGCTATGGAAAATTATGGACGAGAACAGCTTCCCTGGGAAGCTTACCAGACTGATCAAAGCAACGGTGGATGGTGTGCAAAACTGTGTGAAGATTTCGGGCGAACACTCCAGTTCGTTCGAATCGCGCCGGGGACTAAGACAAGGTGATGGACTTTCGTGCCTGTTGTTCAACATTGCGCTAGAAGGTGTCATGCGGAGAGCCGGGTGTAACAGCCGGGGTACGATTTTCAACAGATCCAGTCAATTTATTTGCTTCGCGGATGACATGGACATTGTCGGCCGAACATTTGCAAAGGTGGCAGAACTGTACACCCGCCTGAAACGTGAAGCAACAAAAGTTGGACTGGTGGTGAATGCGTCAAAGACAAAGTACATGCTTGTGGGTGGAACAGAGCGCGACAGGGTCCGCCTGGGAAGCAGTGTTACGATAGACGGGGATACCTTCGAGGTGGTCGAGGAATTCGTCTACCTCGGATCCTTGCTAACGGCTGACAACAACGTTAGTCGTGAAATACGAAGGCGCATCATCTGTGGAAGTCGGGCCTACTACGGGCTCCAGAAGAAACTGCGGTCGAAAAAGATTCGCCACCGCACCAAATGTGTCATGTACAAGACGTTAATAAGACCGGTAGTCCTCTACGGACATGAAACATGGACAATGCTCGAGGAGGACTTGCAAGCACTCGGAGTATTCGAGAGACGGGTGCTTAGGACCATTTTGGCGGTGTGCAAGAAGACGGTGTGTGGCGGCGAAGAAGTAACCATGAGCACGCCAAACTATACGGAGAACCCAGTAATAAAGAAGAGAGCTAAAGACGGAAGGGTACGATGGGAAGGACATGTTGCAAGAATGCCGGACGGCAACCCTGCAAAGATGGTGTTCGCTTCCGATCTGGCAGGTACGAGGCGGCGGGGAGCGCGGCGGGCGAGATGGGCAGACGAGGTGCAGAACGACTTGGCGAGCGTGGGGCATATCCGAGGATGGAGAGATGCGGCCTCGAACCGTGCATTGTGGCGTCAAATTGTGGATTCAGTGTTATCTGTTTAGATGTTAACTAAATAAATGAAATGAAAATGAACCAGCCAACTTTTGTAAACACGATTCGATATCGGGCATCGGAAATTTATCTTTGATTGTACGCAAGTTGAAAGCCTATAGTCTATAGCCATCCGAAACTCGTTATTTTTCTTAGGTACCAACACTACTTGGCTGTTGTAGGGCGATTCGGTTTCGGCTATTATCCCAGCATCCAACAACTCGTGCACTAACTCAGCCAAGACGCTCTCTCGAACGTATTCCAGCTTCCGAGGTTTAACGTACACAGGCTCATCACTGATCAAGCTAATCTTCATCTCGTTCGATGTAGCACATCCCATCTCACTCATATTCAGCGCAAAACAATCACGATAGTTTCTCACCAACCGGCACAAACGTTTATTGTATTCCTCTGGACCATCGCTATTGATCTGATCTTCTCTTATCTCGTCCACTTTCGATTGTACATCGATCGCATACATATGTGCAATTGACGATTCAACACTACTATCCCGCGGGCGAGTTTCACGTGAGTGTGGTGGCTGCTTTTGTGCCACATCAAGTTCAAATCGCACATCGCCTTTACGCTTCACCATCACTAAACCGTCGCTGTCGATGATGTCTTCGCCTAGAATAACCGCTGTATCTTGGACCCAGGTTGGAACCACCTGCAACTCTACTGGTAAGGTCACTCCATCGACCTGTAGTTCTGCACACACTTTGGAAGAAACATTGATTTCTTTCTTCCCGAATCCTCGAAGTACTTTTTGACTGGGTTTTATTTCACCGACGTTCTTTGCAAACTTTTCCTGAATGGTGGAAACTTTTCCACCGGTGTCAACTAACGCTTTCATTGAAACACCTCCTACTAGCACGTTCTTCACAAAAGCACTTTTTTGATCCACTACCCTCATTTGCTTTGGAATTGCACCTTTCACTTCCCGTTTAACCAACGGCGTGGGACAGTCTTTTTTCATGTGACCATCTTTTTTGCATAGATGACACATCACTCTTGGGCAACGGCGCGCGATATGTCCCGTTTGATGGCACTGAAAGCATACTTCGGACGATTGTTCATGTTTTCTCGGAGCACTATATACGATAGGCTCAACTACTTTGGAGACCGCCACAGCATCTACACTATCGATCCATCGCAGTTCTTCGAGCAACTGTTCAACATTGGACACTTTTCCGATAGTCATTCAAGTAAACAAATAGTAGGAACTTTGGGAACATAAATGTATCGATAACATTGATAACGCCTTCATACGTTACTTCAAATTCATTATTTCAAAGGATTAATAAAAATCTTCGCTTGGCAGCTGCCGCTTGAAGAATAATGTTATGAAGTCTCCGTTCTTCTATATCCTCATGACGATTTGGTTGCACGATGAAAGCTAACGTTGTGCGCGTCATCAACGATGTTTCGGGTAGCAAAGTAGACAATACAACTCGATGACTATTGTCAGCCCTGGATGAGACATCATGCCTAAATTTCAGATTTGATTTTGATGCTTGACGGATGTTATGAGAATGTAGACCTCAACCCACGATAGCAATTTCGAGATCAGTTGATGAGATTTGATGACAGTTAGAATATGTAGTTATTTTGTTATTTTGTTATTCCGGAGCGATAAGGACTCCGGTGAGCTCTTATTATTCCGGAGCGAGAAGGACTCCGAGGTAACTTTTATAATTCCGGAGCGAGATGGACTCCGAGGCATCTTTTTATTCCGGAGCGAGAGGAGCTCCGAAAAGTTTTTGTTATTCCGGAGCGAGAAGGACTCTGAAGAGTTTTTTTTTTGACTCCGACGAGTTTAATATTCCGGAGGGAAATGTACTCCGAGGCGACTTTTATTTCGGGGGCGAGAGGGTCTCCGAAGAGTTTTTGTTATTCCGGAGCAAGAAGGTCTCCGAGGCATCTTTTGTTATTCCGGAGCGAGAGGGACTCCGACGATTTTTTTTATTCTAGAGCGAAAAGGACTCTAAGGCAACTTTTGTGATTCCATTGATGATATGCTGCGATGTGAGAAGAATAAATATGTAATGATTACTCTTAATATGATCATTTCGATCTGATATTGTAATCGTCTTGACAACTTTTATGATACTGTAGGGGTGAAAAGGAATGTAGTATAATAGATTGGATGGTTATAAATATATGAATTTTATAATATTGAATTGGGTTCTTTGAATAATATGAAACGAAAAATATATCATTGAAAATTAATCAATTAAAAATGTTGTTTTCCCCAATATTTATTTATTTATTTATTTATTTCGTCAACCGACGTAGACTAGTACATATACAATATACATGTTTTTCTTTATTTTCTTAATGCTATAAATACGGTATTATAGTGTATAAAAATAAGAATGAGTGGTGTTTAATTTTGCGATTTAATGTAAATTTAGATGTGTAGGTTTCGAATTGTGATTAAAGGTTCTGCCGAGACATTGTAAAGTCAATAGTTTCGCAGTGTTGATTATAGATGGCCATCATCTGATTGAGAGGTCCGAATTTTGCATAATTTGTACGGCAGTGATTAATTAAAAATGTATGTCGATGACGCAGTTGTCGAGATGGTATGTAGAAATTTAATTTCGATAAAATGTTTGTTGAATCAATACGCTGCGAAACTATATCGTTAATAAATGAAACCATTGCAGTTTATAAGCTTGCAGCGTGCCTCATATGATGGAAGTGGGAATGTTGTCCAACCTAATTTACAAAGAGCAAATAATAGGAATTGTTTTTGTACTGATTCTAATCTTTCTTCGTGTGCTTTTGAAAATGGAGACCATACAATGCTGCAATATTCCAGTATCGACCTTACATAAGCAATATATAATGTTTTAATTGTGTATGGGTCATGAAAGTTATAGCAGAAACGTTTTATAAAACCCATCATATTATTTGCTTTATGAATAATGGTGTTGTAATGGTCGATGAACGTTAGTTTGGAGTCCAAGATAATTCCTAAATCCCTAACTCTATCGCATTTCTCTTCAACCTGGTTTCCTAATGTATTTGAGAGATTTGATGCTGTTCTTTTTCTGCTGAATGATATAAGGTTACATTTTTTACATTCAGTTGCAATAGGCTTTTATTGCACCATTCGTAGAATGTGCATATTTCGTTCTGGAATATGTTGAGGTCATTTTTATTCCCTATTTCCAAAAAGAGCTTCATGTCATCTGCATAGATTAACACTTTAAGTTTGTCAAGAATGAAGGAAATGTCGTTTACATATATTATGAATAATAGAGGCCCCAAATGAGAGCCCTGGGGGACACCGGAAGTGGCTTGAATGGGTTTTGATCTATTGTTGTTAAATTTTATAATCAATTGGCGATCAGTTAAGTAGGATTCAAGCCATTTGAGTAGTCCCGGCTCAATTCCAGTTTTTTTTCAATTTGAATAGAAGCATGGTAATATTGAAGCTATGCGATCAAATGCTTTACTGAAGTCAGTATAAAGAGCTTCTACATGGTTTTCTTTATCCATTGCATTCAGGGTATAGTCAACAAATTCAAGAAGATTAGTTGAACATGAACGCCCTTTAAAGAAGCCATGCTGTGTGTCTGTTATTCGGTTGAATAATTTTTCGTTTACTATGGCCTCAAAAAGTTTTGGAATGCAAGAGATAATGGCTATTCCACGATAATTACGTATGTCTGATTTTTTTCCAGATTTGAAAATGGGTATCAAAAATGAGTTTTTCCATATATTTGGGAATTTTCCTGATTCTAGTGACATATTAAATAGCCAAAATAATGGAGTGGTTAGTTCCACTGCTAGGGTTTTCATAAATATAGGAGGGATTCCATCAGGACCAGGACCTTTCGAAGCATCTAAACTACGTAGGGCCTGCAAAATGTCATGGACATGAAGTTGATTCACTCCAATATCATTTGAAAAGTCTGGAAAAAATGCAAAATAGTCGTGGTCACGATCATTTTCAGAAAATGTAGAATAGGTTTCCTGGAAAAAATCTGCAAAAAGATTACAGTTCTTTTCCGAGCTATCCCCCGTGTTTTCGTCAAGATGCATAATTGATGGAAAGTTATTAGATTTCAGTTTTGTTTTTACGTAATTAAAGAAGTTCTTAGGACAGGACTTTATTTTGTTCTCCGTTTTTGAATTGTAATTTTCCAATGCGTTACTGATAGCGTAATTCAATTGATCGCATACGTCCAAGTAATATACTAAATTTTCATTACTGTTATGACTTTTGTAAATTTTGTGTGCTTTTTGCTTGCGATTTCTTAAATTCTTGATTTGCCGGTTATACCAAATTGGGTCTTTATTATTGTTATGACGTCGTTTCGTTTTAGTGGAGTTTCTTGTGAGATTTTGTCAGATAATAATCTGTAAAAAGTGTTAACAAATGCTTCGACATTTTCTTCATTTCTTAAAACTATTTGCCAGTTTAGACTACTTAACCTACCTCGAATATTTTCATAGTTGGCTAAATTATATTCAAAGACATCCTCATACTCACAATCGTTGGGTCTTTGTTGCTCATGAATGAATAACGAGTATTCGATTGCAGTGTGGAACGCTTCATTTTTACACAATGGATTGATAGATTCTGTTACACAGAAATCTTCATAGATATTTTTCAGCAAGAGGTCCAAATAGCAATTTTGATTGTTTTTTATATGACTAATTTGGTTCAATCCTAAACTTGCAGACTTGTCAAAAATTAATTGCAAAGTTTCGTTATCCCCAACGACTGACAGTAGGATACATTCGTTTTCTGAGTCTAGAATAAAGTCAGCATTGCGTTGGTTAAAGTCCCCATAGATGTGAACTTTAACCTCGGGTGGATGTTTTGATAGTATTTGCTCAGCGCACTCAAAAAAAGATTCATAGTTGTGCTTACAAGCATGATTAGGTGGGAAATATACCGATGCGAATATATCCATTTCTCCAGCTATATGGGTTTTTACCCATATATGCTCAAATTCATTGAATTTATTTGTTGTGATGATTTCTGAATTAAAGTTTGCTGAAATAGCTATTAGAACACTACCACCGGACTTTTTCTGAGACGTTAGAAAACTCCTGTCATCTCTAAATACAATACTTCCAAAAATTTCTTCACTCCTAACGCTTTCATTCCTGCTTGTTTCAGTTGCCAGAATAATCGAAAAGGATGAGCTTAATAAGTTTTTAAATATATCCTTCATTTTTGCTGAGCTTTTCATTCAATTGAAATTTTGACAATAAATTAAAACTTCAGTCGAATTCTGTTTGTGTGAAGAGATTTGTGGAAGTATGTCGGTCGACGAAATATTTACCTATTCTAGTGTTTCAGATAGCGTGTTATCTTCACTTGTTAATGTTACTTCCGGAAAGTGCGTCGTTGCCGATGAAAATTTGATGAGCTGTAGAACTTATGTGTAGTGTAGCCTCCCTAGTGCGTTGAAGTTGTTGAGTGCGTTTACTGGATAGGAACGCACGGTGTGATTTAAGATCTGCCAAGGCGTCATTGCGTGATATTCCTAGATCCTCGTGTACATCCAGGCAAATTTTACGCAGTAGTTGTAAGTCTGTTGGAAGTCCTTCAAAAGCTAGCTTTGCAGTGGCGCTGGTTTTGGTGGTTCCACGAATGCATACTGTAGGTGGCTGGTCGTGCAAGTATGACAGGAACATCCAACACATCCAACATCCATATTAAATAGCGCAAGCGCCTAATATTTTATAGCGCAGGCATCTGTCAAATAATGGAAAGGAAATTTAGAAAGCTGCTAGCTATAAATACGGCACCCACTATGTCGTTCGGATCAGTTTATCAACGGATGCAGAAAGCGATGGTAGTCGCAAAATCGGCTAAGCTAAAGCTAAGCTAAAGCTAAGCTAAAGCTAAGCTAAAGCTAAGCTAAAGCTAAGCTAAAGCTAAGCTAAAGCTAAGCTGAAGCTAAGCTAAAGCTAAGCTAAAGTTGTTAAGCTAAAGCTAAAGCTCAAAGCTAAAGCTAAAGTTGCTTAAAGCTAAGCTAAAGCTAAGCTAAGCTGCTAAGCTAAAGCTAAGCTAAGCTTAAAGCTAAGCTGCTAAAAGCTTGCTGGAGTTGCTTAAAGCAGTGCAGGGCTGCTCCCAGCTGCCCTGGCCAGACTGAACAGATCAAGAAAGCCTGTGCCGCTCAGCCCAGTCCCAGCCAGGACAGTTGAGCCGAACAGCTCCCCAGCCCAGTCAGCCTGCTCCACTGTGCTCAGTTGGGCTCCAGACAGGAACTCTCACAGCCGTTTCAGCCCCTGCCCCAACAGGAACAGCCCGCAGCCCCAGCTGAACCAGTGCCTGCTCAGCCTGGGCTCAGCCCAGTGCAGGGGAACAGCCCCAGCTGGAACAGCCTGCCTCAGGTGGGCTCCCAGCCTCAGCTGGGTGGGGCTCAGCCTCAGCCCGCTCAGCCTGCCCAGCCTGGCTCAGCTGCAGCCTGCCCAGTGCCTGCTCAGCCTGGCTCAGTGGCTCAGCCTGCTCCAGCCCAGCCCTGGTGCAGCCTGCAGCTCACCAGCCCGCCCCAGCCCGCCCCAGTGGTGCCTGCTCAGCTGGGAACGCTCAGCCAGCCCAGCCTGCCCCAGCCTGCCCAGCCTGCCTGCTCAGCCTGGGCTCAGCCCACAGCTCAGCTCCACCAGAGCCTCAGCCTAACCCGCCTCAACAGCCTGGGCCTGTGCTCCTGCCCCAGGAACAGCCCAACAGGCTCCAGCTGCCCTGCCCAGCCCGCTCAGCCTGCCCAACAGGTCCCAGCCCTCAGCCTGCCCCAGCAGCCTCCCGTCTCCTGCCTGCCTCAGTCAGCCCGCCTGCCCAGGCCTGGTGCCCGCCCAGCCTGCCAGCCTGGCTCAAACAGCCTCAGCCTGGGCTCAGCCTGCTCAGCCTGGGGTGCCCAGCCTGCTCGCGCCTGCTCAGCCTGCTGCCCCAGCCCCTGGCAGCTCAGCCCAGGTGGGCTCAGTGCCCCCAGCTGGCCCAGCCCCAGCCTGCCCCAGGTTTCCAGGAACAGCCCAGCCCTGGCCCAGGGTGGGAACAGTTTCAGCTGAACAGCCGCCCCAGTGCCCCACAGTGGAGCGGCTCAGCCCTGCAGCCAGCCCCAGGTGGGAACAGCCTGCCTGCCCACTGAACAGCCTGCCCCAGCCTGCCCTGGCCTGGCCTGCTAACTAAACTGCCTCAGCTGCTCTAAAGTTCTGCAGCTCAGCTGCCTGCTGCTGCCTGCGCCAACAGTGCCTAGCCTACTAAAAGCCAGCAAAGCTGCCCAGCCTGCCTGCTGTTTAAAAGCAAAGCCAAGCCAGCCTGTAAAGCCTGCCAGCCTAGCTAAACAAAGCTGAAGCCTAAGCTAAGCTAAAGCTAAGCTGCTAAGCTAAAGTTGTTTCTAAAAGTTGTTAAAGCTAAGCTAAAGCTAAGCTAAAGCTAAGCTAAAGCTAAGCTAAAGCTAAGCTAAGCTAAAGCTAAGCTAAACTATGCTTAACTAGTTTATTTGTGGACGCAGTAGCACCCGCTGCTTTTTTTTTGTCAATATAAGCGGTTCGCATTGAAAAAAATCAAAATTTTCAACTTCGCTTTTCTGCGATTTTTTTCATCAAATGCTGTGTCTGGTTGTCTAAGTTTGTCACTGGTTTTGTGTTCTGCATATGATAGTAAAAAAGCATTGAAGTGTCAAATATTTTATTTTTCGTGAGAATTTCCCCGCTTGCTGAGTCTGGTTGGCTAATCACCGGAAAGACAAACAGGGTTATATATTTATGTTGCTAAAGTCGTTGCTTTTTTTTAATCGCTTGATTGAATACTGATCATTTTCTATACTAATCATTTTTATTATTTCGGTAGCAATAAACGAAAACAAGTTTTATTTTCGATATGAGGATGTTTTGATCAATCGGTAGGCAAATGGTTGTAAAAAGACATCTAGTGAAAAATATGTGAACTAATATTTCTCTCCGCAATACAATTTTTGTTTTTCCTTTCTCTTCAGTCTATCGGAATGCGCTATGAAGAGAAGACATCTTAGGAAAGAGACAGAGAATTTATATATTTTTTAATAAAGATTTTTTTAATTTTTTTCTTGGACCTTCGGAATTCGGCTGCGTTGCTCTTTGGGAATTCTTTTAAATTCCATTCAAAATTTCTTCTGAAATAAATTTGGAAATTTCTCTTCTAATTTTTATTCATTAAATCCTCCAGAAATTCTTTCCTTAAGGAATCTCCGAAGATATTCCTCAAACAATTTCCTTAGGTATAACTAGATATTCTTCGGAAATTTCTTTCAGAAATCCTTTGTAAGTACATTTGAAAATTTGTTTTAGTTCCTACGGAAAACACTTCGGAAATTTCTTTGAGAATACTTAAAATACTTACAAACTGTTTCAAGAAAACCTTCCAAAATTCCTTTGGGAGAATTCATTTTGTGATTTTCTTTCTTTTCTTTGGAAATTGCTTTAGGAATTCCTGCGGAAATTGAATAAGGAACCCTTTTTAAACAAATTTTAAACAATTTTGACGTTTGTAATTATAATTCAGGGGAAATATTCTATTTGGTGGCTCACCTCAGCTTAACTTCGTCAATGATTATAAACATTAGAGGAAAATCGTTTTTCTCTTCTAAGAACCATTTGGGCGTATATACATACTAATTTTTATTTTTGCGGCTCAGCAAAAATCTGTACAGCCAACAAAATAAAAACTGATATCCCGGCAAAAGTGACGTTTGCTAGCTGATTTCCGGCAAATTATTTGCTGATTTTCAGCAACTTTGACAGAAATATCAACAAAAAAACATGTTTGCTCGGCTGTGCGAATTTCGGTGAAAGTTTAACAATTTGCTGAGATCCCGGTTGCGTTGCGTTGCGTTGTAACGGAGTATTTTGTAGATTGCATACTGATAGCTGTCATGTATATTCTTTAACATTCTTACCCCAATTGCTTATGGATTTCCATTTGGGATTCAATGGAAATCCAACGGGGGGGTCCGAATGATAAAACATGAAAGCTATCATTGCCGGCCACGCCCATCTTCTCCGTTACTAGGAAAGGGAAGGAAATGATGATATGACATCTACTTAACGAGAGGCCAGCGACTCACCGACGCCCTCATAGATGTCAAGGAATTGGATGGTGGGTAGGGTATGTGGTTTAGGAGTATCATTATAAGCAAATGTTAGAAAATTTGTGGAAATACGTTGGGAGTGACTTTGCTAAGAAATTTATGTCACTCCATTATCCTTGCCGATGATTTTCCTCGGATGGGGCGAAGGTATTAGCCTTGCCCTGGCTAATAGCCTAGGTTTAAGCTCCTTTGCTCGCTCTTTGAAACGAAAAAGAGCAAAAAGAAATTAAAAAATTAAATTCCCCTTCCCCCTGATATGATAATGATTTTGATCAACAAATGAATTCTAAGTGGATGAATAAATGATCAAACGGCTGCAAACAAGCCTCTATTGTCGTAGCAGAAGCAAACCCGCCTCAATACGACAGGCAGAAGCACATGTTTGTGATTCAAACGATTAAAAATAATTGTAGTAAGTTTCATTAAGACTTATCAGTACGTTACATAGTAATGTGGATCAAATAGCTTAAAATGTTGTAAACAGATGGAAAATTCAAATTTGTTTTTATTCACGATACAAAAGCGCTACTACGGTTTGCAGTGCTAAAATCATACGAAGTGTACGTAAGTGTCGTAAGCCATTAATGGACCTTCAAACAATGTAAACAATGCTTCATAAAATTCAACTTATCAGGGAAATGTATAAACTCGGTCTATGAGGTTTGCTTTCTGATATCTAAAATAGGAATGGGCGATACCGATACGATATATCGGGAATCGATTTTTTCGCTCCGATTAATCGATATTTTGTATCGATTTTTTAATGTTCGATATTTGACCGTATCGATTTTTTGTTGCTGATATCGAATTTCAATTTTTCAGAATGAAAATATAGCACATTAGGCACAATCTGTTAAAAACAGCGAATCTTTGATGTGTGATTTGATGATCTGAAATGGAAAATGTATTTTTTTTCTTTTTTTTTTTTTTTTTTGCTCTTGCTTTAAATTTTTTGGGCGTATCGATATATCGGAATATCGATGTTTCAACGCCGATATTTTTCAGCATCGATATTTCGAAAATGAAAACATCGATTCGGCAGTATCGATATTTTTCCGAAAAACGCCCATTCCTAATCTAAAATAACGTCAAAGAAAAATGATACCTAGTTCAAAAGATACAACAAAGTAGGTAGTGAATATGTTTTGGAATAATCGTCGTTCCTGTCTGCTTCCATAAAATGAATTCAACATAAACATCCAGATGAGGAAACAAAATTAATCTCATTGAAACCACATTTTTGTATGATGATTATATGTTAAAAACTGTGTATGGCACAACCATCAATTAAAAAGGAACGGACTTACCGAAGTTGTGATGCATACTCCTAGCAAAATCTGTTTTTAATCAAACCTCAATCATCCCGCTCCTGTTTCCTTTCGAAGAGATTCGTCATTTCCAACTGTAGGGGTAAGTGGCGGGACATCATCATCATCAGCTGCTGTTACCTACTACATTCAGGTATCCAGGAAAACCAACGCAATCCGCGCCGAATTGAAGATTTGCGACACCGGTTGATGTACCTTATATTCCGGTAATTGTACATAGCAGGAGCCTACGATGCCTTTATTAGTTGAATTGACACTTTTCCGGAGGCATAAAATGTTACAGTTTGCACTACTCCACTATTTATACATAGGTAAAACCTCTTAAAACTTAAATTTTTGTTAAAATTCCTTTTTTTCTTTTTCATGACACGTCTGCTCACGGCCACAGCATGCTCAACAATTTTCTAAGATCCCGTTAAAAACATCAAGTTTGTAATTAAGTATCAGGAAAATATTAGATTTGGTGAGGATCGTGCCCCATCGTGTCCCAGCTTAACTCAGGCAGTTCCTTTTACAATTATCTCGAAAGTCACAGAAACGATCTTAAAGTGGTTAAAATTATTTGTTGATCGAATTTTGATGTTTAGATTGTATATTGACCAAATAAATTGTAAAAAAATTAAATGGTTGGAAATTAATAGCATCGCAAATTCTTGCATTTCGACTGTTGTTCCCACTAGTCGAACTGTCTCACGGGTCGATTTTCTTCAAGTAAATATGAACACCAGTTTATGGTGTAATATAGACTTTAGCTGTAAGTTTATTTCTGTTAGGTTTAGGCATAGTTCATAAGTGTAGTTTTACTTACAAAATATCGTTTTGCTTCGTATTTTGACGGACAATTCGTTTGGGTTTAAGAACTAATTTCTTCCTGCATGATTTAGTATAAGTTAGGTTAAGTTTAACAATTTAGAATGAAACTTACTTTTGCATTAAATATAATCAATTAGCACTTTAGAAAGCGTATTTAGCATGAAGTCCAATGATAGAGTAATTTAATTAGCTGTAAGATATAATTTAAGTAGTTTTAGTTATCAATTCACACTAGTTTTCATATATTTCCACCTTCTTCACCTCGTGCTCACTTGGAATATGTATTTTAGTCAGACAATACTCTGCATATCTCTGACGTTCTTCTTTTCCCCTCTTCTGACAATGTCATCATGACAGCTTAATTGACGGGCAGCGGGAATCGTGAGCAACTTACCCTCAACAGTGTTCCCAGAACCATCATCCTCACCCCCGTAACACTGGCCATTTGGTCCAGTTTTACCATCATCATCTACTTCCAATATTGCCAACTTAGCCACAGGCCTTCGTATCAACCCCCTCGCAGTTTCAACTATAGCCTGACGGCATCTCCCATCTCTCCCCGTAATCAGTTCGTGAATACGGCCTCGTTCCCAGTTATTTCTAGTACTCTCGTCGATGATCACCACCAAGTCACCTGCGGCCACAGCTTTCACATCTCCAAACCACTTCGTACGCCTGGTCAGGGTTGGAAGGTACTCTCTTATCCATCTCCTCCAGAAAGTATCTAAGTGACGTTGGATTTGATCCCATGATGTCCGCAAAACGGCCACTACGTTGCCATCTGCTGACTGATGTACTCCGCTGGAACTGCCCAGCAGAAAATGATTCGGGGTCAATGCTTCGCTTTCTTCGGAGGTGATCGGCAGGTACGTCAGCGGACGGCGGTTCACTAATGCTTCTGCTTCTACCACTAGCGTTACTAACGTTTCGTCGTCCAGCTTTCCATGACTGTTGAACGCCGCATCCATGGCTGTTTTGATCGAGCGTACCATTCGCTCCCAGGCACCACCCATGTGGGGTGTGCCGGGAGGAATGAAGATCCATTTTGTTGTAGTGCTGGTGAAGGTAGCTGCTAGTTGTTCAATCTGCTCTTCCAGGAGGCGATTTGCTCCTCGGAAATTGGTCCCGTTGTCAGAGTAGATCGTCGCTGGTGACCCACGGCGGACAACGAACCTACGGATGGCTTTGATGCAAGACTCTGTACTGAGACTGTGTACCACCTCAACGTGGACAGCACGAATGGTGAGGCAGGTGAATACAGCAACCCACCGCTTCGCCGTACCCCTACCAATTTTCACCAACAATGGTCCGAAGAGATCGAGGCCCGTGTGGGTAAATGGCCTCTGGAACGATGCTAATCGTGCCGACGGTAGCGGAGCCATTCTTGGCATATTCGGTTTTGCCTTATAGATTCTACACCATTGACAGGCTTTCGCGACCTGTTTTACTGCAACCCTTAGTTGAGGTACGTAGTATTGTTGGCGCACCTCATTTACCACGGTTTCCATGTTACAATGGCGAAATCTTCGATGGTAATCGTCCAGCAGAAGAAAGGTGAATCGATGTTTCTTGGGAAGAATGATAGGAAACTTGGTACTCTCAGTTACGTTCGAAGCTGCTGTGATGCGTCCATCAATTCTGAGTATCCCGAATTCATCCAACATTGGTGACAGCCTGTACAGAAGGCTCGATTTTTCTAACTGCACTTGTTGCTCCTCCGACCTTTGTTGATTTCGCGTGAGGAGAACCATTTCATCCGGGAAAGCTTGCCATTGCGTTAGGCGAATAATCGTCCGTAAACCATTTTGCAGTTCTTCCGACTTCAAGTACCCAGTGATCGATTCTTCACCCTTTGGCCTTCGCCTCCAATTAATGATGCTGCGATGGATGTATGCCGCCGACCTAATTAGCCGCGGCAAGCGAGAAAACCGCTCCAACTGAAATATCATAACTGGCATAGTCACTATGAGATGCGCATGACACGGACGCAGATCTTCAGCTGTAGACAGCAAAGTGGTTTTCTGTTTTGGCCATTCAGATTCCGGATTCTTCAGGAAATCTGGTCCGCTGAACCAAGCGCCATTCACATCTTGAGCGTAACCCTTTCCCCATTTAGTGGCCAAATCTGCAGGATTAAGTTTTGATGGCACCCATTGCCATTCGCGAACTTCGGATGCTGTCAGCAACTCGCCTACGCGACACGCCACGAACTGCTTATACTTCCGATGATCAGCACGTAACCAAGCTAGAACAGTTGCTGAATCACTCCAAACAAAACGTTGCTGAATCTTCACGGTGTGACTTTCTTCGACGAACTGCATTAACCGGATTCCCAATACTGCTGCTTGTAGCTCTAATCTGGGTACCGATAACGGTTTTAGTGGTGCTACCTTAGTCTTTGCCGCAACTAGATTGCATTCCACCATCCCATCCGGATTCGTTATACGGAAATAGGATACAGCTGCGTAGGCCACCTCACTGGCATCGACGAACGTGTGCAGCTGAAGCTTCTGATAGTGCTTTATGGTCGCGTTCTTAAAGTAGCATCGAGGAATCCGGTTCTCGCTGATGGTTGGGATCAAGCCTGTCCACTTTTTCCAGCGCTCAAATGCTGCATCATCAATTTGTTCATCCCATTGTGTTCCATTCCGCCAGATATCTTGCAACAAAACTTTTCCGTGAACAAGAAAAACACTCCACAATCCCAGAGGATCAAAGAAACCCATGAGGCACTTCAACACTTGCCTTTTCGTGGGTCTTTTCACCTTATCGATTAAGTTTTGAATTGGTTCTTGTACTGATGTAGCTAAGCAAAGTTCATCTTTCTTGGTCATCCACAGCAACCCCAGTATACGTTCAAACTCCTTATTGTCTGGACCGATGTTCTTATCAACGGATGGCTTTGTTTCACCTAGACTACGCAGCACTTCTTCCTTGTTCGACAGCCAGTTCCTCAACTCGAAACCTCCGTTTTGATGAATCATCCGCATTTCTTCCGACACGCGTATGGCTTCGGCCACACTACTGTAGCTCTCCAACGAATCGTCAACGTAGTGGTTGTTAACGATACCTTCAACTGCTCGCGGATACTGGTCTTCAAACTCTTTCGCATTCTTGTTCTTCACGAACTGAGCGGATGCTGGAGAACACGTTGCTCCGAAGATAGCCACGTCCATAACATAGATTCCTGGCATGTCTATAGGGTTATTCCGCCAGAGAAACCTTAATGAGTGACGATCTTTCTCACGGATACGTATTTGGTGGAACATTTCGCGTATGTCCGCCGAAACTGCTACGCCAAACTGCCTGAAACGCATCAGGACGGCTGGTAACGATGTCAGCTGATCTGGTCCTTTAAGTAATAGCGAGTTCAGAGCTATACCTCCCACTTTGCTGCTGCGTCCCATACCAAGCGGACCTTTTCTGGTTTTCGCGGGATTATTACCACTCAGGGGTAGATACCAAATTCTATCTCTCTCTGCGTTTGCTAGTTCTGCTTCTGTAGCCCTATGCGTATATCCCTTTTGCTGGTATTCTAGTAGCTGTCGTTGAAGGTTGTCCCGCAACTTAGGATCTCTATTCATTCGCTTCTCAAGGCACTGTAACCGACGCAGAGCCATGGGGAAACTGTCTGGTAACTGGATTTGATCGCATTTCCATAGTAGCCCCGTCTCGAATCGGTTTCCGTTTCTAATGGTTGTTTCCTCCAAAATCCGTTGCGCGCGTTTCTCTTCTTCTGAAAACATTTCTACCTTCAATGTAGTGGCGACTTCCTCCATTGCGAAGTATTGTTTCACCGTGTTGTGCAGATCTTCATCGCTGGTACACCCACACGTGTGGAAGTTTAGTGGTCGGGCTACGGTCCGTTCTGCATGTCCTCCGTATACACACCAACCCAATCTTGTTTTTGCCGCAACTGGTTCACGACGATTACCTTCCTTCACTTTTAATGGCAGAATCAAGTTCAGATTGTTCACTCCTATGAGAATCCGAGGAACGATATCTACATAGCTCGCTATTGGCAGCCCACGAAGATGATTGTACCTCTCCTAGTTCGTCGTACAGAACTGTTTGTTTCGGAAGAGAGGCTCCTTAACGGTGCGCACATCTTCCAAAGCATATCTCTTCTGACCACCTGAGCCGAGAGAAGTGTCAGTTCTCACCGAGTGAAGTAGAGGATGGTGACGGTATTGACACCCGTTCAATCCGCAACTAATTGTGCGCCTGCAACTTCTTCTTCCGTGACCACATAGACAATTTCGGCACAGCCCGTTAGTCTGAACACACTTCCAACGATCATTCACTGTTAACGACTTAAACCTTCCACATTCCTGTAGTCGATGTCCTGGTTTCCTACACGCGTAGCACAGCATTTCTTTTAGCCGCACCTCCTCTGTTCCGCCAGAGTGTGCGTTGATCATTCCCCGATGTTTAGGTTTCGAGGTTCCTTCGGATGCACTTTTGCCACTAACACCACTGTACACTGTCACTTTACTGGCCGATATCACCACATTTGACATGAAGTTGCCAAACGTTTTAAGGTTGACTTCCGGAAAGTTTCGTAGATATGTTCCCCATTCCATCTTAACATGCGCGGGAAGTTTCCCGACAAGTTCCATTAACAAGGATGGATTGGATAGATGCGCGTGTTGACCGGCTGCTTCTAAGTGGTCGCAAAGATTTTGAACTGCCATACCGAAATCGATAAGAGTTTCTAATTTATCGCCTTTCGGTGCAGGGACAGAACGAATTTTGTCAAGAAGAGCATGAATAAGCAACTCTGGTCTTCCATAAAGCAAGCAAAGTGTGTCCAAGACATGGGGAACTGACTCCGGGAGTAGGAGACGGCTTTGCACCGCTTCATAGGCCGCGCCTTTCAGACAGCGTTGTAATCGACATAAATTTTCAGCCCTGGTGTATCCACAAGCAAGCGTAGAGTTTTTAAAGCTGCTTATAAATACAGGCCAGTCCGCTGGGTTGCCTGAGAACTGGGGGAGGTCTCTTGGCATAACTTGCCGAGCGGCTAACTGCGAGGGTGTAGGGACATATTCTGACACTCCCGAGAGTTCTGAAGCAATTGGAACATCTCTGAGAGGCGGAGCAATATTCGATTGTGGGAGCGAATTAGAGGTTCCTGAGAAGGCATTATGGCATGGAGGGTTCTGTTCTGGGTGTGATCGGATCATGTTTCCCAGTTGATGAATTAATTGTTGCAGGATTTCATGATCGCTGCTCGGTTGAGCAGGGGCAATATAGGGTAAAGTCTGGTGTGGCTTACCTTGTGATGGTTGTACGGGGGGCTGAGGGAGGCTTTTACATACTTTATCCGGGCGCTTTTCCCACTGCGTCTGGTTAACAGGCTTCGGCACTTTGGGAATCGCTCCTTTGTTCTTCGCTGGACCCGGGGATTTGAGCGGTTGAGTCGATGAAGCTTCCGGATTTGGACGTAACGGATATAGAAGCAGCGCTGGAAGACTTTCAGCGGCACCAGTTGACCCTTCTGCATGTGGCGCGCTTTGTGGTACGCTTATCGGTCGCTCTGCCACCAATTCCTGCTGCCTCACTGGAATCTCGGGATGTTTTAACGGACTCGTCTGGAATTCGACTATGTTCATCGCTGACACGGAGTTGGTGGTATCCACGGCTACGGCTTCGCTTTGGTTGAGTGTTGTGAGAGGCAGCGTCGAGGCGGCCGCTCTGTTGTCATCAGCTGGACCTATGGCGCCTTCTACATGACCTGCATTCTCACCAATCCACTTCCTTACCTTGTCGATGTTAGCGTGTTTACTAATTTTTGACCGGCGACTCGCAGTCTCCTCCCGGGCGTCGCATTCGGCCTCCAGAAGTTTATATTTTTCTTCCAAAAATCTCCTCTCCATATCCATTTGCTCCTTCAATTTCTCAAACTGCAACGCAACCCGTGCGGACCTTATGGATGACGTTGTCTGCTTACTGCTTACCTCGATGAAGCATAAACGGCAGCTCCACGCGCGCTCTGCTACTGAGCTTGTAACCCCCGCACACGTTTGGTGCCACCACGAGTCACAGGTGTCACACTGCACTAAGTCGCCTGCACGATCCGGACGATCGCAGTTGACGCAACTGGACTGCCCGGGGACGACGGGAGTTTTCGGGGTATTCGTACCGTTAGGCGCACTATCCATGGTGATTTTGTAGATATTTTCTAAAGTTTGTTCCCACTAGTCGAACTGTCTCACGGGTCGATTTTCTTCAAGTAAATATGAACACCAGTTTATGGTGTAATATAGACTTTAGCTGTAAGTTTATTTCTGTTAGGTTTAGGCATAGTTCATAAGTGTAGTTTTACTTACAAAATATCGTTTTGCTTCGTATTTTGACGGACAATTCGTTTGGGTTTAAGAACTAATTTCTTCCTGCATGATTTAGTATAAGTTAGGTTAAGTTTAACAATTTAGAATGAAACTTACTTTTTGCATGAAATATAATCAATTAGCACTTTAGAAAGCGTATTTATCTTGAAGTCCAATGATAGAGTAATTTAATTAGCTGTAAGATATAATTTAAGTAGTTTTAGTTATCAATTCACACTAGTTTTCATATATTTCCACCTTCTTCACCTCGTGCTCACTTGGAATATGTATTTTTAGTCAGACAATACCCTGCATATCTCTGACGTTCTTCTTTTCCCCTCTTCTGACAATGTCATCATGACAGCTTAATTGACGGGCAGCGGGAATCGTGAGCAACTTACCCTCAACAGTGTTCCCAGAACCATCAACAGTCTTGTATTATTCAACAGAACGTGCTAAATTTGTAGAATTGAATCATTAACTAAAGCAGGCTTAGGCTAAAATTTATTATTGAAAAATATAACTAATGATTTAATGCTACATAGACCCACACAGACAAACATTAACTCAGGGCACCGAGCTGAACCGATTCGTACATGCAGTTCAAATCTCCGAATTTCCATTATCCCACAGAAATCCGTCCCTCGAGTGAAATTATGGCGCTTCGGTACAGCTTCCTGTGCGAAAGAAGGCAAAATAAGCACTCCGAAAACAAACCCAAGTCGCAATGTAAAATGCCATCCCGGCAATGCGAACGCATTTGTCTTCATGCCTGGCGAACTCTCCTCCTGATGGCGATGGTTTGTCGTTGCTGGCTGGTAGTTGGACGACACCGTTGGAACCTGGCTTAATGCCGTCCCGTCCATCTTCGACGGGCTGGCCTCGCCTTCTCCCCGCATTCGATTTTGAGAACTATTTCGAACCGGCTAAAAACCTCCGTTTTGCACACAATCTCAATTCATTAATCAAATGACCCTCTCTTCCGCGCCGGCCGGTTGCCTGCCAGTACCGACCCACTGCCTCTTTGTCCGAAGACGCTGACTATTTCAGCTGATCCTGCTATATCCATTGACGTTAGTAACGCTTCGCTGGGTCTGGTTGGACCATTTAGACCGTCAGTTAGTTAGATATGTATTAGTCGGGTGGGACAACGTTGGCCATGGATGAATCGAATATAAAAAGATGTGCTACTTGAGAGATTTTACGATAACTTCGGAACACTGCACTGACCTCATATTTTGTATACGTTGACAGTAGTGCGTTAGTGTTAGATAAGAACCCAAATTCAACATCCCTTACATGTCTACCTAATGCTGAAAGTTAATCATGGTCTGTTTATCTGTGGATTGGCAAGTCTTTCTTCGACGCCATAGTTGATCGTCATCTTAGCATCATGCCATTGCTGACTGGAAAGGACCGACCCTGACTGGCATAGCCTGCTGCAAGATTACAAACCGAAAAACGCGCTGAATATTAATATTTGATATGGATCGGTCCAGTCGCTTGCTGGCCGGGATTAGAGCGCAGGAGAACTTTGCGGGACTTTGTTGTTTGCTTATGGGGTCGTTTTGCCAATTCGTGATTGTGTGCCAAAGTGTGCGTGTTTGTTTGTTTGTTTGCTGGCGGGTAAATGGACTGGATTTCACCCGGGCAGGGAAAATCAGAGTAATAGCTTTAGAGTCGCTCGCTAGTGGTGCAGTTTCTGCCAAATTGTTTTCAATGTTCCCGAATATATATGTTTGGTATCATGAATAAGAAATCATAATATGTTCATAACGTAAACTGGTCGCTATTTACTTACAAAGAGGAAAAAAGCTCACAAAGTAAAATATAATGATGCAGAAGAAAAGAACTTTGAAAACATGATTTGTAAACTGCTCAATTGTTTTTCATGCAACTGCAGTCAACCCTCCATGAGTTGATGTTCTATGACTCGATATCGACTTATGGAAGCAAATTATGCCATATTTAAAAATATTTTCTGAGTAACTTCGATAGTCCCTCCAAAGACATTCCCAAGGATTTTTGTTCCACAACTCGAAATTTCCCTTAAATACATGGTGGTCCTTTTAACATCGACTTATGGAGGCTTGACTGTATATTCTTGATTGTGAATTATTGGGAATCCGAAACGCAATCCGGGGAGTATTTATATTGGATTTTGAAGCAATTATGAAAAAACTTTCGGGAGGGTGTCAAACCAGACCGCTTTTTGCGAAAATATCGAATAAGATTGGGGGTAAAACGGATCTGGTACTGATTAATTATTTAAGAGCGTCTTATTGGAAATGTTACACAGTTATAAATTTTACAATTCTTCCGAACCCAATTCCGAGTGTAATCTGAACCCAATTCCGAAGGTGATCTGAACCAGATTCCAAGTGGAATACGACCTGGATTCAAACGAATTCGTAACGGAATCTAATTCGGATTCCCAACAGAATCCGATTCGGACTCACAACTCAATTCGATTCGGACTACCAACGAAATCCGGTTCGGATTCCCATCGGAATCCGGTTCGGATTCCCAACGGAATCCGGTTCGGATTCCCAGCGGAATTCTGTTCGGAATGCCAACCGAATCCGGTACGGATTCCCAACGGAATTTGGATTCCCGTTTCGGATTCCCGTTTCCGATTCCCAACAGAATCTGGTTCGGATTCCCAACGGAATCCGGTTCGGATTCCCAACGTATTTTGGATTCCCGTTTCCGATTCCCAACAGAATCTGGTTCGGATTCCCAACGGAATCCGGTTCGGATTCCCAGCGGAATCCGGTTCGGATTCCCAGCGGAATCCGGTTCGGATTCCCAGCGGAATCCGGTTCGGATTCCCAGCGGAATCCGGTTCGGATTCCTAACGGAATCCGGTTCGGATTCCCAACGGAATCCGGTTCGGATTCCCAACGGAATCCGGTTCGGATTCCCAACGGAATCCGGTTCGGATTCCCAACGGAATCCGGTTCAGATTCCCAACGGAATCCGGTTCGGATTCCCAACGGAATCCGGTTCGGATTCCCAACGGAATCCGGTTCGGATTCCCAGAATCCGGTTCAGATTCCCAGCGGAATCCGGTTCGGATTCCCAACGGAATCCGGTTCGGATTCCCAACGGAAACCGGTTCGGATTCCCAACGGAATACGGTTCGGATTCCCAACGGAATCCGGTTCTGATTCCCAACGGAATCCGGTTCGGATTCTCAACGGAATCCGGTTCGAATTCCCATTCCCAACGGAAACCGGTTCGGATTCCCAGCGGAATCCGGTTCGGATTCCCAGCGGAATCCGGTTCGGATTCCCAGCGGAATCCGGTTCGGATTCCCAGCGGAATCCAGTTCGGATTTCCAACGGAATCCGTTTCGGATTTCCAACGGAATCCGTTTCGGATTTCCAACGGAATCCGTTTCGGATTTCCAACGGAATCCGTTTCGGATTTCCAACGGAATCCGTTTCGGATTTCCAACGGAATCCGTTTCGGATTTCCAACGGAATCCGTTTCGAATTCCTAACGGAAGTTATGGTTCGGATTCCCAACGGAATCTGGTTCGGATTCCCAACGGAATCCGGTTCGGATTCTCAACGGAATCCGGTTCAGTGGGAATCCGGTTCGGATTCCCAACGGAATCCGGTTCGGATTCCCAACGGAATCCGGTTCGGATTCCCAACGGAATCCGGTTCGGATTCCCAGCGGAATCCGGTTCGGATTCCCAGCGGAATCCGGTTCGGATTCCCAGCGGAATCCGGTTCGGATTCCCAGCGGAATCCGGTTCGGATTCCCAGCGGAATCCGGTTCGGATTCCCAGCGGAATCCGGTTCGGATTCCCAGCGGAATCCGGTTCGGATTCCCAGCGGAATCCGGTTCGGATTCCCAGCGGAATCCGGTTCGGATTCCCAGCGGAATCCGGTTCGGATTCCCAGCGGAATCCGGTTCGGATTCCCAGCGGAATCCGGTTCAGATTCCCAGCGGAATACGGTTCGGATTCCCAACGGAATCCGGTTCGGATTCCCAACGGAATCCGGTTCGAATTCCCATTCCCAACGGAAACCGGTTCGGATTCCCAACGGAATACGGTTCGGATTCCCAACGGAAACGGAATCCGGTTCGGATTCCCAACGGATTCTGGTTCGGATTTCCAGCGGTTCGGATTTACAACGGAATTTGGTTCGGATTTCCAACGGAATTTGGTTCGGATTTCCAACGGAATTTGGTTCGGATTTCCAACGGAATTTGGTTCGGATTTCCAACGGAATCCGGTTCGGATTCCCAACGGAATCCGGTTCGGATTCCCAACGGAATCCGGTTCGGATTCCCAAAGCAATCCAATTCAGATTCCCAAAGCAATCCAGTTCGGGTTCCCAAAGCAATCCGGTTCGGATTCCCAACGGAATCCGGTTCGGATTACCCAAGGAATCCAGTTTGGTTTACCAACGGAATCTGGTTCGGATTACCATTGGAATCCGTTCGGATTACCACCGGAATCCGGTTCGGATTACCACCGGAATGTTCCGGTTCGGATTCCCAACGGAATTCGGTTCCGGTTCGGATTCCCAACGGAATTCGGTTCCGGTTCGGATTCCCAACGGAATCCGGTTCGGATTCCCAACGGAATCCGGTTCGGATTCCCAACGGAATCCGGTTCGGATTCCCAACGGAATCCGGTTCGGATTCCCAACGGAATCCGGTTCGGATTCCCAACGGAATCCGGTTCGGATTCCCAACGGAATCAGTTCGGATTCCCAACGGAATCCGGTTCGGATTCCCAACGGAATCCGGTTCGGATTCCCAACGGAATCCGGTTCGGATTCCCAACGGAATCCGGTTCGGATTCCCAACGGAATCCGGTTCGGATTCCCAACGGAATCCGGTTCGGATTCCCAACGGAATCCGGTTCGGATTCCCAACGGAATCCGGTTCGGATTCCCAGCGGAATCCGGTTCGGATTCCCAACGGAATCCGGTTCGGATTCCCAACGGAATCCGGTTCGGATTCCCAGCGGAATCCGGCTCGGATTCCCAGCGGAATCCGGTGCGGATTCCCAGCGGAATCCGGTTCGGATTCCCAGCGGAATCCGGTTCAGATTCCCAGCGGAATACGGTTCGGATTCCCAACGGAATCCGGTTCGGATTCCCAGCGGAATCCGGTTCGGATTCCCAGCGGAATCCGGTTCGGATTCCCAGCGGAATCCGGTTCGGATTCCCAGCGGAATCCGGTTCGGATTCCCAGCGGAATCCGGTTCGGATTCCCAGCGGAATCCGGTTCGGATTCCCAGCGGAATCCGGTTCGGATTCCCAGCGGAATCCGGTTCGGATTCCCAACGGAATCCGGTTCGGATTCCCAACGGAATCCGGTTCGGATTCCCAACGGAATCCGGTTCGAATTCCCATTCCCAACGGAAACCGGTTCGGATTCCCAACGGAATACGGTTCGGATTCCCAACGGAATCCGGTTCTGATTCCCAACGGAATCCGGTTCGGATTCTCAACGGAATCCGGTTCGAATTCCCAGCGGAAACCGGTTCAGATTCCCAACGGAATCGGTTCGGATTCCCAACGGAATCCGGTTCGGATTCCCAATAGAATCCGGTTCGGATTCCCAACGGAATCCGGTTCGGATTCCCAACGGAATCGGTTCGGATTCCCAGCGGAATCGGTTCGGATTCCCAGCGGAATCCGGTTCAGATTCCCACGAATCCGGTTCGGATTCCCAACGGAATCCGGTTCGGATTCCCAGCGGAATCGGTTCGGATTCAACGGAATCCGGTTCGGATTCCCAGCGGAATCCGGTTCGAATTCCCAACGGAGTTCGGTTCGGATTCCCAGCGGAATCCGGTTCGGATTCCCAGCGGAATCCGGTTCGGATTCCCAGCGGAATCCGGTTCGGATTCCCAGCGGAATCCGGTTCGGATTCCCAGCGGAATCCGGTTCGGATTCCCAGCGGAATCCGGTTCGGATTCCCAGCGGAATCCGGTTCGGATTCCCAGCGGAATCCGGTTCGGATTCCCAGCGGAATCCGGTTCGGATTCCCAGCGGAATCCGGTTCGGATTCCCAGCGGAATCCGGTTCGGATTCCCAGCGGAATCCGGTTCGGATTCCCAGCGGAATCCGGTTCGGATTCCCAGCGGAATCCGGTTCGGATTCCCAGCGGAATCCGGTTCGGATTCCCAGCGGAATCCGGTTCGGATTCCCAGCGGAATCCGGTTCGGATTCTCAGCGGAATCCGGTTCGGATTCCCAGCGGAATCCGGTTTGGATTCCCAGCGGAATCCGGTTCGGATTCCCAACGGAATCCGGTTCGGATTCCAACGGAATCCGGTTCGGATTCCCAACGGAATCGGTTCGGATTCCCAGCGGAATCGGTTCGGATTCCCAACGGAATCCGGTTCGGATTCCCAACGGAATCGGTTCGGATTCCCAGCGGAATCCGGTTCGGATTCCCAGCGGAATCCGGTTCGGATTCTGGCGGAATCGGTTCGGATTCCCAACGGAATCCGGTTCGGATTCCCAGCGGAATCCGGTTCGGATTCCCAGCGGAATCGGTTCGGATTCCCAACGGAATCCGGTTCGGATTCCCAACGGAATCGGTTCGGATTCCCAACGGAATCCGGTTCGGATTCCCAACGGAATCCGGTTCGGTTCCCAACGGAATCCGGTTCGGATTCCCAACGGAATCGGTTCGGATTCCCCAACGGAATCCGGTTCGGATTCCCAGCGGAATCGGTTCGGATTCCCAACGGAATCCGGTTCGGATTCCCAACGGAATCGGTTCGGATTCCCAACGGAATCGGTTCGGATTCTGGCGGAATCCGGTTCGGATTCCCAACGGAATCCGGTTCGGATTCCCAGCGGAATCCGGTTCCCAGCCCAATCCGGTTCGGATTCCCAACGGAATCCGGTTCGGATTCCCAACGGAATCCGGTTCGGATTCCCAACGGAATCCGGTTCGGATTCCCAACGGAATCCGGTTCGGATTCCCAACGGAATCCGGTTCGGATTCCCAGCGGAATCCGGTTCGGATTCCCAGCGGAATCCGGTTCGGATTCCCAACGGAATCCGGTTCGGATTCCCAACGGAATCCGGTTCGGATTCTCAACGGAATCCAGTTCGGATTCTCAACGGAATCCAGTTCGGATTCCCAACGGAATCGGTTCGGATTCCCAGCGGAATCCGTATCGGATTCCCAACGGAATCCGATTCGGATTCCCAACGGAATCCGGTTTGGATTCCCAACGGAATCCGATTCGGATTCCCAACGGAATCCGGTTTGGATTCCCAACGGAATCCGGTTCGGATTCCCAACGGAATCCGGTTCGGATTCCCAACGGAATCCGGTTCGGATTCCCAACGGAATCCGGTTCGGATTCCCAACGGAATCCGGTTCAGATTCCCAACGGAAACGGAATCCGGTTCGGATTCCCAACGGAAACGGAGTCCGGTTCGGATTCCCAACGGAATCCGGTTCGGATTCCCAACGGAATCCGGTTCGGATTCCCAACGGAATCCGGTTCGGATTCCCAACGGATTCCCAACGGAATCCGGTTCGGATTCCCAACGGAATCCGGTTCGGATTCCCAACGGAATTCGGTTCGGATTCCCAACGGAATTCGGTTCGGATTCCCAACGGAATCCGGTTCGGATTCCCAACGGAATCCGGTTCGGATTCCCAACGGAATCCGGTTCGGATTCCCAACGGAATCCGGTTCGGATTCCCAACGGAATCCGGTTCGGATTAACAACGGAATCCGGTTCGGATTAACAACGGAATCCGGTTCGGATTCCCAACGGAATCCGGCGGAATCCGGTTCGGATTCCCAACGGAATTCGGTTCCGGTTCGGATTCCCAACGGAATTCGGTTCCGGTTCGGATTCCCAACGGAATTCGGTTCCGGTTCGGATTCCCAACGGAATCGGTTCGGATTCCCAACGGAATCCGGTTCGGATTCCCAACGGAATCCGGTTCGGATTCTCAACGGAATCAGGTTCGGATTCCCAACGGAATTCGGTTCGGATTCTCAACGGAATCCGTTTCGGATACTTAACGGATTCTGGTTCGGATTCTCAACGTAATCCGGTTTGGATTCCCAACGGAATCCAGTTCGGATTCCCAACGGAATCCAGTTCGGATTCCCAACGGAATCCAGTTCGAAATCCCAACGGAATCCAGTTCGGATTCCCAATGGAATCTGATTCGGATTCCCAACGGAATCCGGTTCGGATTCCCAAAGCAATCCGGTTCGGATTTCCAAAGCAATCCAGTTCGGATTCCCAAAGCAATCCGGTTCGGATTCCCAACGGAATCGGTTCGGATTCCCAGCGGAATCGGTTCGGATTCCCAACGGAATCCGGTTCGGATTCCACGGAATCCGGTTCGGATTCCCAACGGAATCGGTTCGGTTCCCAACGGAATCGGTTCGGATTCGCAGCGGAATCCGGTTCGAAATCCCAAAGGAATCCGGTTCGGATTCCCAACGGAATCCGGTTCGGATTCCCAGCGGAATCGGTTCGGATTCCCAACGGAATTCTGATCGGATTCCCAACGGAATCTGATTCGGATTCCCAACGGAATCCGATTCGGATTCCTTATGGAATCCGCTTTGGATTCTCAACGGAATCCGGTTCGGATTCTCGACGGAATCTGGTTCGGATTCCCAACGGATTCCGGTTCCGATTTCCAACGGAGTCCGGTTTGGATTCCCAACGGAATCCGGATTGAATTCTCAACGGAAACTGGTTCGAATTTCCAACGGAATCCGGTTCGGATTCAACAGGATTCCCAACGGAATCCGGTTCGGATTCCCAACGGAATCCGGTTCGGATTCCCAACGGAATCCGGTTCGGATTCCCAACGGAATCCGGTTCGGATTCCCAACGGAATCCGGTTCGGATTCCCAACGGAATCCGGTTCGGATTCCCAACGGAATCCGGTTCGGATTTTCAACGGAATCCGGTTCGGATTTTCAACGGAATCCGGTTCGGATTCGCAACGGAATCCGGTTCGGATTCCCAACGGAATCCGGTTCGGATTCCCAACGGAATCCGGTTCGGATTCCCAACGGAATCCGGTTCGGATTCCCAACGGAATCCGGTTCGGATTCCCAACGGATTCCCAACGGAATCCGGTTCGGATTCCCAACGGAATCCGGTTCGGATTCCCAACGGAATTCGGTTCGGATTCCCAACGGAATTCGGTTCGGATTCCCAACGGAATCCGGTTCGGATTCCCAACGGAATCCGGTTCGGATTCCCAACGGAATCCGGTTCGGATTCCCAACGGAATCCGGTTCGGATTCCCAACGGAATCCGGTTCGGATTAACAACGGAATCCGGTTCGGATTACCAACGGAATCCGGTTCGGATTCCCAACGGAATCCGGCGGAATCCGGTTCGGATTCCCAACGGAATTCGGTTCCGGTTCGGATTCCCAACGGAATTCGGTTCCGGTTCGGATTCCCAACGGAATTCGGTTCCGGTTCGGATTCCCAAACGAATTCGGTTCGGATTGCCAACGGAATCCGGTTTGGATTCCCAACGAAATCCGGTTCGGATTCTCAACGGAACCTGGTTCGGAATCTTAACGGATGGTTCGGATTTACAACGGAATCCGGTTCGGATTCCCAACGGAATCCGGTTCGGATTCCCAACGGAATCCGGTTCGGATTCCCAACGGAATCCGGTTCGGATTCCCAACGGAATCCGGTTCGGATTCCCAACGGAATCCGGTTCGGATTCCCAACGGAATCCGGTTCGGATTCCCAACGGAATCCGGTTCGGATTCCCAACGGAATTCCCAACGGAATCCGGTTCCGATTTCCATCAGAATCCGGTTCGTATTTCCAACGGAATCCGGTTCGGATTTCCATCGGAATCCGGTTCGGATTCCCAACGGAATCCGGTTCGAATTCCAAACGGAATCCGGTTCGGATCCCAACCGAATCCGGTTCGGATTCCAACCGAATCCGGTTCGGATTCCCAACGGAATCCGGTTCGGATTCCCAACGGAATCCGGTTCGGATTCCCAACGGAGGCCGGTCGGTTCGATTCCCAACGGAATCCGGTTCGGATTCCCAACGGAATCCAGCGCGGAATCCCCACGGAATCCGAGTCGGTATCCCACGGGAATCGCCGTCGCATTCCCAACGGAATCCGGTTCGGATTCCCAACGGAATCCGGTTCGAGTGCACAACGGAATCCGGTTCGGATTCCCAACGGAATCCGGTTCGGATTCCCAACGGAATCCGGTTCGGATTCCCAACGGAATCCGGTTCGGATTCCCAACGGAATCCGGTTCGGATTCCCAACGGAATCCGGTTCGGATTCCCAACGGAATCCGGTTCGGATTCCCAACGGAATCCGGTTCGGATTCCCAACGGAATCCGGTTCAGATTCCCAACGGAATCCGGTTCGGATTCCCAACGGAATCCGGTTCGGACTACCAACGAAATCCGGTTCGGATTCCCAACGGAATCCGGTTCGGATTCCCAACGGAATCCGGTTCGGATTCCCAACGGAATCCGGTTCGGATTCCCAACGGAATCCGGTTCCGATTCCCAACGGAATCCGGTTCCGATTCTCAACGGAATCCGCTTCGGATTCCCAACGGTGTCCGGTTCGGATTCCAAACGGAATCCGGTTCGGACTCCCAACTGAATTCGGTTCGGACTCCCAACGGAATTCGGTTTGGAATCCCAACGGTATCCGATACGGATTTCCAACGGAATCCGGTTCGGATTTCCAACGGTATCCGATACGGATTTCCAACGGAATCCGGTTCGGATTTCCAACGGAGTTCGGCATGGATTTCTACCGGAATCCGGGTCAGATTTCCACCGGATTCCCACCGCAATCTGGTTTGGATTCTCATAGGAATCCGGTTAGGATTCCCAACGGAATTCAGTTCGGATTCCCAACGGAATTCAGTTCGGATTCCCAACGGAATTAATTTCGGATTCCCAACGGAATCCGCTTCGTATTCCCTTCAGAATCCGTTCCTGATTCCCAACGGAATCCAGTTTTCCAGGATTCCCGTCGGAATCTGGCTCGGATTTTCGTTGGAATTAGGTTCGAATTACCGTCGGTATCTGCATAGAATTCCACTTGAATCTAGTTCGGATTCCGGTTAAAATTCCCAATGGAATCTGATTTGAGCTCCTTTTCTGTATCCAGTGGCAATCAATTCATCGGGTGAGAGTATGTACCGCATTCCGTGGAGAATTAGAAACGCTTTATGGATGTAATACGTAACGGATTCCGAGTTGAATCCAGAACTGGTGAATTTAATCCAATTTCCGATGGGTATGTGAACCTGGATTCCATGGGAGATTCGAACTAGATTCATGAGGAAATTCGAACCGGGCTCCGTTGGGAATCCGAACCGGGCTCCGGAGGCAATGCAAACTAGATTTCGGGGGTAATCCTGAACGAATTCTGAGGCGAATTTGAACTTGGTTCCGGGTGGAACTCAAACCGGATTCCATGGAGGATTAAAGAGTTGTTATTCAAACAAAATCCTTACAAATGCGTTGATTATACCAGATACCTAATGTAAACAGTCCTGATAAATCTTTTTTTTTGTGTTATGGTTTTATGGCAAAAAGAAAAATGGGTTTGAAAAAACGATAAATGCTTCAAATCAAGTTACGATTATCAAACGGTTCTTACTCGCTGGTGAGTTTTTTTTTAACATTTGATAATTGAAGAATATACAAAATCTCAAGCGGTAAATTGGATTTGGAAAAAAAATATCGGGGACCCTTCCATAGTTTATAATTTCAAATATTCTTACAAACTCAATTCAAGTATGTAATAAGAAATCGTTCACAAATTACGTAAGGGGAGCGAGTTCGTGTAAATTAAACAGTGCATACGAAAAGTGTTACGACGGGAGGGAGGGGATTCAAATGGCCCAATTTTGCACTACGTAATTTGAGAGTGGTCCCTTAACATCCCTCTACATCCCAAATCTTCGCTTGAATAGAGTCCAAAATGTGATAGGAATATTGCAGTTGCCAAAAACTTCCTTAATATTTGTTCCGATCACACACGTTGGAAATCAATGAATGGATCGACAAATATAGCTGAGTGTAAAAAATAACAGTTTCGGAAGCATCGAATCACTACTGGCCCCGGTGGGATACAGCCGTAGGACGCGCCAGTGACATTCGGATTACATGGACCGAATCGAAATATGGCCCGATCCGATAGTTTTGGCGCAAGGCTATTCCCCCAGCTGCCGAGCGAAACGGTCTTCGCCGGAGTACGTATTCCCCAGTTAGTCGGTCGGTGAGACGAACGGCAGAATCGAGATGGGAATTTTGATATCAATTGATTCTACGTTATGAGATTCATAAAATTTTATGCCAACATAGCGAGAGATAAATTCCACATCCTGCGGGGCAGTCAGTGAGATGGAATGTGCCAGCCAGTCTCCCGGGCTTCACATCGGAGCTGTGGACGTTGGTGGTTTGGCGGAGGAAGGGTTTGAAGTCGGAACAAATCGACAGTAGGGTATTTGGTCCGATTTTGACGCTTCTTGTTCGCGGAATTTAACTTTCGCAGTGAATGAGACAAGATTTTAAACTCAAACAAAGCTGGCGTGATGTGCACAGTTTTGGTCGGGCGCCAACTGTGACATACATGTTTACCCTTCATGTTTACAAAATGATGCCGCCCAACCCTAGTTATCCTTTCACCGCAGTAGGCGAGTAGTGTAACAAAATGGATTATTGTTCAGCGAGGAGCCCGAAGGCGGTTCTGGCGCTGGTGTGGGAAAGCAAAGTCATTCACTGAGTAAATATGGGCAAGTTGATGGATGGAGCTGAGAGCATCTATTGCTGGCTTCCGTATAAGGAAACGGGAATCCATTTCGAACGTTCCATCAAAGAGCTTCCACCAACTAGAACATAACCCACAGTAAAAGGATGATGATGCTGGCGGTGTACTGTAATATGTTGTTCAAATATCTATTCACTTTTGTGGAAGGAAGAATGGCTCTTCATCCGTTCCTCTATTATCATTGCGCAGTATGTACATATTTCACTGATTCAAAGAATTTTCTGACATTTAATTGCAGTGCCACGAGCTACGACATCGTCTATTTATGTCGATGATAATGAAGTCGACAGTAGTTTATCGCTGTGAAAGAATGGTACGATGAAGTGTCTGACTTGATTGTCGTAATCATGAGACTCCAAAGTAAATGCGTACCAGCGTACTAATCCTTCATCTTAGATTGAGATTATTAATCAAATCAAGTTACGAAAGTTTGTCCTATTACAAAAGTTGGGCCCATTCAACGCTAGACTTGTCAAATTTAAAGCATCATTATTCATCACTCGAAAGCAAAAGACCGAGTTATGTGGAAATTTTGCGCATATTTCGCCTTTTGTCACGGACGGCTTCGTTTTCAGCCCACCCATAGAAAAGCCGCTCAGTCAGTTAGTGGCGTAATTTTTCAACCTGATTATCCTTCCCCGGTACGGCGGACTGCATGGTAACTGATAATTAATGATTGAACTTCTTTCAAAAACCGGAGACGACAACGGTGAAGATGACAGCAAATTTATCATATTTTGCTGAGTCGATTCCCGACTTCGAGCGGTGTTCTCTAGACCGTACAACCCCGTTTGAGCGGGATGAATGCTACCGGTTGATTGCTTTCCGGATCGGATTCTTTATCGAAAAGTTTTGACTCAAAGCCGCCCCCAAGTAAGCCTCAATGGAAATTTGTTTTGTTTATCCTTTTCACGGAAGGCAGGACCGTGTGCTGTCAATGCCAGCATTATTGAGCTCACCTGTCACGATAGACGAAATGTTTATCCTTGATCTGACGGTTGGGTCCTCTGTAGCGAATCTGTTTTCCATGGTTGTGCGTCATCGAACGTTAATTCTTGTGTTGGATGTGTGCGTTTAGGTCTTCTTCTTCTTATTGGTATTACATCCCCACACTGGGACAGAGCCGCCTAGCAGCTTAGTGTACATTAAGCACTTTCACAGTTATTAACTGCGAGGTTTCTAAGCCAAGTTACCATTTTTGCATTCGTATATCATGAGGCTAACACGATGATACTTTCATGCCCAGGGAAGTCGAGAATCAACGGCACCGGGAATCGAACCCAGCCACCCTCAGCATGGTCTTGATTTGTAGCCGCACGTGTTACCGCTAGGCTAAGGGGGGCCCCCGTGTGCGTTTAGGTGGAATGTCTTATTAGTTTATTTCTAGTCAACTATAGTTAAAAATCAGTTGTTACCTTTAAATATTTGTAAGACCATCATACTATGCTAATGTGTAAGTGTTTTTTTTTTTTTTTTTTTTTTTTTTTGACCCGCCACTATCCCCCACACCAAAAAGCTCCCATGGAGCCGCCTGGTAGTGGACGCAACTATCTCAGCTCTATCTGGACAGCAAAACAAAACAAATAATAACAATAAGGCTATGAGCTGAGATCAAAAAGGGTATAATACAAAAATAAGGCGATGTAATATATTCCCAGTGGAACGGTGTTCCTTTTAAGGGAATTAGCAATTTAATTTTAAGAACTAATAATTAAAACAAATATAATATTACTAAAAATTTACAAATTTCAATTTACATGTTTCTGGTAGTTGGGATAATATGTACATTAGATAAGTAAATTAACCTAGAATGTCGTGTAGATTCAGTTTTAAGTGTTGTTTCACATGGAATTTAAAGGCATGGCGATTATTCAATGCTTTCAAGCGCTCTGGTAATTGATTGTAAAGCTTGGGACCAATGATTGATACTCTTTTTTGACCAAATGTTGTAAGTGCTCTAATTTGACGTAAATTGGTAGCTTGCCTGGTAGGATAGTTGTGAGGAGCTGACGGCATATTGATGGTATGATGAAAACAATTGTGGTGCAACGTATCATGGACAAATATAACTGTCTGTAAGTTACAAAGACTTTGTATTGGCAGGATATTGTGGAAGTTTTCAGAATATAGTTGCAAAGAAGGATATAAAAAAGGTTTATTGAATATGGTTTTCAAGCATCTGTTTTACAAGATTTGTAGGCTTCTTAGTGATGATTTGGATGCACGACCCCATGTTAATGTAAGATAACTAAAACTAGAGTGAATATGGGCAAAATAGAATTTTAGAAGTATATTGCGTGAAACAAAATAGCTGACTCTACGTAATATTCCACAAAGGGATGTGACCTTTCTTTCGATGTGTTTTATGTGATCAACCCAGCTCAGTGTGGAGTCTAATATTAATCCCAAATATTTAAATGATTTTACTTCTTCAATGGGACTAGAATTGAGTAAGACTTGCCTATGTTGATCCACTTTTTTCCTAACTGAGTGGAAAATCATATACTTAGTTTTAGAAACATTTAGCGACAGTAAATTAGATGAAAAATATTTCGACAAAGTTACCAAATCTTGGGCCATAAAATTCACAATTGTGTTTGCATCAACATGTGGATAAAATAATGCGGTGTCATCGGCGAATAAACGGGGGATTCCCTTCAACTGTAACCTGCTGAGGTCATTCACATATAGAATAAATAATAAGGGGCCAATATTACTCCCCTGGGGAACACCAACTCTAATAGGTTGTAACGAGCTTTTGACATCTCCAATAGCCACAAATTGCATTCTGTCTTGCAAATAGCTACCGATAATTTGGTTTGCAATCCCTCTGATACCATAGCCGTTCAACTTTCTCAGAAGTACTGAGTGATCTAGTGTATCAAACGCCTTACGTAAATCCAGAAATAGTGCACCTACTAATTCCTTGGAATCGATCGCTTTAATTATATCATCAAGCAATTCAACAGTTGCCGTGGCTGTACTACTGCCTTGACGAAACCCATATTGATAATCGTATAATACATTGTGCTGGTTGAGAAATGTTGTTATTCTATTTAATAATAATTTTTCCAATATTTTATTGAATATGGATAATGTTGAAATAGGACGATAATTGTTTACATTACATGCATCACCTGATTTGAATATGGGAACAACACGAGCTACTTTTAAGCATGAAGGGTAGGTTCCGGTTTCTATGATTTTATTAAAAGATTGAGCGAGGATTCTGGAGAAAACAAGACAGTTATTTTTTATCACATCAACAGTAATACCATCATGGCCAGGACTTTTATTCCGTTCAAGGTCATGAATTATCAATGTCACCTCATTAGCTGAAGCTGGATTTAAGAAAATAGAGCTCGAAACATGGCGTAAATTTGACAATGGGTTATCTGTAGTAATATTAATACTACTAGCAAGTTGTTGCCCTACACTCGTGAAATAGCTGTTAAATTTTTCACAAATTTGGTGATTATCTTCAATTTTTACCCCATTTTCGAAAAGAACTATATTGTCATTTGATGAAGTTCTTCCAAAGATATGATTTATTTTTTTCCAAAGCTTCGAATGAGGAGTGTTACTCAAAAGATTGTCATAATACGCTTTTTTAGACTTTCGCTTTAACGTGATTACTTTGTTGGAGATATGCTTCAAAAGATCTTTCAGATGCTGATTGTTAAGATTTCTTTTGATTCTTTTGGCATAGTTGTTTTTAGTTTCATCAAGGACCACAGACTTAAGCTCATCCATGGACAGCAGTTTTGTTTAGTGATTATGTTTTTTTTATATGGTTTTGGAGTGTTTTTCTGATAGTTGATTGTAGGCGGATGCAATGTTTTCAAGGTATGCATTGACGTTTACAACTTCACCTAAATTTCCTAAAAATTGTTCAAAGTCAGTAGCGAGTTTACGATGATCCACTATAGTTTTACTTAAAGTAATTTTTGCTCTTGGTTCAAAAAGTTTAAATGATGTTACTATTATACAATGATCGCTTTCATCATTTAGAATTGTATCATTTCTCGTAAATTGAACATCATCAACTCTGCACACAACGTGATCAAGAATATTTGCGCTAACTGGCCTCGTTGGAATCGTATTTGTACAAACAAAACCATATGATTCCAGTAAAGATTTATACTTTACAACTACATTATTATTTTGGGAGTTAACAGGTATATTTACATCACCAACAAGAAAACAAGAACGAAGACAGTTTGAGTTATCCAGACAATTTTCTAACTTATCCATGAAACAGTTCACATCATATGACGGTGGACGGTAAAAACCATGAACATCATATATACGACTATTGATTTCTAGCTCGACATGTAAATGGTGGAATCCGTCAATATGCACGTTACAAGGAACAGAATATTTTATGTCGGTTTTAATAAACATTGCTAATCCACCATTCGAGCTATCTCTGCATGAGAACACAGAATTGAAGCCAGGGATGTTGTAAAGTTTGCTATTTCCATTTTGACCCATGCTTCTCCAATCACGATTATATCAGCTGATGATTGGCATTGATCGACCATTTCAAGAATACTGTCAAATTTTGAGAGATTGTTCATTCCTCTTATGTTCCACTGGATGATACGTAAATAATTGGTGTTAGAATCCGCCGTAGGGAACGTTTCATTGAAGTCATCTAGGTTATCATGTGAATAATTGTTTAAGTTAGCCATTGGAAATTATAGATAGTAAGGAACAGTAATACGCGATTAACTGAAAGATTCTTTTATTTTGCAGGTCGCTCACTTCTTTTACGTTCTTGAGATAAAGTAACACTCGAAACTAAATTATGTGAACATCCATTGATGAAACTTCTTATGTCACTTCGATTCCTTACAACAAATGGTCTAGCCTGCTCATCTCTTCTGACAAGAACTGTGCCGTGCCTACCAGGCCAGACATATTTCAAAGAGAGTTCCTTCTGTAGGTCACGCATTTCACGCAATAGTTCTAATGATAGCGGTGTCAATTCATCACGAATAAAAACATTTGTTGGCTTTCCATTGACGACCATCGACGGATCGATGGAGGACAACAGGAGCTTTCCAAATTCTCGCTTTTTCATGAAGAATGACTCTTTCACCGATGTATCTTGAAATACAATTCTGATTGGGGCAAATTTGTTCAGAGAGGAACTAGAGGTTACCCTGGAAGCGGAGAGAATAGCTTTTGGCGGAATATCAGTTCCAATGCATTTAGCTACTTTAGAAACTATTTGATTTACGTTTTCATTAACATGAACTGGAATTCCTAGAATAACTGCGTTATTTGAAAGAGCCTCCTTATTGGAATTATCACAGTTGCTCTCTAATCTATGAACCAACGACGTTAGCATAGATTGTGATTTTTCAAGTCTGCAACTTCAGACTTCAAGCGATCATTTTCACCCTTCAGAGTCTGGAAATCTTTTACAATACTTTCGAATTTGCATGATAAAAACTCTTGGGAGGTTTCGATAGCTTGGACAATTGTATGAACATCGGTTTTTAACTGTTGTAGTTGAGCAGTCACAATAGTGGTCAAAGTCTTCTTCAATTGGGAGCCAAGCTCATCAATCATTGCTGTTCGTACGTTCTGCATTTCAATAATTTTTTTTGTAAATTTCAAAGCATTTTGGTGAGCAAAATATAAAGAAAAATCAAAGAAAATTGATTTTTCGAACAGCAATTCCAAAAATATTACGACATTTGTAATGTGCACTCGAGAAACAGTAAAGGCATGTTACTAATTTATTGCTTTCGATTTCCTTCTTTCCACACTCAACGCAAGACAAAACATTGTTTTGACCGTTCGACATTCTAGGTTGTACTGTAAATTTGGATAGACAAAATATATAAACTAATAAAAATTTTAAAATACAAGTATAAAATACAACAAAATACGGATAAAGAAAATAAAATATAAATAAAAATAAATTAAGTAAACACACTCCTACAAATGAACACCGTTTGAGACGATAAAGTTACGCATACCAGAACAAGTTAAAAATCAGTCGTCATGCTTCTTCAATACATATAAGAACTATTAAATAAAATGAATCATATATGATAAGTTGTAGTCATCAGTTTTATGACCATTCGATCAGAGCGGCAAGGATCCCACGAAACCTACTCACGGCTAGAGCAGCTGGTATGCTTTTGAACGTACTTCACGACTTCGCTGAATTCGACAGTAATTAAACTGCGACCATTGGCATACCTACAATCATTTTTGGCGTAGTTGTATGTAGCGTCGATGGTCCTTGCCAGAGACAAACGAAACCACTATCGTGTGCTACTATTGGATGTACTAGATGAGTATCTTTCCATTCAATTTCACTAAATTCAGCAGTTAACAATCCGCAACCACTTGCAAACTTACATACTATTTTTGGAATAGTTGTACGCAGCGACGATGGTCCTTGCCATAAACAAAGGAACAAAGTGTGCTACAGAAGGATGTACTAGATCTATAAAAGCTTAAAACCAACGAAAGCTCACGCGTTTTCGCTCACTGAACCTAACACTACCACATCAACGAATAAATCTTTGACCTGGACCACAATTTATCGGTACAATACTAACAAGGAAAACATTCAGTAATACACTTTGAAGCACTGGAACATTTGATTGCCACTTGAACAGATATAAACGTTGAAATTAACACCTTTTTACGGGAACAGTAGGAAATGATTTTGCTATGTACTATGATATTGTGCACAAACAATCTCTGATTGATCTCAAACACGAATAAAATAATTATGTATACATTAAATTTTAATGAAATTGGATGAGCTAATGTCTTAGTCAACCAGCTACCAGAAACAGTGCTGCCAGATCTTGTAAAGTTAGCTCGATGTTTCCGAAGGCGCGAACTCTATGTCGCCATTTGAAATTTAAATTGGCGCAATTGCTAAATAATGGGTTAATTGTTGTAGAAGGTTTCTTGCTCAAGAACAAACTCAAACTCGGTCATTTCGCTTCCATAACGGCTGGCAGTTAGAAGTTTTGCGAGTTTAAGAGTTTTATATAGAGAATTTGAGTAAAGTTTAGTTCGTCGAGGTAATTAAAGTGATTGGAGTGATTTTGTACGTGATTGTAATTAGTTTTTTCGTTCGTTCTGTAGATTTGATTCTGTTGTCGGTGTAGCCGACTCTCGCAAATTTCTATTTTAAATAGTATAGTGTACCAAAAAAGGTAAATTTTTGTCGAACTACTCGTTGTATGTTTAAATGTTAATTTATGTTTCGCGTTGGACTTCCAGCGCGTGGCGCTTTTTTTGGTACGGGCTGGAATTTCGGAGTCGACCCGGAGTCGACGAAAAGGGTTTACGGCATTTTCGCCGTTTTATCGTTTGGAGGAGTTTTTTGTGGAGTCCGTGCGCTCGTCAAGGCCCGCCCTTCGGGGTAGCGAAACGGAGTGTGGTGAAGTTTCGTCAAAAAGAGAAGCGAAAAGTGAACCGTCGATCGCCAATCAATCGACGGTGGTCCAAAACGTTCCGAACCCTACGGACCGTTCGGAGAGCTCGGCGCGTGGAATACGTCGCCAATTGCGTACCACAGTACCGGATTGAAACCGAAGGCGAGGGTTCATTTCATCACCGGCGGTTATAGCCCTTAAAAGCGAAGCCGTGTGGAGGAACGTTGGCCCTTGTCCGGAGGAAAATCAACCGGGAAGCGCGACATCCGTCGACGCAGCTCTCACGAGAAAATCGGAGGCCTTCCGTCCAGCCGCCACCCAATTCGCAATTTTAGTTCGGCCATATTTGCACGGGCTCATCAGCTGCGCACCATCCTGCAGCTAGGCGATTCTTCTGTCGCCGCCATCGTCAAGGACAGCTTCGCCGCCATCGCCACGGACAGGTTCGACGCCATCGTTCCGAACCGGTTCGCCGCCATCGCGCCGGCGAAACCCAGCAAGTCGACGAAGAAGAAAACCTGCGCAGGTATGTGACTAGTGTATAGAAAAGACATGGCCATGATCTAGATAACCATTTCCATATCCGTACCAATTCCAAAAGTGTTCAACCCGAAACAAATAAACCCCCATGAATTGTAAGTAAGAAGATCAAGTAGTTTTTTTCAGTTGGAGTAATCGCAGAAAGATCACTCCGTTCGCTTTTCCGTTCCGTTCCGTTGACTACGTTGATTACTCGCTTTGCTTAATTTCTGCCGGGATTTATTGGCGGGTTGGAAGAGTTTGAGGGTAACATAACTTGGGAGGTGGCCGAATTGGAGAAGCACTGGGTGCAAGGCAATATTTTAAGTTTCAGCCAGCGACTGTTCGAGTGACCCCTGAGGAGAGAAGTCGAGTGTAAGTCGGGCAAAAGAACTCGACCGGTGGTCTTCCGGATCCCGGAAATGGCGCTTAAGCCATTGGTTAATCATAAACCTCGAGCAGAAGCAACGAACGGTTACAGATTTAGCTCAAATTTTGCATAGGGGGATATTTTTGGTCACGAAAACGTTTGCGTATCGTCCGGTGTTAAAATTCGATGAAACAAATTTTCATCATCCCAAAAATGTTCTAAGAAAAAAATCCATCATTTTGAAAAAAAAAAATCTTTTTTGAGTAACGCAGATCTCGACGTTTGCAATTTTAAGTCATTTGGCATTAAAAACAAAAAATCGATTTTCGACTTTTCCTTTGGTCCCCCCTTGGGAAAATTTTTATGGGTAAAAATTTCAAAACTTTGATGAATTTTAGGCACTTCTAAATCATGTCCGATTGTGCTCAAATTTAGCATGGGCTCATATTTTGGGCTAATTGTGAGCAATGTCGTTTTTTGAAGTTCGATGACATTTTTTTCCCATATATTCCATTGCACAGTGGTCCAGGTAGCATACAAAGCGGTAATAAGTTGTTCAAGCCGAACATAGCAGAGATAGAAAAAAACTTTGTTCTACAAAGTTGCTCCTAACGGTGAGGGGCTTTTTGAGGTTTTCATAAAAATTAGGGTGGGCCACATTTGAAAAAAATTAAATATAAAACTTTTTCATTTGCAGAGATACGGCTATACAATGTTCCGCGAAGTTATAGTTCAACCAGATTCCAAGAATTTTGATAAAAAATTATTTCTCTAGCTCTTAAATTGACTGATTTAGAGCAATTTTCCCAAGTTTACTTAGGGTGACCCTCAAAAAACAGTTTTTTGCTCTAACTTTTTGTTTCAAATTTCTCAGCAATGTGATGTTCAGAGCACTTTTGTGCTTTGCAGGCACAACTTTTCATGGACTTAGCGTTGCCATATCTCATGCGGATCAAAGTTATTAAGGTTTTCTTCGGAAAAAAGTTTTCGTCTAACGGTTGTATCTACGAATGGCGCAAACATTTTTTCAATCTGTTTTCTCGACCTTATTCTACTACTTTCAGGCTTCATTTCAGGGTGTTTAAATCGAGGGGATAATTGAAAATAACCCCATATTATTGCAATGGAAAATTACCGTTTTTTCCATTTTCAAGCACTAATTTGCTATTTTTAAGTGTTTTGCTTCCATGGCTTACTTTGTGATATGGCAAACGCCACACCATTTAGTTATAGAGCCTGAGCAGAAGCTAATATCTTGAAAACAGCAGTTTTTAACTTGATATAAATAAGAGGTAACATGATAAAAAATAATAACAAAAATTATTATCCAAAATAGATACTTTAGGCATAACATTATCAGATATTTTAATACAAAACAAAAAATAATTATGTTTTGCCTTTGATATTGTAATAACAACATATGTTATGCTTTGAATATTTTGTATATTACTTTTTGTTATTTCGTATCTTATACATGTCAGTAATTTTCGCTGAGACCGAGCCACTATTTGCACGAGGTCTTTAAAAATGGCCAAATTTATGTTCATTAGAATGCTTTCGGCGAGTTTATTAGGGATCCGAGTTAAATTTTTCAGAAAGATGGACCCCTCGTTAGTTATGGACGAAATCACTTTTATGAACCCCTCGATTTTGTCAATTCTTGATTCACCAAAACTGTCATAACTCCAACATTTCTCAACAGATCTTATGGATCAGCATATCGTTGGAAAGAGGAAGAGTGTATCCTCAATTTGCAATAATAACAATGGGGCAGCCATATTGGATTTGGTATTGGATTAAAGTTGTGAGCCTTCCAAATAAATTACTGCTGTAGACATGCTCTTCATTTTCAAAATATATTTGGCGTAGAATAGTGTATGAAATCAATGAACTGATGTCGTAGTCTCATATTGTTTGTATAAATAATGTTCTTTCGTCAGATGGGCCTAAAAAAATAATTTGGTGAATCGTACAAAACTTTTGATAGAAAAAACATACACCTGAGATTTTTGAACACAAAGCTCTATATAAGCTAAGATTTCCATCGATGTGGTGATATTCAAAATCGGTAATTGCAAATCTAGCGGAAAAATAGTTTAAAAAATAAATCCAAGATGGCAGCCAAATCAAATATGGCTGCCCCATTGTTACTATTGCAAATTGAGGATACACTCTTCTTCTTTCCAACGATATGCTGATCCATAATATCGGTTGAGAAATGTTGGAGTTATGACAGTTTTGGTGAATCAAGAATTGACAAAAATCGAGGGGTCCATAAAAGTGATTTCGTCCATAACTAACGAGGGGTCCATCTTTCTGAAAAATTTAACTCGGATCCCTAATAAACTCGCCGAAAGCATTCTAATGAACATAAATTTGGGCATTTTTAAAGACCTCGTGCAAATAGTGGCTCGGTCTCAGCGAAAATTACTGACATGTATAAGATCCGAAATAACAAAAAGTAATATACAAAATATTCAAAGCATAACATATGTTGTTATTACAATATCAAAGGCAAAACATAATTATTTTTTGTTTTGTATTAAAATATCTGATAATGTTATTTTTTTGTTTATTTATTTATCTACATAATCTTTATAATCGCATAAATAACCACATAACAGTTTTCAAAGCTTACGCAACTATGTACTATTTTCTAACACAATAAAATAAGTAATTTCATACCAAAGTACTATTGGGAATTGAAGTGAATGCTCATATTTCGTTTGAAAGAGACAAATGTCGTTTCGCTTCTATGATTACGAGGTAATTCGTTCCAAATTTTGACAGCACGGGCACGAAAAGAATCTCTCAAATTATTAGAAAGGGCTCTTGGAACAATAAGTAGTAATGCTCGAGAAGAGCGGGCAACCTTGAAGAAATTTCGGAGGTAAATTGGGGGGTCATTTATAATTTTATATGTTTGGATGCATGTTCTTAGCTTAAGATGATTCACAAAATCACAACCAAGTAAAGACTTCTTATAGGCAGATATATGGTCATATTTTTTTAGATTGTATGCGTATCTTGAAACTGCATTGAAAGCCTGGTTTAGTTTTTTTGAGATTTGCCTTTGATACAAGACCAAACAATATGTCTCCATAATCGAATAGAGGTACTAAAAGTGACCTGGCAAGTTGAATCGTGATGTGTTGAGGAGTACAATGCCGCAGCAAAAGTAGGGAGTGCAAGGCGTTGTAGACTTTACTGGAAACAGCGTTTAACCACATTAGAATACGTGATGAAATCGTTTCCAACTTTAATTAGAGGAACAAAAGGTAAGGTTGCACGTTTAGTGTGAAAAATTATAGTCTGTGTTTTTTTCACGTTAAGAATCAGTCCATTCTGTTCACACCACTCTAAAATATTTTGAACATCTGAGTTCATCCGACAAACGATTTCAGGTGCGGTGCTAGGTTCTCCGGAGATGTACAGCTGACAATCATCCGCATATAGGTGAAATTATGTGTTATGCCTAAAGTATTTATTTTGGATATTAATTTTTGTTATTATTTTTTGTCATGTTACCTCTTATTCATATCAAGTTCATAAAAACTGCTGTTTTCAAGATATTAGCTTCTGCTCAGGCTTTATAACTAAATGGTGTGGCGTTTGCCATATCACAAAGTAAGCCATGGAAGCAAAACACTTGAAAATAGCAAATTAGTGCTTGAAAATGGAAAAAAACGGTAATTTTTCATTGCAATAATATGGGTTTATTTTCAATTATCCCCTCGATTTAAACACCCTGAAATGAAGCCTGAAAGTAGTAGAATAAGGTCGAGAAAACAGATTGAAAAAATGTTTGCGCCATTCATAGATACAGCCGTTAGAAGAAAACGTTTTTTTCGAAGAAAAACCTTAATAACTTTTGATCCGCATGAGATATGGCAACGCTAAGTCCATGAAAAGTTGCGCCCTGCAAAGCACAAAAAGTGCTCTGAACATCACATTGCTGAGAAATTTGAAACAAAAAAGTTAGAGCAAAAAAACTGTTTTTTTGAGGGTCACCCTAAGTAAACTTGGGAAAATTGCTCTAAATCAGTTAATTTAAGAGCTAGAGAAATAATTTTTTTAGCAAAATTCTTGGAATCTGGCTGAACTATAACTTCGCGGAACATTGTATAGCCGTATCTCTGCAAATGAAAAAGTTTTATATTTATTTTTTTTTCAAATGTGGCCCACCCTAATTTTTATGAAAACCTCAAAAAGCCCCTCACCGTTAGGAGCAACTTTGTAGAACAAAGTTTTTTTCTATCTCTGCTATGTTCGGCTTGAACAACTTATTACCGCTTTGTATGCTACCTGGACCAATGTGCATTGGAACCCTACTATCGAAGTGTAATTCAAACGTGCCTAAATTGACTTATTTTGGTTTTTTAATGTCGAGTAAATAGGGGTTCGTAATCTTTTTATCACGCAAAAAAAAGCGTTCAGGAATTCGTGAACTAACAAGTTCACGGTGTATTTTTTCGTGAACAACAGCCACGGATTCGGGAACACAGTCACGTTTACTGGAACGTTCTGGAAAACGTGACTGGTGTTCCCGAATCTATGAATTAAATCACGGTGTATTTTTGCTGGTTCACGAATTCGGGAACGCTTTTTTTTGCGTGATAATGGGATAGATAACATACTCATGAAGGGCAAAAGCTATGAAACGTCTTTGATTAAGGTGGGGCGTTTCGCCCAGGCACTTGTTGAAATTTATTTTTTCACGACCTTGTATTCACCGGTCCATCTCATCGTATGTCCATTGTGTCCATTTGTGCTTGTCGTAAGTTGAAAGATAATTGCATTGTTCAATTACCATTTATCCGGGTACGATGGAGGATTGCCTCCGAGAAGAACAATTCGTCAGTCGTCATCAGGCAGTCGTGGCGGTAAGGCGCGTTCCCCTAAATCCTATCCCTAACGTTAATGAAAATCCAAAAATAAAAAGATTTATAGGCACAATGCCCTATACAGTTTTTCACGCTTGTCATAATGGCAATTGCTATACATATTTTTGACAGTGACTGTTTCCAACGCTAAGACGCCGTAACATTTTCGCATTTTATTCATTTAAAAGTTCAATTCAACATAGAATTAGTTTAATATTATGGACTTATTTTTTCAGAACATTTTAAATTATTAAGGTGAAGGTGGGTTGAGTACCAAAACAAAGCTTTGATAGTATTGGTACAGTAAAAACTTTCATATACTGTAGTAGTATTGGTGTCGTATTTATAAAAACAAAGAATATTAGTAGGGTGGTTCAAAAAACGACCCAGCACCATCACGCTCACTCGATTCCGTCCCATGCTCCGAGTGTTTGAACAAAAACTGGTTGAGCGCAAGCCGGTTCAAGTTTGTATGAAAACTAGAATGGGAAACTAAACCTTTTATTACATTGATTACGTCGCTTTCCCTCCAAACGCTAGCGAAAAGAGAACCCACATTGCTGAAAGCAACATATCAGAGACTTCAGTGAACGAAAACCGCACCGCAGGAAAGATCCATTGATTACGTAACGCAAATATAGCATTTTATACTCACCCTTATGTCACACTTTTTGAATGAAGTATCTGCCCCTGGTACGATAGTGTAGACTAGACTAGACTAGAAGTATCTGCCCCTGGTGCGACAGATATCACAGACAAATTCTGGGTATTTTGTTGTATTGCACGTTTCACTGATGCCTTCTGAGAAGCCGAATTATCATGCGAAAGAATCGCAACCTCGATTAAAATCGACTCCCAACTATTGGAACGACCATTCAATATGGATTGTCTATGGAGATGAAGCTCTTAAATATTTCATCCCGTCATATGGTCTCCCCCCTCGCCATCGCCCAATGACGGAGTGCCAGAATCAGAATAATGTTAAATTCAACCTCGCCATATCAACTGTCATACAAACCTGAAACGACCTGCGCACGGTAAGCCTATTCAAACCAGCCCAAACCATTGGATGACACCCAAATTATAAATCATAATCAACTGAGCGTGGCGAAGCAAAATTATTTTTTGAGCCACCCTGCTTATTAGTTTGCTGCTGTCGGTGCCGGTGCACCGCGGTGTTTACATTCGCTCCGCGATCAGTTTTTAATCGTTTTTTTCGGGCAAATCTAGCAGTTTATACTAAGTTTTCGGTTCAAATAAGTGACTGATTTCAAAAGTGGTGTTTAATTTGCATTCTATCAACATTTCGGGGCTGCTCATGTGCGGAGAAGTGATTAAAAACTTGATTATTCCAATGCCCTTTGAGAAGAAGTGAAGTGCAGTGATGAACCCAACAAATCGCGGACGGCTATTAAATTGGCACGAAACTGCTAATTTATGCTACAATTCGAGCCGGAATACATAGGATTCATTGAAGAAACATGTTCATTATCACGGGAAGTAAGGAAATATGCTGTGAACAGGTTAGTAATTTGAATAATTAACTTTTGTTCGATGCTGTTCGATGCATTCGAATGTTGGTGGGAGAGGAGTGCGGGAGGTGTGGGGTTGGCCCGTGGAAGGTCCGGTGCCATATTGGCTGCCATCTTGGTACTCTTCCAACTATGTCCTTAAGCTGATTTCTTGGCTGTTTATTGCTAAAAGGTTTGAGCATTCTTGAAAATTGACTCTACATGGGAACAATCCCGAAAAAAGTTTTCTTGTTTCAAAGACGGGAATTTTCCGATGACAATTAGTCACAACGAAATAAGCAAAGATAGCGTTGTACCGAGCCCAATTGAATTGCTTCGCAAGGGAGTATAAGAGTGAAATTGTACAGATAAAAAAATGTAGATCCTTTTTACTGGTTGCACCTGTTGGAAAGAATCCAGTGTGGCTATGTAACTGGTAGTTTAGTTTTCTCAAAATCATTCAGATTTCTCTTTAGTTTAGGCAAATGATTAAGTTTTTATCATTTAGTGTAATTCTATCGATTTAAATGGCTTATTGTTTGCTACACAAAAATGTTAATAAAAGATTTACAAACAATATAAAAAATATATTGGACATCAGAAAAGCATGTTCTTTATGTTAGACTGTAAAAACCTCATATTTTTATGATAAACAACACAATTTTGACGTAATTAGTTAAATCATTATTTGGCCAATACAGAAATAAAAGTAAACCCATTTTTGGCACTGAAATAACTAACCACTTACCAAGAAAAGGCCCCAAAATATCGAGTTTACTGAAAATCCTTCTATCTGATTTGAATTTTTTTTAAATATTCATTCTGGTGTTATTTTATAAATTTAGCTAGAAATTCTTTGTCTTCCGGGCATTTTTTTTGTAAATATCTAAAATAATTCTATAAGAAATACTTCCAGGAATGAATTCGGTTAGTTATCCAGAAATGTCTACCTTCCTTTTTTTGGGGATTCCTTTGGAAATCCTCTAGGAATTTCATTGGAAACTATTCCAGAAATTCATTTTAAAATTCCAACAGGACTTTTTTCATAAAATCTTTTCTTCGGAAACTTTTAAACAAGTTTCTATCGAATTTCACTAACTTTCGAGAAATTCCTTCAGTAATATTTTCAGAAACGTCTACATTAATTCATTCGGAAATAATTTTATTATTCCCAGGGAAATCGCTACAACAAAAATTCTATTTCTTCGGATGTTTATCCAGTACTTCATTTGATATTTCCTCCAAGAGCTCTCCAAGAGCTCCTATGGACATTCATCCAAAAATTCTTTTGAAATTTCCCCCAGGGATTTATTTGAAAATCTTCTGGAAATTACTTCAAAAATAAATCCAGATTTTTTTGGGGAACTTCCTCCAGATATTTTTCCGGTTTCTGCAGTCCAAAGAATTGTTAGAATTTTCTGAAGATTTTGCGTAGGAACTTTCGAAGAAACTTCTGGAGAAATTTACAAAGGCTTTTTCGAAGGTATCTCTGGAAGAAAGTTAAAAAAAAAATGAGGGTTTTCAAAATTTTCTCTTACAAATCCAAGGAGTTTTTAGATTTTTTCATTTTAAAATTAATTATTATTATTCCTCCTTGACCTTTCGGAGACCAGTAGGACATAACTTTTAATAAATATGTTTGACGGATTTTTCCTCCCAATAGGAACCAATATACTAGGAACTTATGTATTGTTGACTAAAATTGAACTAAATTTGAAATTAAGAGAGAATATTTGACAATTCTAAATTAACTGGTTTATATCTAAAAAACGCACTGCATCACCTTACATCGCTGAACAATTTTTTTCGCTTTTGAATTTCAACAGCTATAGAGATGAATCAAGTACGGCCTGATGGGGAAATGTATCTTTCCGATTCGAATTCAATACAGTGTCCCCGTACAATATTAAACACTAGTGATTTTACTCACAGATACTCCAATAGAAATTAAGAGGGTGCTTTAAAAAAAAAATCCGTAGATTTCCGCAACCATTTCCAAATTTCCGTAGTTTTTATCTACGGATCCGTAGATCCGTAGAATGAATTCAATTCAGCAAATCTACGGAAATTTCCGTAGATCTGGCGACTGTCGAGGGTTTGGTGGAGAGGCTGAGATTCGAACCTCTTTCAATCCGCTTATCAAACGAACGTGTAGCCAACTACGCTAAGGAACCACTTAAAAACCAGGAATTCTTTCACGAATATCTCCTGGAATTTCTTCATCAACTCTTCCAGCATTTTTTCATTTCTATATTCGAGAGGCTTTTAGCCTCAGTCTGGTTCGCCTCTAAAGTTGATGAAAGTTTACAATAATTTAGATTTTATCAAATAAGTCAATTTCTTTTAGCAACTCGAGAATTTCTGCTTCGGTATCATTCCTCAAAACATATCGGACACTATTCGATAGTTCCAGATTTCTTCTCGTGTCCTCGAATACTTTGCAGTTTGCAACAATGGGGGTGGGTTATTTCTGTGTGATCTTCTCGAAGCCTGAAAAGGTTCTGTTGTTCCTTCCTGTGTTTCCGGTCGCTCCACTTATCCGTTTTACCCTTTACTTTTCGTAGGAATAATGTTCGCTCTGAATTCCTCTATTATCGGCACGCATTATGTACCGCTTTGTTCACTAGATTTTTTATATCTGTTCTGGGCATACCTATTCCCCACAATCTAGCGTTTTTTCCCAAAGATGCTAATCGATCAGCTTCTGCATCACCTTGTATTCCGCAGTGTCCTGGAATCCAGCACAACGTGGTATTATTGGAGAAATCCTCTTCGATTGCCTGAATCCACGAATGTTTCTGCCTCGCGTTGTGAAGGGCAGCTAACACGCTAGCTGAGGCGGAATAGATAACGGTTGGTTTCCTACTGTCTACGATGTTTTTGATGGTGGTATGAATAGCCACCGCTTCCGCATTAAAAACAGAGAGGTCGTTCGGTAGTCTGCGAGATATTGCTGCTGATGTACTATATAGACTCCTTTCCAACGAGTCCACGTGCCAAAGAGCCGTCAGTAAATACTTTCATGTGGTTGCTGTATTTAGTAGCAATTATTTGGTTGAATGCTGCAGATACTTTGGTTATTAATTCACCAGCAGGTATGTCCCGCTTGATAGACCAGTCAATTTTTATACTTGAGCGGTTCCATCTTCTGTCTTCGACTCAATATACCTCTGCTACTGGTGGTAGTTCAATGTAAGCTATTCTGGACGTTAGATTTTTTTGCTTTTTTGTCAATATATATGCTTTCACTTCCTCCGTAGGTTTTTTCTAAGTAGCATGTAGCTTTGCTAGCTGATGCTTTTGTTACGATGAATTCAAAAAGTAAAACCCCTGTTTCAGCACACGAAGATAAGGTTGATGAACTAGGTAATAGTCATGAGGCGAGCCGGATCATCTTGTTGTACACTGGGCTGAGAGTCTCTATAAGGGCACTTACAGAGCGAATTGTTAGTTCCAGACCATATCGGAGTCTGCTAACCACTATGCTGTTGCCGATGTTTATAATGGAATTCCTGTTGTTCGACTGATGTCTGCTGCTGATGGTCTTGATGAGTCGTAACCTGCTTTCGCTTTCGGACTTTATTGTAGCAAAGTGAGGCGCAAAGGTGCGTATTCTGTCGATAGTAACACCGAATACTCCAATTACTTTTTTGTTTTGTACGGAACTGCTGTTTCGTCAATAGTTACCGGATTTACCCATGGCTGGTGTGCCAACATGCAGCAATGAGTAATGGAGCACTTTTCTGCGGCTATTTGAAATCCTACGTTTCAAAATTTCGCAACTGCTCTTACGGATGCTTGAAGTTTCCGCCGTATGATTTTGGGTTTCTTTCAAACTACCGCAATTATAATGTCGTCTGCGTATCTGGATTCATCGCTATCAAGGAAAGTGTTACAGAAAATACTGAGCCTTGCGGGATGCCCGTCTCTTCAGGGTATATCTTGGAACTTTCGGAAGCATTCCTACACAGAAAGAAAAACCATTAATAAAATTAAAAAAACCATTGGTTAAAATAAAAAGTTGCGTTGGTTCATTTTCGTAGAGAGTTGCGTATGTTTAAAATAAAAGTACAGCAACTTTTGCATCAATGATGTTTCAAAAGTGGCATGCCACTCTGTAATTAAAAGTTTGAACTTTCAAAACTAAATTGTACAACTGTCAGCTAGAAAAGGTAAAACCCTGGGTTAAATTATGAAAATGGTAGGATTTTTTCATTTAGAAATTGCATTCTATTTTGCCTCAATAAAATCTCCCAAGCCACAACAATTTGTGTTCTTTTAAAAGATGATTAATTCGTTATTGCCTTTGTTTTTACTCGTTTTATTTTTTAACGTGGGTACATATTTAAAACTAAATTGGCCATGCTTGTAGCGCACGGATAGCCGAATAGAGTTGTTTTCCGCTGGTTATATATGGCCGCTGGAGGAGACTTCGGTCGAGGCGGGCATCTCTCTGCTCTTTTTCTGCTTGTATCTAGAGAAAAATACACCAAAAAGCCCTGTACAATATGATAGCCTTATCGTATTCTGATAGTTTGAATAAATGCAAGGCACTTACCTTTATGACAAGCAGCCACGCCAACAGGAATCAGGATAGTATAATTGACAAGTGCATTACCGTATAGATTTTACTAAAACGCCCAAGAAAACATTAAAGATTAATTCTTTTCGGGAACAAAGAGTGATGCCTAACTTTAACTCGCGCGCGGGATGGGGAAGAATAAAAACAAAACTGATAACTGTCAGTTGCCGAGAGTCAACGCGAAGTTGGGTGGTTTGGCAGTTTAACAATTTTCGTGATGAAAGGAGGAACTTTTAAATCAACACTCAAACAAAATTGAAAACACTTTTAAATTCGAGTTTTAACTTTCATTTCGGACTATTTAACTTTTATTTTGAAGACAATTGAACACTTTTCCTGTAGAAAGTACATCATTTTCCATGGCACAATATTATTTTTTTCTGTGTAGGGGTGCTTCCGGAGAAATTTCTGGAAACATTTCTGTTGAAACTACCAGCGAAGGAACATCTGGAGGACATCTTGAACAATTTTGGCGAATTCAACTTCCCAGTAAACACAAGATTGTATATAATGTCATATAAGATGCCAAAGTGGAGGCGATATACGTACTTCCCCATACAACTTGTGCGTATATCGCCTCACTTTAGCATCTTATGTGGCATCATATGCAAGTTTGTGTTGACTCGGTTGAGTATAGGTACGATACAGTGGCGCCGGCAGTGGGTAGGGCAAATTCCTGCTCAATGAATTCTGGGAAACTGATTTTTCAATCATTCTGGGTCCACCACCAGAGATTCTGAGGAATTCCACCCACGAAAAAATAAAATAAAAAAATTGCAGCCTACCCTCTTACCTCAACCCAGGTAGGCCTTTTTCATGAATTCTCTGGAAATCTTCTCCCCAGATGTTTTGAATACATTCTTCAGGAACTCTGGGAACTCGTTATACAAGAATTGTAGTATATTTTTGCTATTGGATTTTTGAAGATTTTCTCCTTCAGTAACACTGGGCAATTCCTTCTACAAAAATTCATTCAACAGAAATATTCCGGAATACTCATTCAACAATTTTTGGTATTGCCCTTTCAAAAGACCAGGGTAATTGCTCTCGCGCGAATTTTTGAGAAATCCCTCCCTAAAAATGAAGAGAAATTTTTCCTTCAGGAATTTGGAGAAAATTTTCCTCCAATGAACCCACGGTGTCTTTGTCCGCAGAGGCTTATTTTCAAAAAATCAGTATCTCTAAAACACCTACTACACGAAAGTATACACACTTAACTCATTTTACAGTATTCGGTAAATTTTACCGAAATCTCAACAGCAGATCTGTTCAGTAATTATTTTACAGATTTTTTGTAATTTTTTCCATTGTTCAACTGTCAAAATCACCGAAAATCAGTAAAATTATTTACCGAACAGTTCTGCTGTTGAGATTTCGGTAAAATTTTACCGAATTCGGCGATTTATTCTAAGTGTGTAGGTTTTCCTCTTTCACGTAGGTGCATTTTTAAAATGTTCTATCGGGGGTCATTTTTTCATACATTTTTGGAGGGGGTTAAATCGGCTATCATTTGAGATTTCTATGGATTTTGCACCAAAAATAGTGAAAAAAATAAAAATTGTTCTAGATCCCCCGATAGAACATTTTAGTTTACCCACCATATGAAAGAGGAGAGCATATACTTTCACGTGGGGGGTGTTTCAGAGATACTGATTTTTGAAAAATAATATTTCCCCACAGAGACACCGTGAACCTGGCGAATTACTCACCTCAGCCCGGATATTCTAGATAATTCTTCTCTCTGATAACTCTGTGGAATTTCTCCCTCAGGAATTATGAGGAGTTCTTCTCCTATGAATAGTAGGAAATTCCTGCGACAGGACAGTTCCTTCTACAAGAATTCCTGTGAAATTTTATCTATGAATTTCAGGCGGGGGATTTCATCTCCCAGATTTTTTAATTCACTCCAAGAATTCCTTATCTAGGAGTTTTGGGATTTCTTTATCAAGAAGTCTTTATGAATGAATAATACGTTCTCGATAAAAAAAATCCTGAAAAATGTGCTTTATCAGTTTCTGAAAATTTATTTATTGGGTATTCACGTATGTCTTCCAGGAATATTCACATATGGACTTTTTTGTTTGCGTTATATCCCCCATTTGAATATTGCTATGTCGCAACTTAGTGTTCTTTCTGAGTATTGAATCGCTAAAGTCCATGGGCAATTCTGAAAGTTAATAAAAGTCAAAGAAATTTGCAATAATTGCTTGAAACCAATAAATATTCACAGAAATTTGTGGGATCCGTAACGTTGGAAGCTTGTAAGATTTCAAAAATTCAGAAGCACACCAGAATGGGCAGTGAGACAAGAAGATCGAAGACAAAAAGATAAAAAAATAGAGATTGGATAGACAAAAGACAGAAGGTCGAATGAACAAAATTCAAAAAATGCCAATATCATGTGCATATTTTCAACTATATTTTGGAAATACTTGTAAAGCAAAATTTAGCTTAGTAATTTCCATTGTCATGAGCAGATTTTTAGCTAATTTTCAATCTGAGTGCAGCAGCCACCGGGCGAGCAATGCGTGGATTGTTTTTGTCTCGAATCGCGATATAATGAAGTGAAATAAGTAATTAATGCAAGACGGATCGTGGTACTCTTGTAGTACTCGTCGTTTCTTTCGAAAAAAGCTTGATTCTGTGGTGTGTGTAGTACGCATGGTTTTCAGAAACAACTCTCAGCTTTCCTTTTTTCCTATTAATTTTTTCTCTCTTCCATATTTATTTTTATTTTTTATATTTCCTTCATCCTTTTTGTTTCCCTTTTTGCCTTTCTCGTATACTAAGTATACGGTAAAGGCTATATGATCGCTCCAAAAACAAACTTTTTATAGAAGGCCCGGAGACCCATAGTGTTATATACCAATCGACTCAGTTCGACGAATTGAGGTGATGTCTGTGTGTGTGTGTGTGTGTGTGTGTGTGTGTGTGTGTGTGTGTGTGTGTGTGTGTGTGTGTGTGTGTGTGTGTGTGTGTGTGTGTGTGTGTGTGTGTGTGTGTGTGTGTGTGTGTGTGTGTGTGCAAAACTACTCAAAAATGTCACTCATTTTTCGGGCACTTATCCTCAACTGATTCGCTCGCAACAAGTTGCATTCGACGCAGAATCCTGCCCCATTGTTTCCTATTTGAAATTGGCCAGATCGGACTATGGGATCGAGAGTTATGGCCAAAATACAAAATCATACAAAAAAATCTCTTAAAAAATATCACTCATTTTTCGGGCACTTACCTCAACCGATTTGCTCGCAACAAGTTGCATTCGACGCAGAATCCTGTCCCATTGTTTCCTATCTGAAATTGGCCAGATCGGACTATGGGATCGAGAGTTATGGCCAAAATACAAAATCATACGAAAAAATCGCTTAAAAAATGTCACTCATTTTTCGGGCACTTATCCTCAACCGATTTGCTCGCAACAAGTTGCATTCGACGCAGAATGCTCTTTCATTATTTCCTATTGAAAATTGGCCAGGTCGGACTATGGGATCGGAAGTTATAGCCAAAATACAAATTTATACGTAAAAATCGCGTAAAAAATGTCACTCATTTTTCGGGCACTTATCCTCAACCGATTTGCTCGCAACAAGTTGCATTCGACGCAGAATGCTCTCTCATTGTTTCCTATTGAAAATTGGGCAGGTCGGACTATGGGATCGAGAGTTATGACCAAAATGCCTTTTTTTAATATAAAAATCACAAAAAATGTCATGTTTCGGACACCTAACCTTAATCGATTCACACGCAACAATTTGCAGTCGACGCAGAATCCTGTTCCATTGTTTCCTATTGAAAATTGGCTAGATCGGACTATGGGATCGGAAGTTATGGCCGAAACACCATTTTTGCCTTTTTATACGGAAAGGTTGTATGTTCGATCCAAAACCAAACTTTTACAGAAGGCCTGGAGACCCATAGTGTTATATACCAATCGACTCAGCTCGACGAACTGAGATGATGTCTCTATGTGTGTGTGCGCGCACCAAAAGTGCGAAAAGTTTAGCTCACTTTTTTGGAACTTATCCTCAATCGATTTAATTCCAACAAGTTTCATTCGACGCGGAATCCTGTCGTATTGTTTTCTATTGAAAATTTGGAAGATCAGACCATGGGCACAGAAATTATGGCCAAAATATACTAAGTGTTATGAAAAAGCGAGTAAAAAAGTCTAGCTGACTTTTAATGGACTTACCCTCAACCGATTTACTCACAACAAATTGCATTAGACGCGGAATCTTGTTCTATTATTTTCTATTGAAAGTTGGCCAGATTGGACTATTGCCTTAGAAATTATGGCCAAAATACTGTTTGCCTTTCTTGTGCAACAAAGTTGTACCGAAAGGCTATAATTTCTTTCCGAAAACGAACTATCGGATGCTTTCACACTGATACACTTCCCAAGCAACCAGAAGTTCGGATAAAAAGGGCTATTTTGGCTTGATCAGCTCTCATTTTAAGTATTTTTTTGTATGTAACGGAACTTTAAGTGAACTTTAAAGTTCCGTTAAGGATGCTTGGAACTTGATGTGAACCATAGTGAACCAATTAGTTCGGTTAAGAGTAAATTTAAGTAAAATTTGAACTTCTGGTTGTTTGGGTTCCCTCCCTCTTCATACGGGAGTTTGGCAGAAAGACGGTCATGAGATTTATATCATAACAAATATTGCCCTCTGCTCACTTGATGGGAATGACATTTTCGTTTTCTTTTTGTGTAGTCGGAGCTTCAGTTCAACTAACATCCAAAAGTGATATCCTTAAAATATATGACTGGGTAAAATAAAACAGGGGTATGTACGTCAAAAAGATTGGAAAAGGAAACAAAACTGTCGAAATTCTGAAATGCTGAAAACCGAACCGAGGTCTCGCGACAATCGCATTTTATCGCATTTCCGGATGTTGCAACTGCATCGCGAGTAGTGCGCAACTGTGCCATAGTCGGGTATTACTCGCGATGCAGTTGCGACATCCGGGAATGGGACAAAATATGATTTTCGGTTTTCAACTGGATCTACAATATCTTTGCCATAAATAATCTGATTTTCATAGAAAGGACAAAGAAATTTGTCTTTTTTACTCCTAGCTACTAGCTCATCTATTTTCAAGCACACACATTTTACGAAGGTCGAGAAAGGCACCATCACCGCTAGGTGGATTAATCTGGGTTTTTTACTTAATTCCTCTCTAAACTTTCTTCCTTAATCCTGCTGATTTATTATAACTTCGTTCATCTTTCCACATTCATCCGTCTTCATTTTTCCGTCTTCCATTTCTCTTCTTCCTTTTCCTTCTTTCTTTCTACTTCTATACTTCCTATTTCTAGTTCTTTCTTTTTCTTACTTCTTTCTTCCTTCTTCCTTTTTCTTGCTTGTTTGTTCCTCTTCCCTTCTTTCTTTCTTCCATATCCTTTCTTATCAATTGTTTGTTCCTTCTTCCTACTTGCTTCTACTTCCTTCTTCCTTTTAGCTTCTTCTTTCTTTTTCTTTTTCTCTTTATTTCTCTTCCTTCATCCTGCATGCTTCACCCTTCTTCCCTTCCTTTTGCCTTTCTTGAATACCAAGTATGCGTTTGTGTATGTATGCGCGCAAAATAAAACTCACATGTTTTAGGAGCTTATCTTGAATCGATTTGCTTGCAACAAATAGCATGGTACCTACGGTGAATCGCTGCCTATTGTTTCCTATTGAAAATTGGCTAAATTGGACTTTATGATCAGAAGTTTAAGTTATTTTCATATAAAAACACGCTAAGAAAATCTGACGCAAATTTTTAAGTATAACTACTGAACGAGAAAGGCACAAACACCGCTAGATGAATACTTTCTATTCCTTCTTACTTCCTTCTTCTTTTTCCGAGGAACTTTTCCGTCTTCATTGTTCCTCATCTCCCTTCTTATTTCTTCTTTCTTCTTTCTTTATTTTTCCTTCTTTCTTCTTCCTTCTTCCTTTTTCTCTCTTGCTTCTTCCTTTTTCCTTCTTCCTTTTTCATTCTTCCTTCTCTCTCCTTTCTTCTTCCTTCTTCTTTCTTCTTTCTTCCTTCTAATTTTTTCCTTCTTCCTTCTTTCTTCTTCCTTTTTCCTTCTACCTTCTTCTTTCTTCCTTGTTTCTTATTCTTCTTTCCTTCTTCCTTTTTCCTTCGGCCTTCTTCCTTTTAGCTTCTTCTTTCTTCTCTTTTACTTTTTCAGTGTCCCTTTTTTTATTTTTTCCTTCTTCCTTTGTCCTATGTTTGTTAACCTTTTTGCTTCACTCATCTTTCTTCTCACTTTTGACTACTTCATTCTCGTTTCTTACTCCTCGTTTTTCTACTTTTTACTTCTCACGTTTCACTACTTACCTCACTTCTCACTTCTCAGATTTCACTTCCCACTTCTCATATCTCACTTTCACTTATCATATCTCACTTTCACTTCTCATTTCTCATATCTGAATTCTTTTCATATCTCATTTCTCATTTCTTCATACTCATTTCTTACTTCTTATTCCTCATTTCTAACTTCCAATTTCGCATTTCTCACTTATTACTTTTTACATCACACTTCTCAATGCACACTTTTTATTCTCCCCGACTCCTCACTTCTTATTTCTTGCACCTCACTTCTCACTTCTCGCTCCTCTCTTCTCACTTTTCACTTCTCGTTTCTCCCTTCTCACTTCTCACTTTCCACTTCACACTTCTCACGCTTTATTTTTTACGTCGCACTTCTCCCTGCTCACTTCTCAATACTCACTTCTCACTTCTTACTTCCCACATCTCAGTTTTCGATTCTCACTTCTCAATTCTAATTTTTCACTTTTTGTTTCTTACTTCTCACTTCTCACTTCACACTTTTCACTCCTCACTTCTCTCTGCTTACTACTCACTTCTTACATCTTACTTCTTACTGATCATTCGGCCTAATGACATTCAACTTAATGACTCATCATCGTCGTGAAAGATGCTTAATTCATCCTTCGAAACAGCCCAAAAAGTACGAAATTAACCAAATAATATTTATAGGTATAGCAATCTCAATTTGGGGTCAATATGACCCCAGAGCACAGACAACCTAAGTTTTTTCAAGCACAGACAGAAGGTAGCGCTGTGAAAAAATGATTCATTCTGCATTGCTTATACCTACTTGATCGCTATTGTTTGCTTTCCCGTATCATCATGATTTGTTTTTGAATATGCAACTTATATCACTTTCGAACCTTTCAGAAGCCATTTTTTTAAATAATTTGAATTATTTTAGAGTTACGTATAGTATAATCATAAATCGCTGCATTTGGCATTGCAGAAAATTGTCTAATTGATGTTTCTTCTCTTTTGTGCACAGGTGAATGCCGCTAAATACCAGTTTCGAATGTATTCACAATACATACAGGTTTGTAATTATTTTAACGGTATAAACAGTGAAAAAACATCTAGAACAAGGTTGTGAAAGCACTAAAATAAAATAAGTTTAACTAACATTAAAAAGCACCTAGGGTGGGTGTACCAATTGTCGCCATACACAAGAACAACTTTTTTTTTTAAATAAGTAAAAGGCATGTGGGTGGACTTTATATATCAAGCGAAAGGTTTTACTTTCTTCTCCTTAGAACAGATGTGAAAACCACAATAAAATTTGTTAAAATCATCAAAATTGATTATTCCATAATAGGAACGCATGCACCAGTTGTGGCAATATTCTTAATTTTGGTTCCTTATTTAGCAAATCCCATTGTTTTCTTATGGGACTGGTCTAATAGGGACCACTAGTGCGACAACTGGTGCAAAGAACGTCAAAAATTAAGCAAAATCAATTTTTACAATTATGCTTTGCTTGTTTTGGAGGAGATCAAAGGTTTTATCGTATCATGTGAATATGCTTTATCGATATGAGCTTGGTTTGCGTTGATTTGATTGGCCATTTGGCATATAAAGTACAAGTGCGACAACTGGTGCTATAGCCACAACTGGTTCATCTAGCCTATGTCTGTTTGCATTGAAAGGTACTGTGATGAAAGAAACGGAAAACTCTACAATAAACGTTAGCATAGCATTAGCATTAGCATTGTTACGGTGTAATTCGTAGATTGAACACTAGTGATACTCATGTTTATCTTTTGAGATCCTTATCTAGAATGCTATCAGAAATCAAGAAGAGAAATGGTCCTTGATTCCAGTCTTAGAAAAAAAACAAAAGCATGAGGATTACTACTGCTGGCCACGCCCATCTTCCCCGTAACTAGAGAGAGGAATTAAGTAATGATATGGTACTTACTTGACGAGAAGCCACCGACTTAGCGACACCCTCATAAGTACTATGGAGTTGAATAATGAGGAAGGTATCCGTTGGATCAGGATTTGCTTGTAGCTGGCAATGTAGCCGTGGTAGATCTTACCCGTAATACACCACGTAAAGGTGTCTACCCAGCATTACGGGTGCGGAAAACTCTACAATAAACGTTGAACAAAAAACTACTCACAAACTATTGCCTTCTGTTTTCATATCTTATTATATTCTATTTTGTGTATTAGTAAGTATAACTAAATAGACTAAATGAAATGGCCTTAGGACCAAAATCAGACATTTGCAGCAAAGCCTATTTGATATTATTTGCAGCATGCAAATAGACATTACAATTTCAAATTTTCATCCATTTTGTAGATAGGATTTGTTCTGGAACAGCATTTCCCCTTTTTAATATGCAATCCTCACCGTCGAAATCCATTATCATTTGCATACTGTCCGCTGACCGAAGCACTGCGACGATTTCCTGCTTGTTAGCACCAGATTTTGCTGGTCATTTCCCCCTTCCTTCTATCCTGGTCAAGTCGAACCCTCTGGGCGCCCATTTTCATTCATACGACGGTCCGAGAGTAGTCTGTGGGCACCGAAGACCCAGCCACACAGCTGTTTGGTCGGCTCATTTTCATATTTTCATCACTTTACGACGTGCGTCCGTCTATATCTGCCGTGCAGCAGCGTTGACGTGCGTCACCCGCGACGGCCGGTCGCACCACGCTGCCAGAGGGCGGACAAGTTCCGTCAAGAGAAAATATTCAAATCGAGATCTAATTTACAAATTTGCCATTCCGTGACACGAATGCTAGTTGGCAAGCTCGCAGAGTTCGCCGAGTTTTCGCAACAAAATTGTCGATTGAAATCTGGATTGTGGGCGGGGGGCGGAAGCTCTCCAGCGCCGAACTTGACCGGTTCGGCCCCCGTGGCATCAGGAATTGAAATTGAAAATGATAAAAAAACATACGCGACCCAAGCAGGTCATGAATTTCTCTGAAATGCGATTTCCACACCAGGTCATGGTTTCAATTCCGCTTTCAACGAATTGTGAATGCGGATGGGGGTCTGATCTGGCGCGCGCTTTATTACCATTACGGAAGAGGAGAAACAGATTGCTCACTTTTATAACGCCAGCGTTCTGTTCCCGGTTGACGACGTTGCTGTCGACTCTACGGTGCGGGAAGAAACCAATAATAATAACAAACATATTGGTGTTATTAGGCGGTTCACTTCATCATAGTTGGTCGCGCTATTGACTTCCCATGGGTGGTGGATGGGTTATATGGCAGTGCTGCCAGGGGAAGTCAATGATAATCCATTCTATGAAAGAGATATTGTATTGGCTTCCGTGTAACGTTTGCCGTCGCTGACCCAAATGAATGCCAGCCGGTGAAGGCGGAAGATATTTGTTTGTGTCACAAACGCCGCCACCCTTACTTTGGAGCTACTTATGTGTAGTAGCTGTAGCTGGTGCCAAAAGAAATCTCCGACGCCGAATATGACGACAGCTGTAGTTAGTGGCCATGGGAGGATGGACCGGACCAAACACACACCTTGTTATTGCGGTGGTCTCGGTTGTTGCCCACACCAAAGGCCACACACGATCCAGAGCAGGAGCTGCGGGGAAAATTATGAATGTTGGTTGATTTTGCGCCAGAATGGTTTGTCCTTGGCTAAAATGAAGAACATGCTTTCCGGTGCCAAATCGGGTAGACTGTCATAAATTTAGAACGCGTATCAATGGATCTGATCGACTCACTGAGTAGCGCTAGGATGTCACAATTTCCTAGACGGTCGATTATTCATCCGCCGTGTCAAAATATGTAGGATGCACACGAAAACAAACATCAGCGGTTTCATTCATTATGATATTCGCCGACAATGAAAAACAATTCGTAGAAACTGGTACTGCGTACTATTTTTTGGACCGGAAATTCCGATTTGTGCAACGTCGGATTCATTCTCGTCGAAATGCGAACGGGTAGATTGGTGATGATCGCAAAAATGGAAACCGCAACACGCACGGCGGATGTATTTCGCCATATGGTGTTCTTGTTCTGACAGCGGAGCGTATTTTGTTATAACCGCCAAGAACTGGTAATAACGATGTTCACATTCTTCGGGAAATTTCCTGATTTTGTGATTGTAGTATGACATTCAATTATAGGTTTAAGTAAAGGTAACACCACAATGGATATCACTACATAGATTGGCGCACCAGTAGTTTCTTTCATCTAAATTGTTTACGGGAGTGAATAGTTTGAGAGGTTCTTATACAAAATTTGTAAGAGTATCTAATATACCAAGCCTGATTGGGTGTTGCAATGTCTAAGGTGGGCAATGTGGTCTAATGATATGAGCATGTTAGTTAGATGGCAATATTTCTCCGCGGGCGAAACCGCATGAATGATCTAGGACTTAGTGAGCCCCGGAATGCTAAGGAAATGAATAGATTTTTGCTTATGCTGTATGTTCGAAAATCGGAACTAGCCCAGTTGGGTTCAAATGAGGTGCGTCGCATGAAGCTTGGGATCCTTGGATTGATCGAAGTTCGTTGACCAAACATTGAGGAACATAAACGACCGACCTAATTGATCAGTTGGATAGCTGGATCGAGTACTTCGAACAACTTTTTCAGCCATGGCACCACCATCTTGGCATGATCCGTCTCGAGTCAGGCATATCCAAGCGTCAATACAGGGCTCCGTTATTGCTAAAGATTCAAGTGGCCATCCAAAGCAATAAATCGATCAAAGCTGCAAGGGCCGAACGCATATCAGCCGAGATACTCAAAGCTGACCCTATGACATTCTCTGCTGCATTGCATATTCCAAAATATCTGGGACTCCGCACCTTTCCCGGTCAACTAGATGCAGAGTAGCTCAGGGAAGGTGCCTGAAAAGGTGATCTGACTGAATTCAGTAGCATACGCAAAGAGAACCGAATAAACTTTGTCATCAGAGGAAAAGTAGAATCACAAAAATTTAACACGACAGTGTATAGCAAATGGAATTGATAATAATTTAAAAAAATACAAGTTTGGAGATTTTTGGAAATAATTTATTACATGGGATTAGATAACATCAAAAGTAGTACCATCTTCGGGATCACTTCACGAAAAAACTTTTTAATCATTAACAAGCAAATAAACATGTAATGTATACTGTATATAACCAAAAGTCTAACATCTTGAGAATAAATACATTTTGAAATTTTAAAAATTATTTGAAGAATCGCATCCTATATATTGTTATGGAAATGTTTTCGTGATAACTCAACCCTCTTTTTACGGCAGTTTTTTATACGAAACTTCGTTTTACGGCCTCCTGTTTACGGCACGTGACGTAAAAAGAATTTGAAACATTATTGACATCCAAAAGTAAGCCTATAAGAAGGCACTCTTAGAAACCCAAAGAACGAAGAAGATACTTTGTATATTCATCATTTGCCTTCAACAATTGTTCCGTCCCAGGTCATCCAAGAATTCCAAATCTCCAAATTGCCCTTGAGTTTGAATCAAATAGTCTGCCGAATCAACAAAGGCTTTCATGATGTCCCCAGCCACGGTATCAACCCAATTATGTCCTCCGAGTATTTGTCGTTCACTTGCGTCTCAAAGGTAGGCATTATGTCTATTAGCATCATTTTGATAATTGGCATCATTTTTATAATATAGGAGTCCTGGCAAAATTTCAGGCAATTCGGTGGCCATTTAGGGGTGGCGCGAAGTCAATTTATGTTTATATGGAAATTTGTATGGGAAAAACTAAAAATTTATCCAAATCCCCCACAACTCTAAAATCGTGATGAATTCAAATGAACATCCCCAACCTCCATTTTTGAAATCTATTTGAACTCAACCAGTGGATAACTCATTAATTTTGATGTATGTTTCCACTGCTACGTTGAGGCTAATCACACCATTTTAGCCATTTATCTCATATTCACACTGTCAATAGAATCGTTCAATCTACTCATAACTAACGTGTTATCCGCAGGTTTCATTTATATAGATTCCAAAAAGGGAGGTTGGGGATGTTTACTTGAATTCATCACGATTTGACCGTTGTAGGGAGACTTGATTTTTTTTAAAGTTTTTCCCATACAAATTTCCATATAAACATAAATTGACTTCGCGCCACCCCTAAATGGCCACCTAATTGCCTAAAATTTTGCCAGGACTCCTATATTATCAAAATGATGCTAATTGACATATGGGAGTTGGAATTTTCGAACATTTTTGAAATTTGAACTGCCCTAGTGGGCATATGAGCTGTTCTAAGATCTCCAAATGGGCTGGGTTCGATTCCCGGTGCCGGTCTAGACAATTTTCGGATTGGAAATTGTCTGGACTTCCCTGGGCTTTGAATCAAATGTTCCACCGAATCAACCAAGTCTTCCACGATGTTACCAGCCACGGTAAACACCCAATTATGTCCTCCAAGTATTTTTTTTTCACTTGCGTCTCAAATCCAGATATGAGATGTAGTAAGATCTCCAAATTGTCCAGGAGTTTGAATCAAATGGTCTACCGGATCAACCAAGGCTTCCATGATGTCCCATGCCGTGGTATCAGCACAATCATGTTTCCAGGGTATTTGTCTTTCACTTCAATTCGTGTTATTTAAAGATCTCCACAACAAGATCTCTCCATATCATATGCCTGGATTTGAGACGAAAGTGAAAGACAAATAATCGGCTGTGGGCACCATGGAAACCTTGGTTGATGCATTACACCAATTGATTCAAACTCCAGGACAATTTGGGGATCTTACAACACCTCATATGTCTTGTTTTGAGACACAAGTGAAAGACAAATACTCAGAGAACATTATTTAGTTGATGCCACGGCCTAGGACATCATGAAGGCTTTGGTTGATTCGATAGACCATTTGATTCAAGCTCCAGGACAATTTGGAGATCTTACAATATCAAATATGTCTGTATTTGAGACGTTAGAAAAGACTAATACTCAGAAGACAAAATTGGGTTGACATCGAGGCTGGGGACATCGTGGAAGCCTTGGTTGATTTGTAGACCAGCGGTTCTCAACCTTTTTAATGAGAGGTACCCCTTCAAACTTTTGCATTAATTGAGGTACCCCCTATGTTTTGCTGTAAATGAAAATAAGCGCAACTGAAAATGGACCTGAAAACTAACGGCATATAGCCCATAGTTAACTAACAACGTATATCCCTAACGGCTCTCTGTGAAGTGGGCTGAAATTTTTATTATTCCGTGCAACTTTCCAATTCACATTAAGATTAACTTTCAAGCTTCCTACAGGACTATTGGAGGTTTCTGAGCCCCGAACCACTTGAAAGTAGGCTGCCAAGCTTCTTGGAGGAACGCTTCCGAGCCTCTTGAAGGAAGATTTCCGAGCCCCTTAAAAAGAGGCTTCCGAGCTTCTTCAAAGGAGCTTTCCGAGCCTCTTGAAATGAGGCTTCCGAGTCCCTTGAAAGGAGATATAGCCCATAGTTAACTAACATTAACTTTCGAGCCTCTTGAGGAGGAGGAGGCTCCAAAGCCTCTTGAAAGAAGGCGACCAGGCCACTTAAAACGAGGATTCCGGGCCTCTTGAAAAAAGACTTCCGGGCTTCTGAAAGGAGAATTCCAGGCCACTTGAAGAAGGCTTCCACCTGAAGGGAGGTATCAAAGCCAAAGTATCTGGCCACTTGAAAGGAGGCTTCCGGGCCTCTTGAAAGGAGGCTTCCTGGCCTCTTGAAAGGAGGCTTCCGGGCTTCTTGAAAGGAGGCGTCCGAGCCTCTTGAAAGGAGGCGTCCGAGTCTCTTGAAAGGAGGCTTCCGGACGTCTTGAAAGAAGGCTTTCGGGCCTTTTGAAGGGAGGATTCCTGGCATTTTGAAAGGAGGCTTCCTGGTCACTTGAAAGGAGGCTTCCTGGCCTCTTAAAAGGAGGCTTCTTGGCCTTTTGAATGGAGGCTTCCTGGCCTCTTGAAAGGAGGCTTCCTGGCCTCTTGAAAGGATGCTTCCTGGCCTCTTGAAAAGAGACTTCCTGGCCTCTTGAAAAGAGACTTCCTGACATCTTGAAAGGAGGCTCCCTGGCCTCTTGAAAGGAGGCTTCCTGGCGTTTTGAAAGAAGGCTTCCTGGCCTCTTGAAAGGAGGCTTCCTGGCCTCTTGAAAGGAGGCTTCCTGGCCTCTTGAAAGGAGGCTTCCTGGCCTCTTGAAAGGAGGCTTCCTGGCGTTTTGAAAGAAGGCTTCCTGGCCTCTTGAAAGGAGGCTTCCTGGCCTCTTGAAAGGAGGCTTCCTGGCCTCTTGAAAGGAGGCTTCCTGGCCTCTTGAAAGGAGGCTTCCTGGCCTCTTGAAAGGAGGCTTCCTGGCCTCTTGAAAGGAGGCTTCCTGTTATCTTGAAAGGAGGCTTCCTGGCCTCTTGAAAGGAGGCTTCCTGGCCTCTTGAAAAGAGACTTCCTGACATCTTGAAAGGAGGCTTACTGGCGTCTTGAAAGGAGGCTTCCTGGCGTCTTGAAAGAAGGCTTCCTGGCCTCTTGAAAGAAGGCTTCCTTGCCTCTTGAAAGGAGGCTTCCTGGCCTCTTGAAAGGAGGCTTCCTGGCCTCTTGAAAGGAGGCTTCCTGGCCTCTTGAAAGGAGGCTTCCTGGTCTCTTGAAAGGAGGCTTCCTGGCTTCTTGAAAGGACGTTTCCTGGCCTCTTGAAAGGAGGCTTCCTGGCCTCTTGAAAGGAGGCTTCATGGCCTCTTGAAAGGAGGCTTCCTGGCCACTTGAAAGGAAACTTCCTGGCCTCTTGAAAGAAGGCTTCCTGGCCTCTTGAAAGAAGGCTTCCTGGCCTCTTGAAAGAAGGCTTCGTGGCCTCTTGAAAGGAGGCTTCCTGGCCTCTTGAAAAGAGACTTCCTGACATCTTGAAAGGAGGCTTACTGGCGTCTTGAAAGAAGGCTTCCTTGCCTCTTGAAAGGTGGCTTCCTGGCCTCTTGAAAGGAGGCTTCCTGGCCTCTTGAAAGGAGGCTTCCTGGCCTCTTGAAAGGAGGCTTCCTGGCCTCTTGAAAGGAGGCTTCCTGGCCCAATGATGTGACTTAATTTCAATGATACAAACAGTACAGTATTTGAAGCACAAAACAAACATTAATTACATTACAAGTACCACAGTTCACAGGAATTAACAACGATTTAAAAAAAAAATCATTCATATTCATATAAGAACTAACAATATTGTCGTCTAATAAGCGAATGGATGGAAGGTGTCGTGTGTCCCATCTACAAAAAGGGCGATAAGCTGGATTATAGCAACTACCGCGCAATCACATTGCTGAACGCCGCCTACAAGGTACTCTCCCAAATTTCATGCCGTCGACTAGCACCGATTGTAAGAGAGTTCATCATCTTTATTGTGACTAAATCTGGTCACATATAAGTTGCAGTAATCTATGTGGAACATGTGTGCTGCTAGGGGTGAACGCTCTACCACAGACCAGGTATTCGCCATGCGTCAGGTATTGCAGAAATGCCGCGAATACAACGTGCCCACACATCATCTATTTATCGACTTCAAAGCCGCATATGATACAATCGATCGGGACCAGCTATGGCAGCTAATGCACGAAAACGGATTTACGGATAAATTGATACGGTTGATCAAGGCGACGATGGATCGGGTGATGTGCGTAGTTCGAGTTTCAGTGGCATTCTCGAGTCCCTCCGAAACGCGTAGAGGGTTACGGCAAGGTGATGGTCTTTCGTGTCTGCTATTCAACATCGCTTTGGAGGGAGTAATACGAAGGGCAGGGATTGACACGAGTGGTACGATTTTCACGAAGTCCGTCCAGTTATTTGGTTTCGCCGACGACATTGATATCATGGTACGTAACTTTGAGAGGATGGAGGAAGCCTACATCAGACTGAAAAGCGAAGCTTAACGGATTGGACTAGTCATCAACACGTCGAAGGCGAAGTACATGATAGGGAGAGGCTCAAGAGAGGTCAATGTAAGCCACCCATCACGAGCTTCATGGTGACCGCCGATAACGATACCAGCAGAGAAATTCGAAGACGCATAATGGCTGGAAATCGTACGTACTTTGGACTACGCAAAGCCTTAACTAATTATAGTTAACTAAGTAAGTTCAACTAATAGAAGTATATTTGAATTTTATAAATGTCATGTCAAACTGTTGAAAAATGCGCGCCAGAGCCACAGGAGCATGCGCGCTGAAAATACGCTCCAGTGAAAACACTCCAGCGTCCAAGCCTCTTGAAAGGCGAGCAGATTGGAAGAACGCTTTCTTGAAGCGTAGAAAGATGCTTCCAATCCTCTTGCATCAATATTGGAATTGTATTGAGCCCGCCATTACGTATTTTTGTCCGAGGTACCCCCTGCGACTAGCAAAGGTACCCCCAGGGGTACATGTACCCCAGGTTGAGAACCGCTGCTGTAGACCATCTGATTCAAACCCCAGGACAATTTCCAGATCTTAAAACATCTTATATACATGGACTTGAGACGCAAGTGAAAAACAAATACTCGGAGGGCATGATTGGGATGATACCGCAGCTGAGGACATCGTGCAAGTCTCAGTAGATTCAGTAGACCGTTTGATTCTACCTTCAGAATAATTTGACGATCTTGAAACATCTCTTATGCCTCGATTTAACACGTAAGTGAAAGACAAATAATCGGAGATATAATCGGACAAATAATCGGACATAATTGGGTTGATACCGGGGCTGGGAGCACCATGGGAGCCTTAGTTGATTCATTTGACTATTTGATTCAAACTCCAGGACAATTTGGAGATCTTACAACACCTCATATGTCTTGCTTTGAGACGCAAGTGAAAGACAAATACTCAGAGAACATAATTGAGATAAAAGCACGGCTTAGGACATCATGAACGCATTTTTTTATTCGGTAGACCATTTGATTTATCTTCAGGACAATTTGGAGATCTTTAAACATCTAATACACCTGGACTTGAGACGCAAGTAAAGGCAAATACTCAGAAGGCATGATTTTGATGATACCACGGCTGAGGACATCATGGAAGCCTCAGTAGATTTGGTAGACCATTTGATTCAAACTCCAGGACAATTTGGAGAACTTATAACATCTCCTAGATTTGGACAGATCTTACAATACCTCATGTAAGACGCAAGTGAATGTACTTGAAAGTATCCTCACGATCAATAAATTAAGTGAATTTAGAAATATTAGCAAAAATTCTTTTTACGTCACACTCTTTTTACGTCCCTCAATAAGTAACGTAAGAAGAGGGTTGAGTGTACTACTTTTCCATTTGATGAAAGCGTCATTCTTTTTTCCTCTTTATTTTTGTGAATTTTGATACAGAGATCAGTTCTTCACTTGTCTAGTAAAACCAAGGCCAGATGGGAGCTTGGAGAAAAAGGGGACTTGAAGCATCACCACCCTTAGGCCCTACCAAGGGACCTTCCAAATGCTTATTGTAACACGATAACGGATTAAAAATAAATAGGACAGAATACTTAGAACCAGCACGTATAAATCAAATAAAATATCGTTCAGTGATAAAACAGCTGGAATAAAACACTAGAAACTGGGCAAAGCGTGACGGGGTTATCCTCTATACGATAAAACAGTCCTCTTCCAAATGGGGGTCTGGTCACAGGATCTAACGATGATGGTATGATGGGTGGCTAACTATGTCCTGTTTGATTGTGTTCTATGGCTGGAACGTAGACTAAAGCTTATGACAGATTTTGCGCTGAACTCCCGATGTAAAGAAACACCAGTATAAGTGAAACCAATATAAGTGTTTGGTTGACCATAAATAGAAAAATGCAGAACATCCTGGAATACAGTCCGGACAATAGGGCAGATTTGATCGCCTCTTGAAGTTTAAGAGCATCTTCAATGCTCCGAAAAAAAGGATCGATAGCATATTTTGCAGTGTTGAAGCCCCCCTCAGCTGATCATAGAGCTGCAGTTAAATTCCGTTCGGTCACTGAGAGGGGTGGGTCCTAAAGCCCCTGGAAAATACCAGAGGAAGCCCGTTTGCCTCCGGTGGTGGAACTTACACCCGGGTTGGGGTGCCCGGGAGGCCAAAGGTGGCGACTAAATTTGGTGATATAGACCTACGTCTTAGAGGAAGCAAACAAGGGCTGATAGACTGGCGATATCATCAGCCAAAGCGTCTCGGATACTCGAGGGGATTCCGTAGCTGGATCGGGGAGTGTCGAACTTCGGATACCGGCAAATCACATGTTTGACGGAATTCAGCACCCCACATATTTCGCAAACAGTCCGGAAAGGACTACCACCGAAGTTATGCGAAAAACGGGTGTGACCGTAGCGAAGACGAGAGATGATCTGCTGATCCCTATGGCTGGGCATGTCATTCCAGGGAGCTGTTGATCTCTTAACCTTCTGTAGCTGCGTGGAATTGGAAGCCACCCACTGATTATCCCAATCCTGACTGACGATTTTTTTTATCGAGGTTTAGGCTTCAGCCAGGGGAACTGACGTGGTAAAATCCTCAATGTCCCGGAATCCATACGAAGGTTGTCGATTGCGAGGATGGCCTGAATCCATGGATGCCTTGGGGGATCGCTTTGAAGTGCAGTAATTGCACTGGCGGAGTCAGTCAGGACTATGATTGGTTTAACGGAGGGTGTAGTGGCAGCGATAAGCAGGGCCGCGGTTTCGGCCGAGAAACTTTGCCCCTTGTCTATGCCAATCCCTTGTCTTGAAATGAAACCATCGGTGTAGCGATGTTTGTGGTTCCTATACTCCGTATTCAGCAACTCGCCAATCGATCTGCGAAGAGCCTACGTGCTATCTCTTCTCTTAAAGCGTCTCGCGATGGAATTATTTATGTTAGCTTTGGAGGAGTGCCAGCTCCTTGCTCCATGCCAGTGGATCCTGGCCACTGGGGAGAGACGGACGCTAGCCACTGCGCGCAAGATCCGGTCCCCTTCAACAAGGAGAGCGATCCGAACATAGCTGTTGAAGGTCGGGGACAAAACGTTGAGGAGGTTCCGGTATGCAATGCAGGTGAGTTCGAGACCGTACAGAAGACGGCTGTCTATAATGGCTTCCCCAATGCGGAGGCGAGTACTCCTGTTGCTGGTCCTGTGGGGTTTTGAAAGCGTTTTGATTAAGTTGACCCTGGTACGGCAGTTGACTTTAACGGAGCGGAAATGAGGCTGAAATGTGAGTTCACGGTCGATGGAGACGCCGAGTACTTTAACAATTTTACGGTTGGGAATGGAGTGTTCCCCCAACTTGATGCACGGTCCTGACAGTTGATGCCTCCATCGACATACGTGACCGCGTATGCATTTGCTGGCGGTCATGCTAAACGGAGAACGCCACTTGCGGCGGATTGCGCTCTAATACGCGTGCGTCCAGGTGTGTCCCCGACGACGACCAATAGGATGTCGTCGGCGTAGATAAAGACGTAAACGTTGGGTGGTAGGAAGCGAAAGACCCCGTTCATGGCGACCAAAAATAAGGTGACCGCCAGAGCCGACCCTTGGGGTACGCCAGTTTCCTCCTGGTAGATTCTGGAGTGAATGATGATATGCTGCCCGAGAAACCACATTCGCTGAGTTGCTGCATTCCATAGAGGACTACTTGCTTCCAAACATATGTACACTGCCGTTGAATCAACCATAAATATGCAATATATTCCACCCTCACACCCAGGTCCGATTCCACCGCGTGCAGCCAGCGTGTTCGTGGTTGAATATTGTTTTCGCTACTCTTTTCTCCGACATTCGCACTAAGAGACCAGCCCACAGAAGTCTGCCGTATTTTATACGATTCCCCATATTTTCTTCTTTGTATTCTTGGTACAGCTCATGATTCATGCATCTGCGCCACACACCATTTTCTAGTTTCCCTCCGAGTATTGTACACAGCACTTTTCGCTCGAAAATCCAGAAAGCTCTCCGGTCCGCCTCTTTTAGCGTCCATGCTTCATGTTCACAAATGGCCACTGGTAAAACCAGAGTTTCGTATGGATCAAATTTCGTTTCCGTCTGCATGTTGCGGGACCTTAGCTTGTTACGTAATCCGTAAAAGGTCCTATTCGCAGCAGAAATATGTCTTTTCACTTCACGGGAAACGTCATTGTCACATGTCACAAGCGTTCCAAGGTAAACACATTCTTCAACAACTTCAAACACATCCCCAACAAGAACTACCTCAGCAAAAACACCACTAGGTCTTCTTCTATCTCTACCTGCCACCATGTACTTTATCTTGGTAGAGTTAATGGTTAAACCTATTCTCGCCGTCTTCCTCTTTAGTGGGACAAAAGCCTCCACTACTGCTTTGCGAACGTTCTTCAGTTCTTCATACTCCCATATATTCTGGATAATGTGGTGGATTGATTGATGCAGCTGCTCACTTCCGTGTTTGAGAAGCTCGACCGGGATCTTATCCTTCCCATCAGCTTCACTGTTTTTCAGCTCGTTTAGAGCCTTCTTTACCTCGTCCAGCGTTGGTGATTCCAAAGCTTGGCCGTCGCCGACTATGTCCATCCTGCTCTTTAATACACCTTCATTTCCTTTAATGACCTTCATGCTCTTTAATTCCACCGTTCAACAAATCTTCGAAGTGCTCCTTCCACCTGGCTGCCACCATAGTCTTGTCTGTCAGCAAATTCCCCTCTTGGTCATTGCACATGGCGGGCACTGGCACAGTCTTATGCCGCGCGTCACTGACAGTTGCGCTTCAGCTATCACATCATGTTGCCTTTTTTTTCTGCGGTGGATTCGTTTCTCTTCTACCCTTGTTACACTGTACTGATCTCTTTTGGAACGACTAGCACATTTTTCTCGTCCGTCGCTAACACTCCTCATCAATCCAATCATTTCGTTGGCGTCGTTGTGCAGTGCCTAACACTTCCTGCGCTGTTGTAGTCACAGCTTCGTGGATATTTTCCCACAATCTGATTACGTCGCCAGATACGGTGGCATCTGCTATCCGCTCGTCCAGCTTTTGGTGGTACTGTTCAGCAACTGACGTCAACTGACAAGCGCTGAATGTTAAAACGCATCGTTCGGTTGTTTCGTGAATTCGTGACGCTGGAATGTCGCGTCCGAATTTTTGCAACTACAGGATAGTGATCCGAGTCGATGTTCGGACCTCTGAGAGACCTTACATCTATAACATCCGACAAATGTCGTCCGTCGACCAGCCGGTGGTCTATCTGTGAGCAAGCGTCTCCACTCGGATGTTGCCAGATGTGTTTGCGGATATTGTTACGTGCGAAGTAGGTACTGCTGATTGTCATCCGTCTAGCAGCAGCAAAGGTTACCAATGTCAGTGCGAAATGAACTTTCTCTTCCGATCTGCGCATTTGCATCCCCGATGATAATCTTTACATCGTGTGTTGGGCACTCTCCGTAGGTCTTATCAAGGCTCTCATAGAACTCATCATTCACGTCATCAGGCTTATCGTTCGTTGGGGCATAGATGATGATCAGGCTATAGTTGAAGAATTTGCCCTTCATTCTCAACACGCAAATGCGGTCGCTTATCGGCTTCCACCGGATAATACGCTTCATCTGCTTCCCGATCACTATGAAGCCAATCCCTCGTTCTGCTCTGTCACCACCGCTATAGTAGAAATTCGGATACTTAAATGAAGTGTTCGCAATGGGATCCACCACCGGGAATTCACGTTCTTCAGTTCTGGGCCACCGAATTTTCTGGATTGCCACACTCACGCCGGTCTTCTGCAGCTCACGAGGCAGGAGCCCAACACGAGCGGGTTCATTCAAAGTTCTCACGTTCAAGATCTGAATTTCTAATCGTTGTCCTTTATTCGGGTAAGAGGCTAAGGACCGCGAAATGGGGTCTATTTTATTCCTTCAGGTACGCGAAGTACCAATGGTACGCTTTACCCAGCATTTGCCGTACCTGGGCTAGAGGTAGATTCGATTTGCTCAATTTCGTCATGAATCAATGCGAACTGATTGCTCAGTTCGATAGAAGATGGTCTTGAAACCTTGTTTCTTAGAAGGAAGTGAAGAATTCAGAGACTCACCCTTCCTTTTGTTTTTATTAATGCTCATTGCTGAGCGTGGAGACGTGACCTTCTAAGAATTTTTTGACGTTGGACTTACGTCTTTCTTTACTATACTGGGTGTCATTTAGATTTTTGGAAATCGAGAGCGTTACGCTGGAAGGGAAGATTTTGAACGTTACTAGCGCCTTTATCTTTCGATGGATTTTGAAGATTTATATATCAATCGACTCGGACACTCTCCAGCATTTTGCCTATTTCACTGAAACTTAAGGTCTGAGGGAAGCTCTCTCGCGGTAGAGCGCTATTTTCGTACTAAAATGTCTATAACTCGGAATTGGGAACGAATTTCGCTTATCCCAGCTGACAATCTCTTTGAAATTTATCAAGGAATGTTCCTACAAAATTTCATGGACCTACTATTTCCCAAATTTGAATTAAGCTCTAAATACTGAACTATTGTAGAACTGAAATTTTCGCTGACAAAAGTTTTGAATTTTTCCAACGATCATTTTGATATAATAAAAAGTATATGTCACCGCAATAAATTTTGCAGGAAGCTCTTTTTACTTCAACCAAGTTTTTTAAATTCCATACAAAAGTCCCTGCTCTCCCGAAATGGTGGGAGAGCAGCCAACAGCATATTTTCTTGTGGCGCACGGCATTAAAGGAGCGATGAGAGCGTAGAAAGTCCGTCAACTTTGTATCTAGCGTGACACTAGAAAAAAGCGTATTCCTATTTGTGAACACGAGGATACCAAATATATAAATTGAATTCAAATATAGGAATGAGATCAGATAAACAATTGAGTATAAATAAGACAAATAAGACAAATAAAACAAATAAGACAAATAAGACAAATAGGACAAATAAGACAAATAAAGCAAATAAGACAAATAAGACAAATAGAACAAATAAGACAAATAAGACAGGAGGAACTTCCGAAGAAATTCCTGGAGGATCTTCCGAAGGAATTCCTTGAGGAACTTCCGAATAAAGTCCTGGAGGAACTTCCGAAGGAATTCCTGGAGGAACTTCCGATGGAATTCCTGGAGGAACTTCCGATGGAATTCCTGGAGGAACTTCCGAAGGAATTCCTGGAGGAACTTCCGAAGGAATTCCTGGAGGAACTTCCGAAGGAATTCCTGGAGGAACTTCCGAAAGAATTCCTGGAGGAACTTCCGAAGGAATTCTTGGAGTAATTTCCGAAGGAATTCCTGGAGGAACTTCCGGAGGAACTTCCGAAGGAATTCCTGGAGAAACTTCCGAAGGAATTCCTGGATTTCTGAAGGAATTCCCAGAGGAACTTTTGAAGACAATTTCTGGAGAAACTTCCGAAGGAATTTCTGTAGGAACTTACTTTATTTTTCTTCTTAGTCTTACTTGACTTATTTGTCTTATTTGTCTTATTTGTCCCATTTGTCTTAATTGTCTTATTTGTCTTGTTTGTCTTATTTGTCTTTTTTGTCTTATTCGTCTTACTTACACCGGCACCACTGTTTTTACCCAAATACTTTTCAAAGCTTGTGTGGAAACCTTGTACAGAAATCCTCTCACGATATTTTCTAATGTTGTTCTAGAAACGGCTCATGTTTTCATTTTTCGAAACCAACTGGAGTTTGTTTATTTTGATTTCCTCATTGCATGATTGGTCGGCGCTGCTGCTGTTCTCTCGCCGAACCACCCCGCATAATAAAAAACAACATGTTACATGGTCAGAATCATTATTACGATGTAAGATATAGCTTCACAGTTTACGTTGCGCTTATCGAATACTTTTCGATCGATTCAACCATAACTGCTCGACATCATCACTAAATGTCAACATATAACATGTTGGCTCAAAAATGTTCTTTATTTCCTGCATTATATGTCAACATTTTATCATACTGTTGAGCGAAAATTTTGCACGCGAAAACAGACGATTTTTTATGGTGACATAACTTAACAACCCATTCAACATATTGTTATTTGTCAAATAACCGTATCACAAACTGTTAGAACTTTATATGACATTGTTCATTTACAGTTGTCAACAGTAAAGGATACTGTTGTCGACCGCACGGGAAAATATCCATGTACAGTTTGTAATTATGCGGGACTGCATGAGTGATATTTCATCCTCATTGTTTCCAATTCCTTTTGTTCTCCGTTTACGGCAAATTCTCAAGCAATTGTAAACTGCATAATGATGAAATAATTTTGGCGACACTGACAGCGTCATTCTGGCGCGCTGAATTGGGCAATTTTCTCTCTCAGAGAGTGCTACCACGTGCTTTTTTAACGGAAAACCCTTCCCTCAGACCTTAAGATTATTAACGATAAGCTATTGAAAATTTCAATTCTTGTCAAAGCCAGCAAAAATTTCATATGAAACCAATCCCGTGCATTCATAGCACGGACATCAGAATGCGGTATGTCAGGCCTTCGGGTCCGTCGGAAGATTTTCTTTGTGTATAAAAGAAGCAGTGCCTGACGCGTGCGAGTCATTACAATTTGTGACAGCAGCGCGTACTGACGTGCTTTTAGCTCGCGCATTTTTCGTTTCGTTCGTTCGTTCGCTGTGTTTATCTACACAGCGACAGCATGCAGTCACCAGCGGTAGAACTGCCGGTGGGTCTGCGAATATGCATGAAAGAAGTGGGCGATTTTTTTTTGTCATTTTGTGCTTGATGATGGTCGCGTGCAATGGTGTCGGTTGCGATAGATGCAATCCCCCATCGCATCGCTCGGAGTTCGGTGGTGGATGAAAAAGAATAAAATTAGAGAGATTTGATTAAAATAATTACTTTAATTTATTTGCAGAAGGTATTAGCAATTAAAGATGCACAATCAGCAATAGTGTTAATATCCATTTTAGATTAGAAAATTTTGCTGTATTACATGTTTTAAAAAAAGTCCGCAAAAAATAATTTCCAGCAGAATATTTAAATAAACTTTATCTTATACTTTGTTTTTTATTTTCTAAGAAATTGTATCATTAAACTTGACGTAGACATGGAGTTTGGAATCAAAACATTATATAATTTTTCGTTGGTGTACTAGCAGTATCTCCTCTATTATAGTAGGGTCACTGCTCCTTGACTTGTTTCTTATTGTTGTGATTTTTTTTTTCATCAGTAAGCACGCATGGTAGCAAAAAATCGGTGCTGCATTTCTTTGTTTGGAAAACGGGACAGTTCCCCAAAAATAGCACATTTTGCCCAAGTCTGAAAATTTTATAAATAGAATTGTTTAACTTCAAATACTATACTATAAATGCCCTACACTTACTTGAGTAAATAAGGCCTTAATAGTTAGAAACAAAGCAATTCTTATTATGTATTTAATTATTAGTTTTATTTCCAGAAGTTTTGAATACACAAATTGCTAATAATTCAACACAGCATGGAAGTTGTCTTTCCAATATCAATACCTATAATCAAACTCTATAGATCCAAAAGTTAAAAGTTAAATGTAAATACGTTACGTTTATACAAGTCCTACGTCTATTCGCGGTTATGTTGAAAACATTACCCATTGCTCGTTTTTTTCCCAGAACGGTGTCCCTGCAGGATTACCACCGCTTGCCGGAATTTAACTTCCGTAAACGGGTCCAACGTAAAACGAAGGCACGGGTTCAAGCAAAGATCGTAATGGGATCAGAAGGTACAAATAGCGCTGAGAAGCACTATGGAAATTAAAATAGCTTCGTGTAGTATTAAAAACTTCCTCCCTCAAAGAGAAAAGACAACTGCACAGCACAGGAGTACAATGCGATCTGGAACTGCTTTCTGTAATATGAATTTTTCAAATGTTACGCAAGACTTTTTATTTTCACGTTTCCCTTGCGAATGAAAAACAAAACCAAGTAAATAAACTAACTATCATGGAGCTGCCTCTTAAATATATTAGTTTATTATAATATTGTTTAATTTTTGAACATGTCAGGAAAGATAACTCATTACTGGTAGGTGAATTTACACAGGCACAAATTTGATTGTTACTATGTTTTTTGCATCATAGATGAAAAAATCCTACCAGAAAACGCTGAAATATAATTTTGGTCTTTGCTTTGGTACACCGGTAAAAAAAGCTTCCAACCGGACGCCGCCGCCACCGACAAAAATTATGACAAACGCCAATGCCGACATTTTTTTGATTTGCAAAATTCACTTGTGATCAATATTTGCGAAGCTATAGAACTTCACATTGAAGGGATTTATCGACCAACCCACAATCAACTGGTGAAGCGTAAAATGTGATGTGATACTAATGTATTGCTATTAGTATACATATTGGTCTTTTTTCGGTTCAATTTCCTAAACATGCATTATTCACCAGAATGGAATAAGCCGTCAATCTGCTGTCAGATTTACAACGCAGCGCAATTCAATAACATTCGGCGATTCAAAAAAAAAAGGAGCATTCAAATTTGTACTTTGAATTGCAAATTTGGCTATAGTCTGTTGAAATCGGTTGTCGGGGATCGGTTCAGCTTGAGAACAACATGGGTTCGTTCCAGCAATAAAGTTATAGTTTGCGTTCCAATAGTTAGAATTGCAATGCATTGTCCATGAAAATCTATCATTGCAAAGTAACATAACTTGAAGATAATTGAGCACATTATGTCTACGTGTCGTCAACATATGTGTACAAATCGCCATAAACGACGTTTGACACTGCATTGAATTCGAAACACCTGCCGAGCAATCAAGAGTTATGACCCACGTCTGGGAATAAATACGGACACTATTGGTATGAGGTGATATACTCCATATGTGCTAAACGAAAATTTATCCTCTGCTTTTGTGTCAACATCCAGTATGCGGGAAGCGAGTGCAGTATAATTAATGCAAATTCATGGATCACCTGTATTCATTGATGGAATTGTTTTGATTAATGGATTAGTTAATTGACCATTACGAACTATGAAAAGAAATTATGCAAAACAATTCCAGTTGTTAATAATACACACGTCCCAGGACTGAGTCTGTAGGAGGTTCTTAACACGTATCAATCGTATTGATAGATGGTTTATTTCAACTTAAGCGATGAAAAAGTTCTTTGTTGGGTCAATTAAATTTCGTGAACGTACCTCATTACTTGGATATTTGTTAGGGTCAGGCGATTCGTTGAACAGGAAGAAAGTTTTTCAGTTTGCTGCGTTGAATGCATCTTCTAAATTGCAAGATGAAGAGCGACCATCACAATTTCCATGACACGTGTGAGAGCGTTCCTGGATTCAATATCTGTGCACCGCATCTTTAATTATTCCGAAGCTGTATGTTACATTCATATTGAAAATGGAAAATCAGAGGCTGCCAATAGTCTATGCTGAATTGTCTATTAAGAGGTGGGCGAATTCTTCGTAAAAATGTAATGCAGCTCGAATTACAATTCCACTTTGATGTATAGATACGAATCCGAACGGGGTTTCATGTTCTACCGGCCTCAATCAAGAACGCCGATATTGATTAGGATGGATTCCGTTCCATCGTATGGAATTTCCAGCCCTATAAAAGTGCGTTCCAGGAAAGCGATTGAACTACCCACATGCCACATGACTGTCAATTACGACGGTGCCGGTCAGCAGCAGAGCGGTGGAGGAAACATTCATCCTTCGTTTTTCCTGCTCGGGTGCGGTGATGCGGTTTTATTGGTTTCTATTGTGCAAGCGGCCCACAAAAGCCCTTCAGCAGCCGGGGCCCAGCCGCAGGCCCTCTGTCTGCTCCTCGGCGCTGTGTGGCTCTTTTCCAGTATAGGTTGCGAAATTGACTGCATGATGGTTGCGGTTTCCAGTTGTTTAGGTCTGTATGTCGGCTCCGGAGCAATCACATGCGTGTTCGTCGGACATAAACCGAACGGGTACGTGATGAAAATGCGTATTTCTCAGGATGCCTAGGGAAACGTCGTCGCACAGTGGTCGGAGGCTTTGGATTAGTACATGAAAACGACCACTTTTTAGCATACAAGCATTCAGATCATGACAAGCACACTGAAGCAGTTCTTTAAATAGCAGATAAACATATTGAATCTTTGTAGCATGATAACATGTAAGCCGCATTTTGTATAAGAGCGAAATTAACAGATGACAATAAAAATAATTTTCACCGTAGAAAATTCTTTGGAGCCCCACGAGAAAATTACCATAAAATCAACGGGATTTTTATGGAGAATTCATTGGAATTTTCCTAGATTTTTTTTCTAGAAATTTTCCAGAATTTTTATGAAAATATGTTTTTAATGTCCACCATGAATTTTAACTGAATTTTCGCGACGTAAACTACGTCTAAGGGGAAGGCTCGGATACAGGGTGTAAAATGGAAATTTCCAAATTCTAGACCGTAATTACAAACTTTATTAGCCCCTTCATATTTGCACAGATTTTTGAGATTTTCTTATCAATCGACTCGGAAACTCTCCAGAAATTTGTTAAATCTGTTGAAACTTTTGATTATCACCGTTAAACTATTGAAAATTTCAATTCTTCCCGAACCCAACTGCAACTTACGGGTGTTCAGCCTACCGTTCCTTTTTTCTCCGGGCATAACAAGATCAGTGTTTCGGACGTGCGTTTTTTTTATATTAAAATATCAGTGTTCACTGAAGCCGAATTATAAATTAGTAGGTATATAATATTTGTGGTGGTCCAAATGGACCCCGTGCGGTCATCAACAATAATTACGCGTTACCTCATGAACGGTTGAAACTAATATGCCTTTATTAACGATTTTTGAATACAGGGTTACCTACGGGAGACAGTCGAAGCCAGTGTAATTAGAGAAGGCCATTGATGACATCGCAACTTAGTAATCGGTACACTAAATGTGTGCATTGCAATTTGAGGTCTCAGACTAGAATTGCTGAGACGTCATTGATGTGAACGAAGGGCTGTGAGCGTTCGGTGTGAATGAAGCGGATGTATGAGAATTTATTGGAGGGTATGATGTCATGTGTTATGAACATGCCACACCATCCCCTATGGAAATGAATGGCTTCGATTATCTCTCACAAAAATTTGGGTACAGATTATCAATAGCAAAAGTATGATTGATTACAATTTATATTATGAAAACGAATTATGCATCAGAGGGAAACTTGTATGATCTATCATTCCTTCCCCCTTGGCAACTAAAAAATGTTACCACTTGAGTAAACTACACTTGTGCTTCGGACTTCTTTTCGACATTTTCTATTATTGTATTTGATATTTTTAATTAACCAATCTATTTTTTTGCCAGTGTGCTGTATGAACTGAATTAACATTTTTTTATTAGTCCTCTCGATTTTTTTTGTTTTCTATAACATGTTTGTGTACTACTGGTAATCCTAGAAATAGTAAAGCCGATTTTTTTTCGTTTTCATTTCAATGTATTAAAAATGATTTGATTTGAAGTAAAGTTTTTTGTTGCATTTGAATTTATTTATTGGATGTAGTTAGAAATATCATCATCGTCATCTGGAAACTGTTTAGTGAAATGTTCAGAACAAAAAGATTTTTTTACTATTGTTTCTATGGAGAAGGCTATTAATTGTTTGGAATCAACGTCAATTCTAATAGTTATATTCGTAGTAATTTGGATTATCTCTAATTGTATATAATTCTGAATTAAGATAAGAGAAATGATTTTTCATTTGTAACTGCTTCGTACACATGAAGTTGATCAGGCTTCTGTGTTTGAACGTTCAATGATTAACATTCTCTTGCCTCTTGCCTTCGAAGAATTTAGATAGTAGCTAAATATGTTTGTAGGTTCAAATTATTTTTTGTTTCTTCTGTACGATTCAAAACATCTTAAGAAATGTACAACAGAAAATATAATATTAAATAAGGACAAATGTGTCCATTTCCTAATATCTACGATGTCCTTCTGCTCTTCACTGAGACAGACATCCGGATAATAAAAAAAACTAGCGTGTGCAGACTAATCTGGTCGCTTTTCAAATAAATGCAGTTTACAAGCACTATGGCTTGGTCATGTTACATCTTCCGGGCATCCGGTTGATTCGGGCATCTGGGGCAATATTTAATATTCATCAATAAATATATACCTGCGCCTGCACCCGGGCTGCAAACCCCTTTTCTACTACTTTTAAGCACCCAGGAATTCCTTGCTATGGATTTAGGCCTTTTCGTATAGCTAAGGAGAAAATAAATATTATGTTTTCTAATTCTAACAACCTTCTGGGTATTTTAAGCCTTTTCGCCCAGGGGTTGAGTAAATAAATAATGAAATGTATTGGTTTTTAACGAAATTCTGGGGATTTTAAGCCTTTTCGCCCAGTAATTACGTAATAAATAATAAAAATGAACAAATATGTTTGAGCTTACTTGTAGTTTGTTGATATTATTATTCACGTCCGTTTTTTTTTAAGTTTTAGTCATTTTATTTTAATTTGTATTTTGTTTAGTTTTATTTTAGAATTATCTAGTCATATCGTATTTTATATATCGTATCTACATTTTGTATTCAAATTTTGATTATTCGAGGGTTGTTATCAATGGTTTTGAAGGTTTAAGTTATTTATTTGTTAGTGATTCCTGAAAAGAGGTTTTTTTGTTTTTTTTGCTTTGTGGGTGGTTCAAGGATTAAAATTGAAAATATTGTTAGTATACGTCTTTTAGGAACAAAACATAATTTATATAGTTCGTTATAAAAAATAGTTTCCTTGAAAAAGAAATTAAAATTAAAACGGAAAGGGTAATGCTATATTATTATTTATTCAGACTAAGGCCGAAGTGGCCTGTGCGGTATGTAAGAGTCTTCTCCATTCGGCTCGGTCCATGGCAACACGTCGCCAGCCACGCAGTCTACGGAGGGTCCGCAAGTCATCTTCCACCTGATCGATCCACCTTGCCCGCTGCGCACCTCGCCTTCTTGTGCCCGTCGGATCGTTGTCGAGAACCATTTTCACCGGGTTATTGTCCGACATTCTGGCTACGTGCCCGGCCCACCGCAGTCGTCCGATTTTCGCGGTGTGAACGATGGATGGTTCTCCCAACAGCTGATGCAACTCGTGGTTCATTCGCCTCCTCCATGTACCGTCCGCCATCTGCACCCCACCATAGATGGTACGCAGCACTTTCCTTTCGAAAACTCCGAGTGCGCGTTGGTCCTCCACGAGCATCGTCCAGGTCTCGTGTCCGTAGAGGACTACCGGTCTAATGAGCGTTTTGTAGATGGTCAGTTTGGTACGGCGGCGAACTCTATTCGATCGAAGCGTCTTGCGGAGTCCAAAGTATGCACGATTTCCAGCCACTATACGCCTCCGAATTTCTCTGCTGGTATCATTTTCGGCAGTCACCAGTGAGCCCAAATACACAAATTCTTCTACCACCTCGATTTCGTCACCACCGATGCAAACTCGCGGTGGGTGGCTCACATTGTCTTCTCTTGAACCTCTTCCTATCATGTACTTCGTCTTCGACGTGTTGATGACTAGTCCAATCCGCTTGGCTTCCCTCTTCAGTCTGATGTAGGCTTCCTCCATCTTCTTAAAGTTACGTGCCATGAAATCTATGTCGCCGGCGAAGCCAAATAGCTGAACGGTCTTTTTGAAAATTGTACCACTCGTGTTAATCCCTGCTCCTCCCAAAGCGATGTTGAATAGCAGACACGAAAGACCATCACCTTGCCGTAACCCTCTGCGCGTTTCGAAGGGACTCGAGAATGCCCCTGAAACTCGAACTACGCACATCACCCGATCCATCGTCGCTTTGATCAACCGTGTCAGTTTATCCGGAAATCCGTTTTCGTGCATTAGCTGCCATAGCTGGTCCCGATCGATTGTATCATATGCGGCTTTGAAGTCGATGAATAGATGATGTGTGGGCACGTTGTATTCGCGGCACTTCTGCAGTACTTGGCGAATGGCGAACACCTGGTCCGTGGTGGAGCGTTCGCCCATAAAACCCGCCTGGTACTGCCCCACGAACTCCCTTGCAATTGGTGCTAGTCGACGGCATAAAATTTGGGAGAGTACCTTGTAGGCGGCGTTCAGCAATGTGATTGCGCGGTAGTTGCTACAATCCAGTTTATCGCCCTTTTTGTAGATGGGACACACGACACCTTCCATCCACTCCTGCGGCAAAACTTCCTCCTCCCAAATCTTGGTAATGACCCAGTGCAGCGCTCTAGCCAGTGCCTCACCACCGTGTTTAAATAGCTCTCCTGGTAGTTGGTCAACCCCAGGGGCTTTGTTGTTCTTCAGCCGACCAATCTCCTCCTGGATTTCCTGGAGATCCGGGGCCGGTAGAATTATGTCCTGCGCGCGTTCCCCCAGGTCCATCACCATACCGCCATCTTCGTCTGCCACATCGCCATTCAGGTGCTCTTCGTAGTGCTGCTGCCACCTTTGGATCACCTCACGCTCGTTCGTAAGAAGGTTCCCGTTTATGTCCTTACACATATCGGGCTGTGGCACGTGGCCCTTACGTGAACGGTTCAACTTCTCATAGAACTTTCGTGTGTTATTAGTGCGGTACAGTTGCTCCGTCTCTTCACGGTCTCGATCTTCCTGCTGACGCTTTTTCCTCCGGAAAATCGAGTTTTGTCTGTTCCGCGCCTGTTTATATCGTGCCTCATTCGCTCTCGTGCGGTGTTGCAGCAATCTCGCCCATGCTGCATTCTTCTCTTCTACTAACTGCTCACATTCGCCGTCATACCAGTCGTTTCTCCGATCCGGGGCACCGTGCCAAGTGCAGCGGTTGCGGTGCTACCAATGGCGGATCGAATATCTCTCCAGCCATCTTCAAGAGACGCTGCGCCTAGCTGCTCTTCCGTTGGGAGTGCCACTTCCAGCTGCTGCGCGTATTCTTGGGCTAGTCTACCGTCTTGTAGCCGCCCAATATTAAGCCGCGGCGTCCGACTTCGACGCGTGTTGTACACCGTCGAGAGTTTTGAGCGCAGGCAAACTGCAACGAGGTAGTGGTCGGATTCAATATTCGCACTGCGGTAAGTGCGGACGTTCGTGATGTCGGAGAAGAATTTACCGTCGATTAGAGCGTGGTCGATTTGATTTTCCGTTTCTTGGTTAGGTGATCTCCATGTGGCCTTGTGGATATTTTTGCGGGGAAAGAAGGTGCTTCGGACTACCATTCCGCGGGAGGCTGCGAAGTTTATGCATCGTTGGCCGTTGTCATTCGATACGGTGTGCAGACTATCCGGTCCGATGACCGGTCTATACATTTCCTCCCTTTCTGCCTGAGCGTTCATTTCACCGATGACGATTTTGACGTTCCGCAGTGGGCATCCATAGTATGTCTGCTCCAGCTGTGCGTAGAACGCTTCTTTCTCGTCGTCGGGTCTCCCTTCGTGTGGGCAGTGCACGTTGATGATGCTATAGTTGAAGAAACGGCCTTTAATCCTCAGCTTGCACATCCTTGCGTTGATTGGCTGCCACCCAATCATGCGTTGGCGCATCTTTCCCAGCACTATGAAGCCGGTTCCCAGCTCGTTGGTGGTGCCACAGCTTTGGTAGAAGGTAGCCGCCCGATGCCCGCTTTTCCACACCTTCTGTCCTGTCCAGCAAATCTCCTGCAGCGCCACGACGTCGAAGTTGCGGGGATGTAATTCATCGTAGATCATCCTGTCGCAACCTGCGAAACCTAGCGACTTGCAGTTCCATGTTCCAAGCTTCCAATCGTGATCCTTTATTCGTCGCTCAGGTCTTTGCCGATTATATCGAGTCGCATTATCTCTTATATTGTTCGTAATTATTGGTTTTCCAGGCGGCTTATTGGGCCTGCGCAAACCTCCTGTCTCGCCGGAGGGCCGTCGTGTCAGGGCTGTTTAGCGTCCCACCTAACACCAGGACTTGGGCTTGTGCGCTTTGAGCGGCACACGGTCGCTTTGGCGGAGCCTACTTGCGGATACATGCAGCTTTTTATAGAGGTTTAACAGGGCCCACTGTCAAACCCCACCACATCCTAGGCAAGCCCCACAACTCGCAGATGGCCTCGGAGGGATCGTCAAGCCCTTGGACAAAGTCCCTGCTGGGTAATGCTAATGTTTGTCTTTATTAGTGTTGACTACTTTGAAAGTTTTATTATTATTATTTTTATTATTTATTATTTAAAAGTTTTGATAGTTGGTGATAAATTATAACAGTTTTGTTCTTGAATTGAGTTTTTATATTATTAATTTTTCTTTTGTTTATAAGTTCATTATAATATAATTATTGTGTTGAATTTGATTTTTTTTTGTAATATCAGAAATATTTTCAAAAAATAATGTGTTGCAAATTTAAATTTAAGAATTTCAAATTTTATTAAATTTTACTATTCATATATTGTATAATATTTTATTATTTATATCATATTTTTGTCTTAGATATATTTTATTAAAAATTACTAACATGGAAAAATTTTAATTTATTTTTTTGCATCATAGTAGCAGAGCAGAATGTTCAAAAATGAAAGTACTGTGACTTCAACCTTTTTTTTTTGAACAGGTAAAATATAGCATAACAGATGGAATTTGGGATACATTTATAATTAATACCAAATATTGTGTAGGATTATTTTTGAATGTTATTAATTATTAAAAATAAATCATACAAAATTTGCTTTGTTTTTAATTTGAAGGCAAATTAGAGCCGGAATAAATATAATCATTGACTTTTGTACAGTGATTAGTAGGTTAGGTTAAAATCAATTAAGTGATACATTTAAAACGCAAATTATTATAGGATGCAACATAAAAATCAAAAATGAGATGGTATGAATATAAAAATTGTGTTTACATTTTAGTCGAAAACAAAAAAAAAATTTTTTTGTGTCATGTTGTTTAAAGTTTAACGTAACGCTAAAATGCATAGATCGTTCAAATGATTAATTTCAATATATAAAATTGTTTGAAAGGATTTCAAAAAAATGTTTTTTTGAAGTAAAGCATAATTAGAAATCATTTTTGTGTAAAAAGTCAAAAACTATCATTTTTGATAATTTTGTTGTAGCAGGAAAGACTTTGTTCTAAGAAAGATTATGCATTTAATTCATATTGAATACCGTAATATTTTGTAGACATTTGAATACATTTTAGGTAGTATTTAGTCAAAAGTCTATTAGCTACATTTTGATAATGAAGTTTTAAATTTAAAACAATTTGTTCTGGTTACTTGAAATAGCAAATAAAGACAAATAAAAAGATAAAAGAGATAATTAAGATTTGCTAACAAAAATAAAAGAACAAAAAAAAGTATAATGTATAACAATGAATGTTTCGTATAAAGATGAAAAAACTACATGAGATAATTCTATTTTCTCAAAATATGTAATGTTAAAAAAAGTTTTCATTGTTATGATTTGATATTTACTGTTTTTATTTGTTGACTCAAAGACCTGTCTGATTAAAAATAAACTAAAATAATTTTAAATATTAATATTCCTGATAATGATTTACAAGGAAGGAACCATTTCCTTCGTATGTACGTGCGTTCACATATTTTTTTTTTACTCATTTTTTTTTTCATTTGCATTTACATATTTATTTTCATTTCAACTCCGCCATAACATCTATGCTAACAACGTTTTTTTTTTGTGTTTTTGTGTTAATAATAATAATTTTTTTTATTAATTATTAGTCTTATTAGTTTGTTGCTTATTGAGTTCATTATTTTGTGTCCATTTGTGGCAATAATCTTATTATAATGTATAATTGAATAATAAAACTTAATAAGCGGCGTGTTCAAGGTCATCTACACTCGGATGATTCGACTTTACTTTTGTATCGCGCAATTCAGTTGCATGTAACTAGTAAAAAGAAAATTTTGTCGTTCGAAAACACTTATTTTTATATGCTAAATATTGGATTCAATGAGCTTCTGTGTTTGTAATTTTCTAAAATGCACAAAAAGATTCATTTCTACGTAAAATGTAAAAAAACAGTTTCGGTTTTCTTTGAAGTTTACATGTGATTTTCACTAGTAGATAATACAAATAAATTAACGCGAAAACGAAACTAGTACGCAGTTGAATAATTAATACGAAAACCTAATATACGATGCACAGTTGTAATTCTTAAGCATCAAAGAAATTACAAAATTTTCTCCAAAAAAAACTGGAGTTCATCTAGCAAAAATGTCGCACGAAAGTTACAATCTAGAAAAAAAATGCATACTTATCATATCTATTTAACTTACGATCTCGGATGTCCTAGTGAACTCGAAGCTACCAGAAACTTCCTCCAAAGAATCTCGGAGGTTTCACCATGTCTACGTCGCATGCCGGAACATTTCTCATCCGCCGGCAGCTGTACGTTTCCTCATGACCACGAATCTTCTACCCCAGCTGAACTATCTTTCGTCTCGAATGTACTTATATCTTCCGTGTGTAAATTTCAGTAAACCAGGGGTGGCATTGCGCACCTCGACTCGAAACGAGCAAACCATGTAAGCGTTCGTACGAAATTGCTGTCGAATCGAGATGCGCAATGCGACACCAGAATCCGTCACTCGACCAGAAAACTAAATCACGATTCACATTTGTTGTGTGTGGTATCCGGAACATCGGACAATTCCCGGCTTCTTCGCCTTTGCATATTAAAATCCACTTAGCTTCAGTTCGTTGTAAATCAGGATCTGATTAAAACTAATTTTTTTTTGTCGTAGAAACGAATGCCCGTGGTCGTTTCGTAAACGCCACTTTTCGTTTATCGCCATTTCAAAACAATTACACTTAGCTGTATTCGTTGCAATTAATTAACCCAACAAACAACAACAACCATCGATGGAATCGATGAAATTCTTCGAACTGTTGCACAAACTGCTTTCCTCCAATCTGGTCACAAATATAAGCAGCAGCTCGAGTCCGAACATCGAAGTCAGTGTGGCTACGCTACGCGGGCGGCTTTTTTTCGGTGACTTCTCTTAGTAGCAATCCACCGTTTTGGCTCATATTACGAACATTTAAACACATTTTTCACTTCGGAGGTCTTTATAGCACATGGTTAAAGTTTTTAACAGATCCATCGGGTAGCGCAAGAATAGAAGTTCCACACTCAAGTTCATTTTCAACACACTCTGATCAATTTCTTGAAATGTTTTTCACTGTTTTCACTATCACCCTGGAGATGTCATCACGAATTCCGGTTGGAGGGGAAAATGGAGAAAGAGGAGAGAAAGAAAGGCCGACTGGACGAGGAGTTGAAAGGAGACCTCGAAAGCAAACGGACGTGTTATTTCCACGACAAGGAAAAGGAAAAAAAACGGAACGTGTGTCTCTGGTCTCGTGTCGCAAAATCGGAGTGTCTCGGGTGGTGAATCCGGAAAAGAGGTCGTAGGACCAGGAATCGTAGGGACCGAAGGTATAAGCGGTCGGTTCCGGGAAAACAAGTGTAGAACCGTGCTCTAGCTGTGACAAGGGGACGGTCACTCCACGTGGAAGGGACCCGAAGTTGTTTCCGTGGATGAGGAGCCCAGAAAACGTCGATATTTTCCCTGTGGCGTCCCAAAGCGTTGGTTCCTGCTAGAGAAGCCCATCGAAGTCGGTTCAGTAAAAGGGAAGCCCTGAATGTGTCATTGCTTCCCCTAGTACCTTCCCCCTTCACTCCAGTGCTTGTCGGCACGTGTTCGGATTTGCCAACCCGGATCATACCGGAAGCCATCCATCGTACGAAGTTCCACCGAAAACGCCCCCTCGTGGCACGGTAAAGCCCAAGGAATATCACCCGACGCCGAAGGACGAATCGACCCAGTCAAGGGGATTGATTTGACCCTGGGATCTACCGCCGGAGAAATCGACTGGCCTTCCAGCGGTGGTCCATCTCATCGGCCAAAATGCAAAGGTATGCAATACCAGTGCCGAGACGGAAAGGAGCCTGGCACTAGCCTGTGCGGCCGAACGTAAGCGATTCCAGTTTCGAAGACTACGCAGCAAGAACTATCCCCCCCAATCGTCTGGTATTTCCGGACCAAATCGTCGCCGACCCGGTACAAGCCTGTATCGCACACCGATCTCCTCGCATGCGATCACTGATCGAATTACAAAGGTATGCCTCCCCTCACTTCCTCAAACGGCCGCAACGTTATTACTAACAAAACACTAACCTAACAATGAGAGAAAAGAAAAGTAAATCACAAATAAAATTGAATTAAAATGTACCAGTATATCTTATTTATTCAAGTACTAGCCCTGCATGGAATTTGGTTTACTTTTGTGGTTGTTCGCTTCGGTTTGGTATCGTGCTTCCCATAAGCAGGTCATACGCGACCCTGAGATAAAAAGAACGAGGTGAGCTGGTTAGGGACGTTAGGACGTCCGCTCCATAGGCGTGAGGACGTCATAGGAGTTTATTGCATGTTAGAGCTAATAAAATCCTCGAAATTATGTAAATCGAACGAAAAATGTCAGAATAAGTTTTCATTCGTTTTCCGTGATAACAAGAAATGTTATTATTTTGTTATCTTTCATACAACATTCCATTCTCATTTTTTATGTGTCCACGAGGTCACCATATTTGATTCTAGAAATAAAAGTATCCAAATATTAAAATGAGTTTTCAGTTTATTTTAATTCCCTGCTAGGGTAGCTCTTTATAAAGTGGGCTGACCTTTTCATTATTCCGTCAAACTTTCTAATCCGAATAAAGTTTGAACATAAATCTTCCTACGAGACTTTTATGGCTATTTGAGAGGCTTCTGAGTATCTTGCAAAGACGCATCTGAGCCTCTTGGAAGTAAGCTTCCGGGCCCTTTAGAAGGAGACTCCCGGTCCTATTGAAATGAGCTTTTCGGGCCTTTTGAAAGGAGGCTTCCGGACCTGTTGAAATAAGGCTTCCAGGCCTCTTGAAAGAAAGCTTCCGAGCCTCTTGAAAGGAGGCTTCCGGGCTGCTTGAAAAGAGGCTGCCGAGCCTCTTGAAAGAAAATTTTCGGGCCTTTTGTAAGGAGGATTCCGGACCTCTTGTAAGGAGGCTTCCGGGCCTTTGTAAGGAGGATTCTGGGCCTCTTGTACGGAGGCTTCCAGGCTTTTGTCAAGAGGCTTCCGGGCCTTTCGAAAGGAGGCTTCCGAGCCTCTTGAAAGGAGGCTTCCGAGCCTCTTGTAAGGAGGCTTCCGAGCCTCTTGTAAGGAGGCTTCCCAGCCTCTTGTAAGGATTCTTCCGGGCCTCTTAAAAGGAGGCTTCCGAGCCTCTTGAAAGGAGGTTTCCGAGCCTCTTGAAAGGAGGCTTCCGAGCCTCTTGAAAGGAGGCTTCCGAGCCTCTTGAAAGGAGGCTTCCGTGCCTCTTGAAAGGAGGCTTCCAGGCCTCTTGTAAGGAGGCTCCTGAGCCTCTTGAAAGGAGGCTTCTGAGCCTCTTGAAAGGAGGCTTCCTGAGCCTCTTGAAAGGAGGCTTCCAGGCCTCTTGAAAGAAGGCTTCCTGAGCCTCTTGAAAGGAGGCTTGAGGCCTCTTGAAAGGAGGCCTGAGCCTCTTGTAAGGAGGCTTCCGAGCCTCTTGTAAGGAGGCCTGAGGCCTCTTGTAAGGAGGCTTCTGAGCCTCTTGTAAGGAGGCTTCCAGGCCTCTTGTAAGGAGGCTTGAGGCCTCTTGTAAGGAGGCTTGAGCCTCTTGTAAGGAGGCTTCCAGAGCCTCTTGTAAGGAGGCCTGAGCCTCTTGTAAGGAGGCTTCCGAGCCTCTTGTAAGGAGGCCTGAGCCTCTTGTAAGGAGGCTTCTGAGCCTCTTGTAAGGAGGCCTGAGCCTCTTGTAAGGAGGCCTGAGCCTCTTGTAAGGAGGCCTGAGCCTCTTGTAAGGAGGCTTCTGAGGCCTCTTGTAAGGAGGCCTGAGCCTCTTGTAAGGAGGCCTGAGCCTCTTGTAAGGAGGCTCTGAGCCTCTTGTAAGGAGGCCTGAGCCTCTTGTAAGGAGGCTTCCGGAGCCTCTTGTAAGGAGGCTTCTGAGCCTCTTGTAAGGAGGCCTGAGCCTCTCAAGGAGGCCTGAGCCTCTTCTAAGGAGGCTTCCTGAGCCTCTTGTAAGGAGGCTTCCAGGCCTCTTGTAAGGAGGCCTGAGCCTCTTGTAAGGGAGGCTTCCTGAGCCTCTTGTAAGGAGGCTTCCTGAGCATCTTGTAAGCAGGCCTGAGCCTCTTATAAGGAGGCTTCCTGAGTCTCTTGTAAGGAGTCTTCCGGGCCTCTTGTAAGGAGGCTTCTGTGCCTCTTGTAAGGAGGCTTCAGAGCCTCTTGTAAGGAGGCTTCAGAGCCTCTTGTAAGAAGGCTTCCGAGCCTCTTGTAAGGAGGCTTCCGAGCCTCTTGAAAGGAGGCTTTCGAGCCTCTTGAAAGGACTCTTGAAAGGAGGCTTCCGAGCCTCTTGTAAGGAGGCTTCCAGAGCCTTTGTAAAGAGGCTCGAGGCCTCTTGTAAGGAGGCTTCCAGGCCTCTTGTAAGGAGGCTTCCGAGCCTCTTGTAAGGAGGCTTCCAGCCTCTTGTAAGGAGGCTTGAGCCTTTGTAAAGAGGCTCTGAGCCTCTTGTTAGGAGGCTCTGAGGCCTCTTGTAAGGAGGCTTTGAGGCCTCTTGTAAGGAGGCTTCTGAGCCTCTTGTAAGGAGGCTTCCGAGCCTCTTGTAAGGAGGCTGCCGAGCCTCTCGTAAGGAGGCTTCCGAGCCTCTTGTTCGGAGGCTTCCGGGCCTCTTGTACGGGGGCTTCCCAGCCTCTTGTAAGGAGGCTTCCGCGCCTCTTGCAAGGAGGCTTCCGCGCCTCTTGTAAGGAGGCTTGGGCCTCTTGTAAGGAGGCTTCCGAGCCTCTTGTAAGGAGGCTTGAGCCTCTTGTAAGGAGGCTCTGAGCCTCTTGTAAGGAGGCTTCCAGGCCTCTTGTAAGGAGGCTCTGAGCCTCTTGTAAGGAGGCCTGAGCCTCTTGTAAGGAGGCTTCTGAGCCTCTTGTAAGGAGGCTTCCTGAGCCTCTTGTAAGGAGGCTTCCTGAGCCTCTTGTAAGGAGGCTTCTGAGGCCTCTTGAAAGGACGCTCCTGAGCCTCTTAAAATAAGGCTTCCTGAGCCTCTTGAAATAAGGCTTGAGTCTCTTGAAAGGAGGCTTGAGCCTCTTGAAAGGACTCTTGAAAGGAGGCTTGAGGCCTCTTGAAAGGAGGCTTCCTATCCTCTTGAAAGGAGGCTTCCTGAGCCTCTTGAAAGGACGCCTGGAGCCTCTTGTAAGAAGGCTTCTGGAGCATCTTGTAAGGAGGCGCTGAGCCTCTTGAAAGGAGGCTTCCGAGTCCTCTTGAAAGGAGGCTTCCGAGCCTCTTGGAAGGCGTCTTCCGAGCCTCTTGAAAGGAGGCTTCCGAGCCTCTTGAAAGGAGGCTTTCGAGCCTCTTAGAATAAGGCTTCCGAGCCTCTCGAAATAAGGCTTCCGAGTCTCTGGAAAGGAGGCTTTCGAGCCTCTTGAAAGGACTCTTGAAAGGAGGCTTCCGAGCCTCTTGAAAGGAGGCTTCCGAGCCTCTTGAAAGGAGGCTTCCGAGTCTCTTGAAAGGAGGATTCCCAGCCTCTTGAAAGGAGGCTTGAGGCCTCTTGAAAGGAGGCCTGAGCCTCTTGAAAGGAGGCTTCTGAGGCCTCTTGAAAGGAGGCTTGAGGCCTCTTGAAAGGAGGCCTGAGGCCTCTTGAAAGGAGGCTTCCAGACCTCTTGAAAGGAGGCTTGAGCCTCTTGAAAGGAGGCCTGAGCCTCTTGAAAGGAGGCTTCCAGGCCTCTTGAAAGGAGGCTTCTGAGGCCTCTTGAAAGGAGGCTCTGAGCCTCTTGAAGGAGGCTGGGGCCTCTTGAAAGCAGGCTTCTGAGCCTCTTGAAAGGAGGCTTCTGAGCCTCTTGAAAGGAAGCCTGAGCCTCTTGAAAGGAGGCCTGAGCCTCTTGAAAGGAGGCTCTGAGGCCTCTTGAAGGAGGCTTCTGAGGCCTCTTGAAAGGAGGCTTCCTGAGGCCTCTTGAAAGGAGGCTGGAGCCTCTTGAAAGGAGGCTTCTGAGGCCTCTTGAAAGGAGGCCTGAGCCTCTTGAAAGGAGGCTTCTGAGCCTCTTGAAAGGAGGCTTCCGAGCCTCTTGAAAGGAGGCTTGAGCCTCTTGAAAGGAGGCTTCCAGGCCTCTTGAAAGGAGGCTCTGAGCCTCTTGGAAGGAGGCTTCCGAGCCTCTTGAAAGGAGGCTTCCAAGCCTCTTGAAAGGAGGCTTCCAAGCCTCTTGAAAGGAGGCTTCCGAGCCTCTTGAAAGGAGGCTTCCGAGCCCCTTGAAAGGAGACTTCCGAGCCTCTTGAAAGGAGAATTCCGAGCCTCTTGAAAAAAGGCTTCCGAGTCTCTTGAAAGGAGGCTTCCGATTTAGTCAATTGGACATTTAGTCGAATATACATTTAATCGAATGGACATTTGAACGAATTGACATTTAGTCGAAAGGACATTTTGTCGAATGGAAAATAAGCCGAATATTGAAAGTGTTTAGTCGGTCATAAGGGTAATTAGATTTTAGGTTAATTTGAATAAATAATCTACAAGATACATAAATAAACTGATTAGAGGAATTCTTTGGACGTGAGGAAGTTCAATCAGCAGCGGAAGAAACGAATACGGATGAAAATAGGGATTTTTCACCTGAGCTAACAGAAAATTCTGGAGACCCGGGTGTATTATAGAAAAAATGAAAACCTTCAGAAATAGTTAAATATTAGGTACAGATGGTGAAATACCCTCTATTCTATTCTCCGGCACATGCACATAAACCAATGATATCAATGTTATTTTGCCAATACTTCATCGTAGTCGGCATTGGAACACTTCGTTGATTGACTTAGTCTAATGATTTGGTCAAATGACATTTCGTCGATAGGACTTTTAGTCGAAGGCACATTTGGTCGAATAGAAATGGTTTTCTAATACTTTTCATTGATACTCTTTCTTTCACTCAATATTTATACAAAAATTAGCCCAGTATAAAATCGTCTTCCATGCATAATTCGTTAATTATTGGCCGAAAATATAATTCCAACCAAATAGTCATATAACCTAATCTATTAGACGTTATGTGGAATGACAAAACATCATTCGACTAAATTTATTTTGACCAGGTGGTATAGATTCATTGTAGTCGGTTAGAGGAGTTCATCAAAGTCAATATGCAGTCGGGAATATTCTCGGAATATTCACCGTTTTCGTATTATTATTTATTCTTTTTATGAACCCATAATTCTTTGGACAATATTGGAACAATAATTATGTGACTTTTAGAAACACCCCAATAAACCCTTTATTTATTAATTGTTATTGACTAAAGTTCTTTTCTTTCAAATAGCCTGATTTCTGATTTCAACCAAATGTCCATTCCACGTAGTATCCTTGCGACGTAGCGTCCTTTCGACCAGATATAGATTGACCAAATGTCCTGCGTCTCTGAAGGATTAAAAACACATTTTCGACTAAATGTCCCTTCGACCAAATGTCCATTCGACGTAATGTCCTTTCGACCAAAAACCAACAACTAGATATTTGGAAGCTTGTTGAAAAGAAAGCGCCGAATAGTATCTTTGTGGACCTGCGACGGCACTCCACAGTATCGGCATCATCTCCAATCAAGATTCTGTAGGTAATGTTTTACAAACATTTCGTGAACTTCCATTTTATGATGGACTTACAAAGTCATTGGTCGATCCTCACGTCCTTAGGTTGTCACCTTGACCATTATTTAGTAAATGACAAAAAGTGTTATTAGCATCTTATATTTTAAGTGATACTAGCGTTTCACGCTGTAAATATTATATATATATATATATATATATATATATATATATATATATATATATATATATATAGCAATGTACCCTTAGACAAAGTTGTAGGGGGAAAATAGCGCTAGTAGTCCGCCATGCTACACTTTTCGGAGTTCCGCCCCTGGAATGAGTTATTGGCTGAAAACTAAATGATAATCCGTAGGATTTTTAACGGTATTATAAGGATTTCTAGGAGCTTCCATGATTGTTTGATATAGACTGGGAATGGTCCGGAAAGTCAAGGAATTGTTTTTTTTTATTTGAGTCGACACCCTGTCTGATTTTCTCGAATTTTTACGAAAAATTGTTTCTCATTCACTCAGAAAATTTGAATATCCACGGTTATTCTTCCAAGCTTCCACTGCGAACAATTTTGAGTTCCAACAGAAATTCTACCAAATGTTTAAGGAATATCTCAAATTCTACAATTAAACAAATTTTTACATAAGTTCGTTCGAATATTTACCTGATATTGTAACAAATGTTCATGTAAAATTATTGTGAATTCCCATGAATTGCTACGGTAAGTTTTTCCTGTTTTTTTTTTTAAATAATTTTGATGAATTATAATTTATCCCATGATCCCTTTTATCCCTTTTATGGGCAATGGGCAATTATGCATCCTGGCAATTGTTTTGAGAAAATTTATTTTCACTTTTAGCTGTACTCCGCGCGTAGAGCTCGACACCATATTACTGGCATCTGTGAGAAGAAAACCAGCCTCTAGAACCTCATACTGTCAAGTATTAACACATGATAAACATTTATCTGATACCACCAGGTTTTATTATAAGATCAATATGTTTCGCATATCGGGTCTCCAGTTAGCCATTCAGGAAAAAGCGTAAGATTACCAATCCGGAGATGGCGAGTTCTATTCTCGGTCCGATCTTGGATATTTTCGGGCGGAAAACATTCTCGACTCCTTGGACATAGTGTGACCATTGTACTTGCCACAAAAGATACATACTCATTACTCATGCAATGGCGGGCATTAGAAAGCTTTCAATTAGGAACAGAGGAAAAGCTGATAGAATACTAAGTTGAAAAGCAGGCCAAGTTCCAGTTGGAATGTAGAGCCATAGAATAAGAGAAGAAGAATATGCTTCGCAATTCTTGGAGATATTCATTTAATTCATTACTTGATTGATCAAATTTGTGAATATCCAATATACATGATTGAGTTAATTCCAATAGATGCAATAATTCAAGACAAAATTTTCAAAACGACTTATCTGCTTTTGTAAACAAAGATTCAAAAGACGATTTGTCGAATCTGATAGCTCTCCCACGCAAACCAACACCATCAATAGGTAGGTGAAGGTTTCCGGTACCTGTTGATGATGTTGGTTTGCGTGGGAGAGTTATCAGATTCGTCAAATCGTCGTTTGAATCCTTGTTTACAAAAGCAGATAAGTCGTTTTGAAAAATTTGTCTTGAATTAAGAATATAGTTCTTTGTAACGAATTCCTAGTACATACATTCAAACAGTAGTCGGCTACGGTGGGCCATCAGTGGCAGGGGTCGCGCGGAACGCCGGTAATTTCGAATTGTAATCTCGATTCACTGAGTTGCGTTAAAGCGGTTGGTTACCGGTAGGATGTTCTTCCCTCGCCGCACGCACCAATGGCGGGGGTGGGTTGTTTATGTTGCTGATGCTGAATAAACTGCTGCGACCGGGCCCGATTCGGGTTTTTTTAATGTCTTGTTCTGTGGCTGCCCCAGTTTCGCGATATTTTACGCCGGGAATCGATTTACGGTCGTGCTCCGACCTGTCACTTGATTGGTAACCAACGAATGAAACTTTTAAGCACCGTAGCACATAAACAACAGCTGGTATCGACTGCGAAGTGGCAGCTCCGTGCGTAATCTAGCGGGCTTCGCAACACGCTTCCAAGAAGCAGTCAGAAATTTGGGAATTTTCACACGTACTTTCGACACCGTGTCCCAGTGACTGACGGCGATGAGTGGTGGGGTGGTAACAATGGCAGCAAAAGTTTCAGCGAGAAAATCTTCGAAGTAAGTCATGAATGCTTGAGTCAAACCAAATAACACCAAATCAAATCGATTCCGTGGTTGTTGGGTGTAGGTATGGGGGCTCAAAATTTACGGATTGGAAAGCTAGGAGAGTCATCCATTTAATCTAATTTGGTTTTCGTGATACCTACTGCGTGCTTGCGGTTTATTTTAAATTCTTATGCGGGACCTCGTATCGAGAGTTGAACAGGCTAAAGGCTGATTTTCTAAGTCACATAGTAGTTGCTGCAACAAAAACAGTTCAAATTGAGCTACTGGGGATCAAAGTTTTTAGTAGGGTTTGTGTCTCTTCAAATGCTTATGCATATACCTACCCAGAACAGTTAAGTGGAAGGTCGCCGGGCTAGAGGTGAAACTTTGATTTCTTGTGTGATTCTCAAAATGGTGTGGCAGAATAAAGCATATTAAACCACAAAGAACAGACAAAAAAGTCTAAAGGACAAAAGATCGAATGGATAAAAGTCGAATTGAAAAGTCGAAACGATTGAAAGGACAGAAAGTCGAAAGGACAAAAGGTCAAAAGGGTAAAAGGTCGAAGGGACAAAAGGTTGAAAGAACAAAATTTCGAAGGTTTTCCCTAAGTTTTCCTCCCCAATCTCTAACTGACCTGTATTTGGACGCGGCCGGCGCCAGTATTGCCTTTCATAGAATATGGATTTCCAGTATTTACACACTAGTAGTAACGGAGTAGCAAGTGCGAGCGGTCCGGGGTAGCAGAGACAATGTCCACGGGATTGACGATGCTTTCCCAGGACAACTGCGAGTTGTGGTGCCTGCCTAGGATGTGGTGGGGTATGACAGTGGGTTCTGTTAAGCTTCTATAAAAAGTATCCGCAAGCAGGCTCCGCTAAAGCGACCGTATTGCGCTCAAAGCGCATAAGCCTTGGTATAAGCCCAAGTTCTGGTGTTAGGTGGGACTCAAAACAGACCTGATACGACGGCTCTCTGACGAGACAGGAGGTTTTCCCAGGCCCAATTTGCCACCTTTGAAAGCAAACGTTACATCATTATACAATTTAACATAAGATCATACGACGCGACACCATCGGCAATGACGTAGGCGACAAATGAAGGATTACGATTGGAAGCTTGGAACAAGGAACTGCAAGTCACTAGGTTTCGCAGGTTGCCACAGGATAATCTAGAATTAACTGCATCCCCGCATCTTCGAAGTCGTAGCGCTGCAAAAAATCCGCCAACGCACGGAAGTGCAAGCTGAGGATAAAATGCATTTTCAACAACAGCATCGTCAACGGGCACTGCCCACACGTAGGGAGACTCGACGACAAGCTACAAAACACTCCGATCAAATTGAGTTCGCTGCCGTACCAAATGTTGTCATGCCCATCACTCGGATAGCATTACCGTCTCCGAAGTAGATGAACGTTGAGCTGGAAGAACTACAATACTCGTTTGATGACATCTGTGGCTTCATTCAGATGCAACCACTGCTACGCAGGGAGACGTTCGATTGGCCCGAATCGACGTTTGTGTCGAGCTACGATCTCATGAAGAGTTTGAAGACGAAGATAATCAATATGGGAAGTTGCGTAGGCAGATGAGTGATCGCTATTACAAAGCAAAAAACGTTTTTGTTGGACAAACGCAAAGCCCTTCATGCTCTCTGGCGTTGAAACAGTCACTTCTTGAACAACCTGCGGCAGGTGTTGTTGATCATGTTAGGTTACCACAAATTCATCTTCAAACGGACATCGATGAATGGTTGAGCTTCAGAGACTTGTCCACGTAGCTCATCCACTGGAGAAGGGGTGCCTTCAGGGTGAACCGAAAAGCCTAATTGATCCCCTGAAGATTACCAAGCCAAATTACCAGATAGCTTGGGAGACACTGATAAAAAGTTACAACATCAAGCTGTTAAAGAAGAAACAGGTGCAGTATTTCTTCATGTTATCGACTTTGGGCAGAGAATCTGTTGTAGAAGGTTTTGAGCGAATCGTTCAAACACTAGATCAAGTTGGGGAACCTACCGATCACAAGGATCTTCTGTTGGTAAATTTCCTCACAATGCGATTGGACCCGTCTACTCATGCATGGGAGGAATGCTCAGCCTCCAAGGAAAAGGACTCACCTCATAGAATGTCAACGCCAGCGAATCCAAGTTTTGGAATCCCTTCCGCCTTGGCAGGCCGATTCCAAGGTAACCTATCCACAACAAACAACAACAAAATGAGAAGTTGCAACAACCAAGACCAATTACAACACGGATGAAGCATCAGTAGGAAGATGTGTGGCTTGCAAGTATTTAAATGTTCCGCATTCCAAAATCTTTCTGTGGCGAACAAGGATGCTATGTTGAAATCACATGGGCTTTGCCGGAATTTTTTCCGACCGGGGCATCAGGCAGAGGATTGCCTATCCAAAATTCCGCTGCCGGATCTAAAGAAGACGTCACCACACCCTGGTTTGTTTTAAATCGAAGAAGGAACTGCATCAGGCGCATCCTTCAAACTCAAAGAATTCTCAGGGTTCATCAGGTTCTAGTTCTATTCAAGTGGTGAATATCAAGCAAATCAAACTAAGTCGCAGGTTTTGTTAGCAAACACATGGTTCAAACAGTCATTTACTCGCGAGTCTCGGTTTTGTCGCGAGACATGAGGTTTCTGGTATTACTCAAGGTGACTGCAAACTTACCCGCAACCTCTATCATTACGGAGCGATGGGTTCTACCAAAGGGGATTGAGCTTGCAGATACGGCATTCTCCACGTCCAAGGATATCGACATTGCGTTTTTGAATTCTTTGAGTTAGGACGAACTTACCAAGCCTCACAGATTTAGTGTTTGGCTGGGTAGTCTTTGGTGGCTGTTCAGTTCCTAGCGAATCTCTCAATATCAACTGTCACCTCTCAACATCCAATGGTCTGGAAAAGTTATTAGCACGATTCTGGTCCTGCGAGGGGGTGGATTTTCGGATGCATATTCGCTAGAAGAGAAGAAGTGTGAAGAGATTTTCCAACGTGGAGTTCAGAGAAGGTCAATTTTGAGGTCAATAATTCCACGCAGCCGAACAAAGCAGGTGTTCCTCGCTCGGCCACTGGTGACTGGTGACTTCAATCCATACTATTCCGGTTGACCCAAGGGGAGGAAGTTTCAGTGCACGAGCTCAACACTGTTACTTACGGAACCAAACCCGCAAACTTTCTAGCTACCCGAACCCTTGGCTGGTGACGAAACCGATCGTTTCCCGCTCGCGGCAATAGCAATTCGTGAAGACGTTTATATGGACGATGTCATCATCACCGGTACGGACGAGGTAGAACTAGCCGTCTGTACTAGGAATCAACTGAATGAAATGATGCAAAGTTCCTCTGACGAAACGTCAATAACTTTCACAGCTCGCAACACTATTCGATCTACTTAGTTTGATTGGTGCCACGACTTCATTAACCAAGATTTTCATGAAGCAGCGCTGGACTTTGAAAGATGGAAAAGGAAATCGGTTAGACTGGGGGATCAACCTGTACCTTCAACGGTGGGTGAGAATTGGGAAAGTTTTCATGGAAGACTCCGGTTCCTGAATGGCATTCGAATCGATCGGTGTGTAATCTTACCCAGAGCAGTTTTGGTGGAGTTACACTTTTTCTTAGATGCTTCATACAAGGCATATGGTGGCTGTGTTTAATTACGAAGACTCCAGCGGAACGACTGTGCTACGGCTCTTTTCATCCAGATCTAATGTGGCTACACTACGCTGTCAATCTGTTCCTCGTTTAGATCTCTGTGGTGATGTTCTGTTGTCGCAGCTATACGTAAAAGGAATCAACCAAATTGACGATCCAAACCTATTTCTGGACGGACTCAACCTGCGTATTGCGTTGGATAGAATCACCACCAACAACATGGACCACGTTCGTTGCCAACAAAGTGGCAACAATCCAAACACTTCCAGAGGTTTGGCATTGGCGACACGTTTCCTAGTACGGACAACCCAGCTGATCTTATATCACGTATGGAGTGTTGCCCGAAGACATCGTTCATAACGCACTTTGGTGGGAAGGTCCGAGTTGGCTGAAAGGAACACCCGAATTATGGCCTGGATGTATCGAAACAGATGAGAAAGTCGGAGAAGAAGGAATAAGTCGCATAGTAGTGGCATGTACTGTATCTCCCATGGCAGAATTTAGCGAGATGTTCATCGGTAAGTTCGGGTCATATTCAGATTTGGTACGACAGCTTACTGACATGACTACTCATGGATCTTCTAAAAACTCCTGCAGTAAATCGCTCTGCTAATGGATTGCTAACTATTGTAAAGTTGCAGAAAGCTGAGAACATAATACTTCGGAGCGTACAGAAGGAAGTTTTCGCCGAAGAAATAAGGGCATTGTCGCGAGGAGAGTTTGTGTCCAGAAGGTCATTGAGATGGTTTCATCTGTTCATCTGAAAGGAAAGATTCTTCAGAGTAGGAAGACGGCTGAATAGTTCCGAAGAATCGGAGAATACCAAGCATCCTGTTGTTTTACCGGCACGGCACCTGTTGACCCGGGTTATTCTGCGCCATTTCCATGAACGGTTATTGCATGCTGGTCCAAAACTATTGCTAGGGGCAGTCACATTACGATTCTGACCGCTTGCAGGAAGAAATGTAGCAAGAGAGGTAGTTCATCAATGTATAAAATGTTTCCGCACGAAACCAACTACCATGCAGCAGTTCATGGGAGAACTACCGTCACCACGAGTCTCCGTTTTACGTCCCTTCATGAAAACAGGAGTAGACTATTTTGACTCGGTCTAACATTCGATTCGGTCTTTATATTCGATCAGTACCTAGACGAGCATCGGAGAGGGCTCGTACATTTATTCGGATAATTGTACGGATTTCGTCGGTGCACGGAATAAGCTAACAGAACTCCAAAGTTTGCTGAAGGATCGTATTCACCGTCAGAGAATTACTAGTGAATTGGCAAAAGACGGCATCCAGTGGCATTTCAATCCGCCTAGCGTGCCATATCTCGGTGAACTTTGGGAGGCTGAAGTCCGGTCGACCAAGAACCATCTCATGAAGGTAATTGGCAAAAAATCGGTTTCAGCAAAAGATTTTTCCACGCTTTTGGCTCATGTCGAGGCATGTCTAAACTCCCGGCCCTTGACACCGATGTCCAGTGATTCCAACGATTTGGAGCCCTTGACACCGGCTCATTTCTATAAGCACTTCCTGATCCTGCGCTAACATCCATCCTAGCGAATCGTCTGAACCATTACCAGTTGATGCAACAAGAATAACAAAATTTCTAGATCAGGTGGCGTTGAGAGTACGTGAGTCAATTGCAAGCAAGAGCAAAGAGATGGAAGCCTACGATTCCCGTAGATGTCGGCAAGTTCGTCATCGTCAAGAATGATATCTTGCCTCCTATGCGTTAGAAGTTGGCCAGAACCATCGCTGTACATATTGCCAAAGACACGATCGTAAAGGTAGTTACCTTGAAAACTGTTTCTGGTGAACTGAAACGTCCGGTGGAGAAAATTTGGAGACAGCCCTGGATAAGACATCGTCGTCGATGCTACGGTTAACCAGCACTGAATATTTGGATGGAGAAATGATTTTCTATTTACTGGTTTCCCACTTATCTCGCAGTGATATCATCCACCGGTGGTACCTATCTACGTACGCTGAGCAACAGACAACAACAGTTGCATGATCAATAGTCCCCTACAGCTGGCTGAGACCAAGATCAACAGGTTTGATCGGCAGATGATCATTATCTATAGTACAAAAGCATTATGACGTTGAAGGGAGATTTGAGCCAGATGATCTCTGCTCGTCCGATGATCGGTTCGGCGATTATAGAGTTAGTTGGTTTCGGTCTCTGTTGCATACGGATGAGCTTCAGTCGGGGAGAGTACACTTTTGTTAACTTAGTTATTGTAGTCAGTAACTATGTGGTTCTAAATGGCCGGAAACGAAGTTGTGACAGCGACTCTCCGTGGATGCGTGTGCACGCCGCGGAGGTCTGATTAGAAGAGGCCAAGTCATGGCTTGCTGCTCGCCGATTGACACGTTGGTGTGTAAAATCTATTAACACACGCTGAAGAGATTTTACTCAAACCCCACATTTTTCTTCTTCTCTCATTAAAATCGCAAAAAAAAATCTTCTAACTTGAGATGCAATGCTTTTTTTTCTCCTCGGCGAATTAAATGAGACGAAGGAGAACATCGGTTGCATTCGAGCTCCATTGAAAATTGCATAGCATAGCATAGCATATGTGATTGTACAAATCGTGGGTGGCTATACAATGCTCAATTCAAGCTCCATCTGGAATAAGGGCGAATGTCGCAAGAGAAGACTCTCCCCGTCGACCCCCCTCCCCCCTTAAGCAAAAGTGACAAGCAGCAGATCTCTCTGTGGTTTATCACTTCAGAACAAAAGAAAACAATGCGAACTTGCATTCTGAGGTATTAAACCGCAAAGAAACTCCCTGCCTGTCACTTTTATTCAAATGAGGGGAAGTCGACGAAGAGAACCCTCTCCCGCGACACCCGCCCCTTACCAGACAGAGCTTGAATTGAGCAATCTACTGTATATTGTCGCAAATTGGTACTTGGGATTAGTACCTTTTCCTATACAGTAGCAGTTGTATACCTGGCCACGTCCTTACAATCACGGAAGGAAGGGAAGGAATGTTAGTTCAACATCTACTAGTGAAGATGCAGGGAACCCATACTACCTTCATAGATGTCTCGGAAGGAAAATTTGTGTTAGTGGGAAAGGTGAATAATAGGGAGCTCTATTCGACAATATAGAGCGTTTGTCAATAACAGTATATGCTGTAAAAATAATAAAATATATTCATCAATTTACTTACGAACCGTCCTAAGGGAAAAACAAAACAAAACACAAAATTTCGGCAAATCGCGCGATCGTTCTGCCGTCCGAAACAAGAGCCAACACGCACTGAACTAATTAACTTTATTACCGGCCGCGCAATGCAAAACACAAAATTTCGGCAAATCGCGCGATCGTTCTGCCGTCCGAAACAAGAGCCAACACGCACTAACTTCGAGCTCCATTGAAAATTGCACACCAAAATTAACTTGTCTTCAACATCATGGTTTTAATACCAGAACAATGATTCAGGGTGTGGGTTCCCAAACTGTGGGTCGCGAAAGATAAAACATGATTCATACTTCCGTTGGATGATTAGTGAACAAAAAATTTACGAAGCCAATGACCTTCTTTGTTTGTCAAATACAATAACAATTTCTTCTAAAAAACATTCCAAATCTTACCCAAATTCAATCCAAAGCTAAGCGGTGTTGAACTACATTACTAATAAGATTTAAGACCAACCTAATAAAGATAAGAAAATCCATGCTAATCCAAATAAAATCCAATCCAAATGTAATTCAAATCTATTCTTAATCCAATCCAGATCCAATCCAAATCCAATCCAAATCCAATCCAAATCCAATCCAATCCAAATCCAATCCAAATCCAATCCAAATCCAATCCAAATCCAAATCCAATCCAAATCCAATCCAAATCCAATCCAAATCCAATCCAAACCAATCCAAACCAATCCAAACCAATCCAAACCAATCCAAACCAATCCAAACCAATCCAAACCAAACCAATCCAAACCAATCCACATCCAATCCAAACCAATCCAAACCAATCCAAACCAATCCAAACCAATCCAAACCAATCCAAACCAATCCAAACCAATCCAAACCAATCCAAACCAATCCAAACCAATCCAAACCAATCCAAACCAATCCAAACCAACCAAACCAATCCAAACCAATCCAAACCAATCCAAACCAATCCAAACCAATCCAAACCAATCCAAACCAATCCAACCAAACCAATCCAAACCAATCCAAATCCAATCCAAACCAATCCAAACCAATCCAAACCAACCAAACCAATCCAAACCAACCAAACCAATCCAAACCAACCAAACCAATCCAAACCAATCCAAACCAATCCAAACCAACCAAACCAATCCAAACCAATCCAAACCAATCCAAACCAATCCAAACCAACCAAACCAATCCAAACCAATCCAAACCAATCCAAACCAACCAAACCAATCCAAACCAACCAAACCAATCCAAACCAACCAAACCAATCCAAACCAATCCAAACCAACCAAACCAATCCAACCAACCAAACCAATCCAAACCAACCCAAACCAACCCAAACCAATCCAAACCAATCCAAACCAATCCAAACCAATCCAAACCAACCAAACCAATCCAAACCAATCCAAACCAACCCAAACCAATCCAAACCAATCCAAACCAATCCAAACCAATCCAAACCAATCCAAACCAATCCAAACCAATCCAAACCAATCCAAACCAATCCAAACCAACCAAACCAACCAAACCAATCCAAACCAACCAAACCAATCCAAACCAATCCAAACCAATCCAAACCAACCAAACCAATCCAAACCAATCCAAACCAATCCAAACCAACCAAACCAATCCAAACCAACCAAACCAATCCAAACCAACCAAACCAATCCAAACCAACCAAACCAATCCAAACCAACCAAACCAATCCAAACCAATCCAAACCAATCCAAACCAATCCAAACCAATCCAAACCAATCCAAACCAATCCAAACCAATCCAAACCAACCAAACCAATCCAAACCAATCCAAACCAATCCAAACCAATCCAAACCAACCAAACCAATCCAACCAATCCAAACCAACCAAACCAACCAAACCAACCAAACCAATCCAAACCAATCCAAACCAATCCAAACCAATCCAAACCAATCCAAACCAACCAAACCAACCAAACCAATCCAAACCAATCCAAACCAATCCAACCAACCAAACCAATCCAACCAAACCAAACCAATCCAAACCAATCCAAACCAACCAATCCAAACCAATCCAAACCAATCCAACCAAATCCAAACCAATCCAAACCAATCCAAACCAATCCAAACCAATCCAAACCAACCAAACCAATCCAAACCAATCCAAACCAACCAAACCAACCAAACCAATCCAAACCAACCAAACCAATCCAAACCAATCCAAACCAACCAAACCAACCAAACCAATCCAAACCAATCCAACCAAACCAATCCAAACCAATCCAAACCAATCCAAACCAATCCAAACCAATCCAAACCAATCCAAACCAATCCAAACCAATCCAAACCAATCCAAACCAATCCAAACCAATCCAAACCAATCCAAACCAATCCAAACCAATCCAAACCAACCAAACCAATCCAAACCAATCCAAACCAATCCAAACCAACCAAACCAATCCAAACCAATCCAAACCAACCAAACCAACCAAACCAATCCAAACCAATCCAAACCAATCCAAACCAATCCAAACCAATCCAAACCAACCAAACCAATCCAAACCAATCCAACCAATCCAAACCAACCAAACCAATCCAAACCAATCCAAACCAATCCAAACCAATCCAAACCAATCCAAACCAACCAAACCAATCCAAACCAACCAAACCAATCCAAACCAATCCAAACCAATCCAACCAAACCAATCCAAACCAATCCAAACCAACCAAACCAACCAAACCAATCCAAACCAACCAAACCAATCCAACCAATCCAACCAATCCAACCAACCAAACCAACCAAACCAATCCAAACCAATCCAAACCAATCCAAACCAACCAAACCAATCCAAACCAATCCAAACCAATCCAAACCAATCCAAACCAATCCAAACCAACCAAACCAATCCAAACCAACCAAAACCAATCCAAACCAATCCAAACCAATCCAAACCAATCCAACCAATCCAAACCAATCCAAACCAACCAAACCAATCCAAACCAATCCAAACCAATCCAAACCAATCCAAACCAATCCAATCCAAACCAACCAAACCAACCAAACCAATCCAAACCAATCCAAACCAATCCAAACCAATCCAAACCAATCCAAACCAATCCAAACCAACCAAACCAATCCAAACCAATCCAAACCAATCCAAACCAACCAAACCAACCAAACCAATCCAAACCAACCAAACCAATCCAAACCAACCAAACCAATCCAAACCAATCCAAACCAATCCAAACCAATCCAAACCAATCCAAACCAATCCAAACCAACCAAACCAATCCAAACCAACCAAACCAATCCAAACCAATCCAAACCAATCCAAACCAACCCAAACCAATCCAAACCAACCCAACCAATCCAAACCAATCCAAACCAATCCAACCAATCCAAACCAATCCAAACCAATCCAAATCCAATCCAAATCCAATCCAAATCCAATCCAAATCCAATCCAAATCCAATCCAAATCCAATCCAAATCCAATCCAAATCCAATCCAAATCCAATCCAAATCCAATCCAAATCCAATCCAAATCAAATTCAAATCTATTCCAAATCCGTACATTTAATCCAACTTTTAGTTACGCGTATAGTACACCATCAACCATTTGCCATCAACTAGTACTGCTAGCCAATTACTCCAAACTAATCTTTCGCATAATAAATTCGAACTTCCGAATAACTTTGTAAAATCCGGCAACCTTATTAATTTTTCAAGATATCTGCTCCTACAGGTAATCCCGCTATGGCTACTAAGTCGGTACATACCAAAATAAATTTCCATATAATATATTTGGCTTTCCAAACAGTACAGCATTGAATATTTCTCCATTTCCCTCAGATTTCGTTATATCATAGCTCAACTGGTAGTCTAATGTACGTCGCCAAGTGGCTTCATGACATCTAAATTTGTTTTAATCTGGACTGCAGGACTTTGAAATTTTCTAAATCGTAAACCATATTCCGTTGGTCTTCCATATGCACCTTTGAGTTTCACAAATTACAATACATTTTCGGCCACCTTTCAGACATGCCTATAGTTTTCTAAACCATAAAACATTTCCGCCGATCTTTCAGACACGCATTGTAATTTTGACAAACCAATTTCTTTTGGTCTTCCAGGGTAGACTTTGATGTTTTTCAAACCACAAATCATTTTTCCAGTGGTCTTTCAGACGCGCCACCACAAATCATTTTCCGACGGTCTTCGAGACGCGTCTTGTGATTTAGCAAACCACAAACCATTTTCCGACGGTCTTCGAGACGCGTCTTGTGATTTTGCAAACCACAAATCATTTTCTGACGGTCTTCGAGACGCGTCTTGTGATTCTGCAAACCACAAACAATTTTCCAACTGTTTTCGAGACGCGTCTTGTGATTTAGCAAACCACAAACCATTTTTCCGACGGCCTTTCAGACGTGTTTTGTAATTTAGCAAACCACAAACCATTTTCGACGGTCTTCGAGACGCGTCTTGTGATTTAGCAAAACACAAACCAATCTTCGACGGTCTTCGAGACGCGTCTTGTGTTTTAGCAAACCACAAACAAATTTTCGACGGTCTCTGAGACGCGTCTTGTGATTTAGCAAACCACAAACCATTTTTCGACGGTCTTCGAGACGCGTCTTGTGATTCAGCAAACCACAAACCATTTTCCAACGGTCTGCGAGACGCGTCTTGTGATTTAGCAAAACACAAACCATTTTTCGACGGTCTTCGAGACGCGTCTTGTGATTTAGCAAACCATAAACCATTTTCTGACGGCCTTTCAGACGTGTTTTGTAATTTTGCAAACCACGAACCATTTTCCGACGGTCTTCGAGACGCGTCTTGTGATTTAGCAAAACACAAACCATTTTCCGACGGCCTTCAAGACGCGTCTTGTGATTCAGCAAAACACAAACCATTTTCCGACGGTCTTCGAGACGCGCCTTGTGATTTTGCAAACTACAAATTATTTTCCGACGGCCTTTCAGACGTGTTTTGTAATTTAGCAAACCACAAACCATTTTTCGACGGTCTTCGAGACGCGTCTTGTGATTTAGCAAACCACAAACCATTTTTCGACGGTCTTCGAGACGCGTCTTGTGATTTAGCAAACCACAAACCATTTTCCGACGGTCTTCGAGACGCGTCTTGTGATTTAGCAAAACACAAACCATTTTTCGACGGTCTTCGAGACGCGTCTTGTGATTTAGCAAACCACAAACCATTTTCCGACGGTCTTCGAGACGCGTCTTGTGATTTAGCAAACCACAAACCATTTTCCGACGGTCTTCGAGACGCGTCTTGTAATTTAGCAAACCACAAACCATTTTCCGACGGTCTTCGAGACGCGTCTTATGATTTAGCAAATCACAAACCATTTTCCGACGGTCTTTGAGACGCGTCTTGTGATTTAGCAAACCATAAACCATTTGTCGACGGTCTTCGAGACGCGTCTTGTGATTTAGCAAACCATAAACCATTTGTCGACGGTCTTCGAGACGCGTCTTATGATTTAGCAAATCACAAACCATTTTCCGACGGTCTTCGAGACGCGTCTTGTAATTTAGCAAACCACAAACCATTTTTCGACGGTTTCCGAGACGCGTCTTTTGATTTAGCAAACCACAAATCATTTTCCGACGGTCTTCGAGACGCATCTTTTGATTTTGCAAACTAAAATATATCACTCGTCACAATTTAACTATTTTAATTAAACTCACCTTATGGAATCATAAACTCACCTTATGGAATCGCCAAAATATGTGGCACTAAATGGCCGGAAACGAAGTTGTGACAGCGACTCTCCGTGGATGCGTGTGCACGCAGCGGAGGTCTGATTAGAAGAGGCCAAGTCATGGCTTGCTGCTCGCCGATTGACACGTTGGTGTGTGAAATCCATTAACACACGCTGAAGACATTTTACTCAAACCCCACAGTAATAAACAAACAAATTAACATACATTACAAACCCGATAGAAGGGTCCGGTCCTCAACATTGTTGGACTCACCAACGATTTTCACTGCTAAATATCGAATGAGGTAAGCTGACTACCCAACACGAGTCAATGTCTGAAATAAAAGAAGGCGTCTTATACTCTTTTGCCTTCGACCGGGCAAATGCATCCTATGCAAAAAGGGATCATATCTCCTTTTGCTTAAACCGAGCAAATGCCTGAATTAAAAAAAGGAGTCTTATCCTCGTTTGTCTTCTATCGGGAAAATGAATCATTCGATAGAAGGGATCATATCTGCCCTTGCCTCAAGTCGAGAAATTGCCTGAACTGAAAGAAGAAATCATACCTTCTACTGCCTTCTTCTGGGCATTTGTATCCCTCAAAAAAGGGATATATCTCCCCTTGCCTTAAATCAAGCAAATGCCTAAATTAAAGGATAAATGGATAATTCATATCTATATCAACAATTGCCTTAAACCGAGCAAATGCTTGAATTAATTATATCATCTTTTGATTTTGTCGGGCAAATGCATTCCTTGATTCTTTCCTTTCTTTAAGGTCACTCCTGACGGAATCCATGTTCTAAAGCGCTCGCGCCTTCAGGGCACACCACTCGATACGGAAGCAACACACAACTGTCATTTTTATATTTTCACGTATGCTGCGACGGGGCAAAACTAAATCAACAAAAATGACAGTTGTGCGCCGCCTCCGTATCGAGTGGTGTGCCCGCGAAAACGCGAGCACTTTGAAAATTGGATTCCGTCAGGAGTGACCTTTAAGCGAGCAAATGCCGGAATTGTCTTCTGCCGAGCAAAAACTATGGTTAAAGGAAAATACGGATATAAAAAACAAAAGCATCTCTCTTATGATGTAAAAGTGACAATAGTTTCAAAGAATTCAACATATTTTGCATTATTTTTGAAATTGATGATTAATCAACTGTTGTTCCAAATGATTATTTTGCCAAACGACATTATGCCAGATGACCTATCACCCATATAAACATACCAAATAAATAGTACATTCAAAGTTAATTGCCTATATGCCGGGTATTAAGCCACCCGGAGTGGAAATTAATTACTATGTCTGAAACTTGATTATGCATATGTACAACATGTGATAGATTTAGTTCGGAAAAGGTATTGGAGGTAACCGCCCCTTCGGTGGGGTTTGATCCCACGACCCCAGTTCGCATGACAGGTGCTTCCCTACTAAGCTACGAAGGACCTCCGTCGTCCACCGCAGCTTAGCGGGTACTGATGAAATCAAATTCCCAGCACCAGGTACCAGCCGATCTCTCGCAATACATTTTCAGAACTAACTCTCTCAAATGTATTTTTGTACACATCATGTCAACCAAGTAGGATGAGTATTTAGTATTGTCCGGCTCCTACACACTTGCTTCATCAGCAACGGCGCTCAATGAAGTAGGGTTGTGTGAGGTTGGTACCTGGTGCTGGGAATTTGATTTCATCAGTACCCGCTAAGCTGCGGTGGACGACGGAGGTCCTTCGTAGCTTAGTAGGGAAAGCACCTGTCATGCGAACTGGGGTCGTGGGATCAAACCCCATCGAAGGGGCGGTTACCCTCCAATACCTTTTCCGAACTAAATCTATCACATGTTGTACATATGCATAATCAAGTTTCAGACATATCAAATTAAATTAAAATGATATGTAGACAGAACTCAGTATTGTACGATTTTCAGTCCCACATCGGTATATTATTCGCAATTTCCACATTTTTCAGGCGTGTACGCTGATGAGGAATTGAATTTTAAATGCAATTTGGTCGAATAGAAGGTATCGCAATGGTGGAATAAAAGACTTTCAATAGGTGAAAAATGGAAGATATTTTTTCCGCGGCTAGGACAAAACGATTTTTTTTTTCAATAAATAAAATTAAATATTTATTAAAACTTTTACGGAATTTTTGTTTATGAAAACCGCGTTTTCGATGGCGAAATTTTCGGAAATAAACTAAACGAAAATAAAAAATCACATTACAACATTATCATTATCTCGGAATTGTGATTCATCTACTGAACCGTTTTTTCTTTGATACACTGCATATCCTTACTGTAAACATATTTCCAAAGCGTTCAACAGATTAACCCTTTTGTTACCGACAGGGTACCCGGGTACCTTTTTCGTTTTCAAGTGAAATTTTTTTAGGGTTCTGAACATCGCAGGAAATTGAAACTCCGTGACATCTTCAAACTCGGCAAAATTAAGGTTTGGGTGGTACGAAAATGGAAATCCAGTAAGGGGGGGCTTGGGGAGGGGCTTCTGAATATTTTTACCCCGTAACGTACCGACAGGGTACCCGGGTACCCACGTTTTGGTATGACCATAACTTCGTCAGTTTTCAACCGATTTGGACGATTCCGTTAGCTATGGATTAAGAAATTCATCCTCTATCCGTTCCATGTCACATAGGACCGATCCGGATTACCTGGTTACCGGAGTTCCGGATTTGCTAGACCATGTCTCAAAAATGGAGAAATTGATCTTATAGAATCCAAATGATGATTTCTTGTACCCTGAGCTACCAGTTTCGCAGAAAATTCGAGGATTATGACTTCCCAACGTATTAGGACCACGTGATCATATGGACTCGGAACGGACATCCCGGAATAGGTTCCCGTGGGCCCTATAGTGGCCGCAAATTCATTCCTGGCAATATGGGTATCAAAATTCTTGAAATTGTTTCGGGAACATGTTATTCATATAGTTGAAACCATAGGATGGATATGAACCCGAACGGTCATTCTGGAACAGGTTCCCGGAGGGCCCGTAGTGACCAAAAACTCATTTTGAGTAAACCCTAGCAATATGGGTATCAAAATTCTTGGAATTGTTCCGAAAACATGTTTTCCATGAAGTTGAGACCATAGGATGAATATGAACCGGAATGGTCATTCTGGAACAGGTTCCCGGAGGGCCCGAAAGGCCCGTAGTGGCTAAAAACTCATTTAGAATAAACCCTGGCAATATGGGTATCAAAATTTTTGGAATTTTTCCGCAGACATGTTATTCATGTAGTTCAGACCATAGTATGGATATGAACTGGAACGGTCATTCTATAACAGGTTCCCAGAGGGCCCGAAAGGCCCGTAGTGGCCAAAAACTCATTTTGAATAAACCCTAACAATATGGGTATCAAAATTCTTGGAATTGTTCCGGAAACATGTTTTCCATGTAGCTGAGAGCATAGATTGGATATGACCCGGAACGGTCATTCTGGAACAGGTTCTCGGAGGGCCAAAAGTGACCATTAATTCATTTGGTAGAAACCCTAGCAATATGGGTATCAACATTCTTGGAATTGTTCTGGAAACATATTTTCCATGTAGTTAAGACCATAGGATGGATATCAACCGGAACGGTCATTCTGGAATAGGTTCCTCGAGGGTCCGTAGGGGCCAAACACTCATTTAGAATAAACCCTGGCAATATGGGTATCAACATTTTTGGAATTGTTCCGGAAACATGTTTTCCATGTACTTGAGACAATAGATTGGATATGACCCGGAACGGTCATTCTGGAACAGGTTCCCGGAGGGGAGGGCCTAAAGTGATCATTAATTCATTTGGTAGAATCCTGGCAATATGGGTATCAATATTCTTGGAATTGTTCCGGAAACATGTTTTCCATGTAGTTGAGACCATAGGATGGATATCAACCGGAATGGTCATTTTGGAACAGGTTCCCGGAGGGCCTACAGTGACCATAAATTCATTTGGGAGAATCCCTGGCAATATGGGTATCAAAATTCTTGGAATTGTTCCGGAAACACGTTTCCATGTAGTTGAGACCACAGGATGGATATCAACCGGAACGGTCATTCTGGAACAAGTTCCCGGAAGGCCAGTAGGGGCCAAAAACTCATTTAGAATAAACCCTGGCAATATTAGTATCAAAATTCTTTGAATTTTTCCGGAAATATGTTTTTCATGTAGTTAAGACCATAGGATGGATATGAACCGAAATGGTCATTTTGGAACAGGTTCCCGGAGGGCTCGTAGGGGCCAAAAACTCATTTAAAATAAACCTTGGCAATATGGGTATCAAAACTCTTGGAATTTTTCCTGAAACATGTTATTCATAAAGTTGAAACCATAGGATGGATATCAACCAGAACAGTCATGCTAGAACAAGTTCCCGAAAGGCCTTTAGTGGCCACAAACTCATTTAGAAGACACCCTGGCATCAAAGTTCTTGAAATATTTTCGGAAACATGTTTTTCCAAGAAGATGGGACTGATGTTGGGTCATCAGCCTGAATGGCTGTTAGGCCGAATGGTTATTGGGTCGAATGAGAAGTGAGGAGTGAATAGTGAGAAGTGAGCAGTGAGAAATTGAAAGTAAAAAGTGAAAAGTGAAATGAGAGAAATGAGAAGAGAGAAGTGAAAAGTTACACAGTGTTGACCCGTTTTTGTCACTCCCCGATTTTATCTACCTCCGACTTTATTACATTTTCGACCCGATTTCATCACGTTCCGCTTTTGTCACGTTTTTGACCCATTTTGCATCCATAAAGTTTTTGAAAATTTCAGTCGTTCTTTTTATTTTTGTAAATTATTCAGCAAACACCAATGATACTTACAGCGTCTGTGGTTCATTATAAATCATTTCTGAGTACCTGTCAAGAATTTTTAAGTCTTTTTGACAAGAAATAACGGGAAAAGAAGATACAGTCAAACCTCCATGAGTCGATGTTCTATGACTCGATATCGACTCATGGAAGCAAATTTTGCTATGTTGAAAAATATTTTCTGGGTTACTGTGATGGTGCCTTCAAACAGCTTCCCAGGGATTTTCTATTCCATATCTCGATATTTCCATGAGTCGATGGTCCCTTCAATATCGACTCATGGAGGTTTGACTGTAGCAAGTGTTTCTTCTAAATAAGGGTCCCCTCGGAAACCTGTGTGAGAATGACCGGTCCATTGTCAAACCATCTTATGGCCTAATAACCCAAAAGATCACGCTTCCGAGACAATTTCATGAATTTTGATACCCACATTGCCTGGGCTTCTTCAAAATGAGTTTGTGGCCACTTTAGGCCCCACGGGAACCTGTTCCAGGATGACCGGTCCGTTGTCAAACCATCCACTGGTCCAATTACTTATCATGCTTCCGAAACAATTTCATGAATTTTGATACCCATATTGCCAGGGTTTCTTCAGAATGAGTTTGTGGCCACTTTAGGCCCCACGAGAACCTGTTCCAGGATGACCGGCCCGTTTTCAAACCATCCTATGGTCCAATTACTTATCGGATCATGCTTCCGATACAATTTCATGAATTTTGATACCCATATTGCCAGGGTTTCTTCAGAATGAGTTTGTGGCCACTTTAGGCCCCACGGGAACCTGTTCCAGGATGACCGGTCCGTTGCCAAACCATCCTATGGTCCAATTACTTATCGGATCATGCTTCCGAAACAATTTCATGAATTTTGATACCCATATTGCCAGGGTTTCTTCAAAACGAGTTTGTGGCCACTTTAGGCCCCACGGGAACCTGTTTCCGGAATAACCGTTCCGGGATTAATTCATAAAATGGTCCTGTAACGTAGTTAAGTTATATTCTTTAAATTTCCAACGAAGTTTATTAGTCATCACGCAAGAAATCTTCATTTGGTTGAATATATATCTTCAATTCACACATACTTTGGGACTTGGCCCAGTTAATCCGGAATTCCGGTTACCAGGTAATCCGAATCGGTTCTCTGTAACATGTATCAAATAGCGGGCAAGTTCCTGCATCCGTAGCAACCAAAATCGTCGAAATCGGTGAAAAACTGACAATGTTATGATCATTTTAAGACCGTGGGTACCCGGGTACCCTGTCGGTAACGTAAGGGTGTTTTTTTGTCGGTAACAAAAGGGTTAAATTCGTACGGCACAAGAAGACATCTAATATTTGTTATAATATTTGTTGTCGGGTTGAAAGTCTTTTAACAAAGCAGAATCGACATGGCTAAATAAATTGCAGAATTCTGAACCAATCCATAATCAAACATAATCCAACGATGTCATTTGGCGATAAATTTCGGTAGGATAATTGACGATTGCCAGAAATTCAGATTCACATCCCTCATTCAAGGTTTTTTCATATTCCACATAGTTATCAAGATACTTTTTTATTTGCTCATAGATGGGAATGAGTTGGCTCTCACTATAGAATCATAAAATTACTTAAATCGTTCTGAGCCAGCTTCTATATTGATGTTTTGTTTGACGACAAACCCCTACAACTTCAATATCATTTAGCCCAAAGCGATGTTGATGTTGTTGGTGGTTTGTTTTCAAACAAAATTGTCTCTTCGAAACCATTCAAAGCGGTAGCGAATGAACGTCAACTGCCTGAGGACTCCCTTAACACTTTTGTAAGTCACTATTGATGTCACGTTACAATTGTGATGTGGTACACATTCCTTTTATTTGACTATGGAATTTCATTGCGAATACGATCATGGTGCTCCCAATCTGAAAGGGTTCCCTCTCTAATCTTATTTTACTTTTTTCTTTCCGTAAGGTAATTGATAACACAAGCAGTGAAGCTGTTGGGACAAGTCTACCAGTCTTCGTCCTCCCTGCAGCGACATTCTGGCGTTCTTTCAGAGAAACACTTTTTCTTTTATCAGCTTCCTAGCATAGGACAAGAAATGGTCTACTGGTGGGATTACCCTCCGTCACCCTACTTTTGCTGGAATTAGATTTCAGGACTAATTTGTGTCAGTCTTTCATCGTTCCGCCTATCACTGGAAACCCAGTCGTATCACATCGCTTATTCACAGGCACAGACACACAAACACGCACGACCGCGGAAAAGCTCTCGTCGGTCGGAACAACACATCGCATGGATTTTGATTTGCACTGTTTTGGCTTTCGTTTTAAGCTCAAAGTGGGCGTTCGACATAGGCAACCTGTCTGGCACCTTTTGGCTTTCACAGTGCAGGAAGGCGTCCCCTGTATGTGTGTTTGTGCATGACAAGCGTGGAAGAAGATTAGGCGGAAGCCAGATCGCGCGAGAGGAGTAGGTACTTGCTCGTGATTGGGTTAGGAACTTCGTTCCGCCGGTTAGGAAGGAACTCGTGTACTGCCAAAGCGGATAGAAAGTATTACGGAGAATGGTTTATGACGGTGGCTTGAGGCAATTTAGGGCGAACATTTACACACGTGAAGCTTTGTTTTGATTTTGTGAATCCATAATTTATGTTTCGTTAATGCTACTTCTTTCTTGCAAGCGGAAAGAAAGTTTCGAGGATACATACTCAATTCTCTATCAGATGTCAAAGCAAAGTTTTCAACAATCTATTCTAGTTGCAGAATCCAGTAATGAATGGATTTTATTGAGGTTGTTTTATTAACGATTGAATAACTTGCCATCTTGTTAAGACTCAATGCTCGTTATTTGTTTTGTATTAAGTGTTTCGTACGATAGTCAAATTGAAATATCACAGAATAATGAACTAATTCGGCCGAAATGCATTTCATTATTCTGCGATAGGTACTTTTCATTTTGAGGCAGTCCATCAAAGATTCACTGATCTGCTTCATGCTCGAAAACACGAAGCTGTGTCTCGTTATGTCCAAATTCGTTTCTTTTGATGTCTCTCTTTCAAGTTTTGACGGAAGAATCCGTGTGGGTATTGTTGTGGAAGGCCGAAAGATCAAAAATAGCCTCTAGTCTTGGTAGCATGCTGCTACAATTTTTGGAATTCGCGTGGCGGAAAATTTTCACTGGACTTCATCCACATCGTCCGGCATCATCAACCAGAGCGGCTCTTAATGGATTGAACATAGGGCGGTGATGTCGACGACGAGACAACGACGTGCTACATTCCCGATGAGGTCACTTATGCTGGTGCTGACTGCCAGGGCTGGTTGGTCATTGGTACGTTGTTGTTGTCGTCGTCGTCGTCGTCATCGTCACCGTCGTCGGTGTAAAAGTTGAAGCCGGCTGTCGCTTGTCCAAATTGGCGTTGGAAGTTTGGCACGTCCAACGGCATCACAGTAGGCAAAGACTGTGACCGCGTGGCGTCTGATTCAGCGAGCTGTGTGCTTGCGACGATGATGGTTCGTGCGGCAGAGATTGGAAGGTTGGAATATGATGACCGTGAAACGGACATGCCATCCGAACAAAATAGCCATGGGATAATCCCGGATCGAGTGCTGTTGCTCTTTGAACTTTGAGTCAGCTTTGAGTTTTAGATATCTTTGTGAATCAGACGGATATAGTGGGCAGTAGAAGAGGGTGGCGTTTGGCAGGTCAGAGCAAAATTGCAAGTTAAACAGAGCAAGCACAAAGTTGCTTAAAATAATGTTCCTCGTTATTTATTATTAGCCGAAGCTCGTCTGGTATTTGTCAATTTGTATAAATTGCAATTTGTATCCTATTTTATGGATATTCAAGAAAATAATACTTTCCAGACGCAAGCCTACAAACATTACAACATTAGATTACAGTCAAACCTCCATGAGTCGATGTTCTATGACTCGATATCGACTCGTGGAAGCAAATTGTTCCATATTAAAAAATATTTTCCGGGTTACTGTGATGCTCCCTCCAAAGAGCTATCCATGGATTTTCTATTCCACATCTCGATATTTCCATGAGTCGATGGTCCCTTCAATATCGACTCATAGAGGTTTGACTGTACTATTCTAATGAATATCTATAAATTGCGTCAGGATTTTATCTACGCATGTGATTGTTCTTCAATTGAAGCTCTTATACGGATTCATTAATTTACAAGTTTATGTTGAGAGGTTAAACCTATCTTGAGAAAAAGTCGTGGAAAGGTCATGAGGGTGTGTCAATGTCAGGGCGAGATTACCAATAATGCAAAGCAAATATGACGACAAACGGGGAAGCATTAAGGCAAAAGGGCTTCTAGATAAAATGGTCATCAAGACGCAAACATCTTTAGAAGGAACAATCTATTTTATGTACCGCCATCGTGGGTGACAATAGGTCTGGGGGTGAGAATGGGTCATCGTCCTCACCAGAAGCCTTGAGGTCGGATTGCAAAATCGTTCAAAAAGGTCTTTTATATTTTAGTCTTCTTGCCCTCAGATACATTCAATCTATTCTACAAGCATTCTAAGTACTCTCTCACCCCCCTTTGACCCATTGTCATCCACGACGACGGTAGCAATTAAATCGTTAGTGTTCGATGCTGGAAGTTTTTTTTCTTTCACCCTACACTACTACAGTCTTGGGTTGATGGATTAAGAAAATGGCTGAGAGTAATTGAACATCCCTTTTCTTTCACATCAAGGCAGCATAAGTGAAACTCTATAGGAGTCGTTAGGTGAGATCTCTTAGACAGATTAAGAGTAGGTGAGATCGACTACGTCAACGACAAATTGTATTTCAATCACAGCACATCCTAAGCATTCACAGAAGTGAGAACTGATCCCTGTATAAAAAAATCACAAAAATATAGTAAAAAAATAAAATCATTTCAAGGATATTAGCTAATGGAAAACAAATAAATTTACTATGATTATTGAACGGAAACACAATATTTCTCCAAATTTTGTTATCTTCATCCACTAAGAAAGTAGGTTTCCATTTGAAGTCCCCACCAGAAAGATCCCCTGAGTAAATATTTATACTCTTATCTGTCATTTAAATGTTATTCCAGCTGCATCCGCCTGCGATCAATCAAATAATGGTAAACCAGGAATTGAATCCTAAAGAGAATGAACAAGTCTCTCACTTATCATCTCATTCGAATTTCCATCGGAAATTCATTCGAATTTCCATCGGAAATTCATTCGAATTTCCATCGGAAATTCATTCGAATTTCCATCGGAAATTCATTCGAATTTCCATCGGAAATTCATTCGAACTTCCCTCGGAAATTCATTCAAATTTTCATCGGAAATTCATTCGCATTTCCATTAAAAAATCATTCGAATTTCCATCGGAAATTCATTACAAATTCGGTCGGATATTCATTCGAATTTCCGTCAAAAATTCATTCGAACTTCCTTCGGAAATTCATGCAAATTTCCATCGGAAGTTCATTCGAATTTTCATCGAAAATTCATTCGAATTTTCATCGAAAATTCTTTCGAATTTCCATCGAAAATTCATTCGAACTTCCATCGGAAATTCATTCGATTTTCGATCGGAAATTCATTCAAATTTTCATCGGAAATTCATTCGAATTTGCATCGGAAATTTATTCGAATTTCCATCGGAAATTTATTCGAATTTCCATCGGAAATTCATTCGAAATTCCATCGGAAATTCATGCAAATTTCCATCGGAAATTCATGCGAATTTCAATCGGAAATACATGCGAATTTCCATCGGAAATTCATGCGAATTTCCATCGGAAATTCATTCGAATTTCCATCGAAAATTCATTCGAATCTCCATCGGAAATTCATTCGAATTTCCATCGTAAATTCTTTCTAATTTTCAACGTAAATTTATTCGAGCATCCATGGAAATTCGTTCGAATTTTCATCGGATATTCATTCTAATTTCCATAGAAAATTCATTCGGATTTTCATCGGAAATTCATTCGGATTTCCATCGGAAATTCATTCGAATTTCCATCGGAAATTCATTCGAATTTCCATGGGAAATTCATTCGAATTCGAATGAATTTTCCATGGAAATTCGAATGAATTTCCGAGGGAAATTCGAATGAATTTTCAATGGAAATTCGAATGAATTTCAGATGGAAATCCGAATGAATTTCCGATGGAAATCCGAATGAATTTCCGATGGAAATTCGAATGAATTTCCGATGGAATTTCTAATGAATTTCCGATAGAAATTCGAATGAATTTCCGATGAAAAATCGAATGAATTTCCGATGGAACTTCGAATGAACTTCCGATGAACATTCGAATGAAGTTCCGATGGAAATTCGAATGCATTTCCGATGAAAACTTTAATGAATTTGGAAATTCGAAAATGGAAATTCGAATGAATTTCCGATGGAAATTCGAATGAATTTCCGATGGAAATTCGAATGAATTTCCGATGGAAATTCGAATGAATTTCCGATGGAAATTCGAATGAATTTCCGATGGAAATTCGAATGAATTTTCGATGGAAATTCGAATGAATTTCCGATGGTATTTCGAATGAATTTCCGATGGAAATCCGAATGAATTTCCGATGGAAATTCGAATGAATTTCCGATGGAAATTCGAATGAATTTCTCACGGATATTCGAATGAATTTCTCACGGAAATTCGAATGAATGTCCCACGGAAATTCGAATGAATTTCCCACGGAAATTCGAATGAGTTTTCCATGGAAATTCGAATGAATTTCAGATGGAAATCGAATGAATTTCCGATGGAACTGAATGAATTTCCGATGGAAATTCAAATGAATTTCCGATGGAAATTCGAATGCATTTCCGATGGAGATTCGAATGAATTTCCGATGGAAATTGAATGAATTTCCGATGGAAATTGAATGAATTTCCGATGGAAATTGAATGCATTTCCGATGGAGATTCGAATGAATGTCCGGTTGAAATTCGAATAAATTTTCGATGGAAATTGAAAGAGCTTCCGATGGAAATTGAATGAATTTCCGATGGAAATTGAATGAATTTCCGATGCAAATTCGAATGAGTTTCCGATGGAAATTGAATGAATTTCCGATGGAAATTGAATGAATTTCCGATGGAAATTCGAATGAATTTCCGATGGAAATTGAAAGAATTTCCGATGGAAATTCGAATGAATTTCCGATGGAAATTCGAATGAATTTCCGATGGAAATTCGAATGGATTTCGATGGAAATTCGAAAGAATTTCTGTTGGAAGTTGGAAAGAATTTCCGATGGAAACTCGAATGATTTTCGATGGAGTTTCGAATGAATATCCGATGGAAATTCAAATGAATTTTCAATGGAAATTCGAATGAATTTCCGATGGAAATTTGAATGAATTTCCGATGGAAATTCAAATGAATTTCCGATGGAAATTCGAAAGAATTTCCGATGGAAATTCGAATGAATCCCCTATGCAAATTGTAATGAATTTCCAATGGAATATTGAATGAATTTCCGATGGAAATTCGAATGAATTTCCGATGGAAATTCGAATGAATTTCCGATTGAAATTCAAAAGAATTTGTGATGGAAATTCGAATGAATTTCCGATGGAAATTTAATGAATTTCCGATGGAAATTTCAATGAATTTCCGATGGAAATTCGAATGAATTTTCGATGGAAGTTCGATTGAATGTACCACGGAAATTCGAATGATTTTTCCATGGAAATTCGAATGAATTTTCAATGGAAATTCGAATGAATTTCAGATGGAAATCCGAATGAATTTCCGATGGAAACTGAATGAATTTCCGATGGAAATTCAAATGAATTTCCTCTGGAAATTTAATTGAATTTCAAATGAAAACTCAAATGATATTCCGATGGAAACTCAAATGAATTTCCGATGGAAATTCGAATGAATTTCCGATGGAAATTGAATGAATTTCCGATGGAAATTCGAATGAATTTCCGATGGAAATTCGAATGAATTTCCGATGGAAATTGAATGAATTTCCGATGGAAATTGAATGAATTTCGATGGAAATTCTAGTAAATTTCAGATGGAAATTTGAATGAATTTCCGATGGAAGTTCGAAAGAATTTCCGATGGAAGTTCGAAAGAATTTCCGATGGAAGTTCGAAAGAATTTCCGATGGAAATTGAATGCATTTCGATGGAAATTCGAATGAATTTCCGATAGAAATTCGAATGATTTTCCGATGGAAATTCGAATGAATTTGGGATGGAAATTCGAATAAATTTGTAATGGAATTTGAATGAACTGCCGATGGAAACTCGAATGAATTTCCGATGAAAATTCGAATGGATTTCCGATGGAAATTCGAATGAATTTCCCACGGAAATTCGAATGAATTTCCCACGGAAATTCGAATGAATTTCCCATGGAAATTCGAATGAATTTCCGAAGGAAATCTGAATGATTTTCCGAGGGAAATTCGAATGAATTTCAGATGGAAATGGAAATCCGAATATTCATTCGAATTTCCATCGGAAATTCATTCGAATTTCCATCGGAAATTCATTCGAATTTCCATCGGAAATTCATTCGAATTTCCATCGGAAATTCATTCGAATTTCCATCGGAAATTCATTCGAATTTCCATCGGAAATTCATTCGGATTTCCATCGGTGAAATGTTCGCGAGTGCTTTTATTCTCAAACAAGTCAAATTTTATATTGATGGTAACTAGGAAAAAATGTATAACGTACCATTGGAAAAAAAAATATTGTTAAACAAATTCTAACAACGTAGCAATCATTTATAATCGGTTCTTTAAGATGTAATAAATGAAAACTTTTACGAAATCGACGATTCGTTGAAGACTCCTGCAGTTCAATAAACCACATTGTAGGCTATCAGAGATTGATTTTTTCAGAAAATACTGCAAAATTTGTATTCTGAAGAAGAAATCTGCTATGTAAACCATTAAGGGTTCGATCAAAATGTCTTTCTGTATAGCGCTCCTTCCAAACTGCAGTAAATTTTTATTCATGATTCACATTATGAGGTTGTAAATTTATTATATTTTAGTGCTCTTTGCATCCTATACAATAAACAGGAAAAGCTTAACTTTTTTTATTATGAAAAGACTTTTCTGTCCATTATCCAACTTCAATGCTGTTTTCGAAGCAATGAAGAAGCGCTCTCTCTCTACCTTCTTCCATAATAATTGGCTTGCACCACAACTTTCACAATCATAAATCTTCCGGAAAATTGGTCCTACTCAAGAGGCATTGTATTTCATTTCCTTTTCCCCGAATTCCATCATCTGTTGGGAGCGTGACGCAGTGGAAAATACGTCCGGAACATCAACATCACTCAAGCTACAAGTAATTACCGGGGTAGACCTTCGTCACTCCAAACCAACCCCTTCGAATCATCTCCAATTACCTTTTCCCATTGTACGGAATCAGCAATGTGAAACATTTCTTAAAAGAAGAACCAACCCGGCTTCGGTCAAAACTTGTCCAATTTCCCACTGGAGCGAGGACCCACTCCGGTCCGGAATTGAAACCCACACCTCCGCCGAGTCCAGCCTTTCGCTGGAACGAGCCTGCTCAATCAATCGGAAGATTATTCTATTGACCATCACTCAGTCAGTCGGGCAAGCAGGAACGGACTTCTCCCCAGCATGTGTGTGAAAGACGTCGAGTTGGGGGAAGAGGAACAAACTAACATAAAACATCGAATCGACGCTGTTCTGCTCTGCCCTGTACTGATGCTGAAGAATCAATTTTAAACTTACGCACCCGGAAGAGAGAAAAGTTTTTCCCAAGCAAAACTGAAGATCCGGCGGACCCCGATGCGATGGATGGAGTCTTCAATCATTGTCAGGGCGAACGTTCGTCCGTTGTCTTTGTTGGTCGTTATGTGTCGAAGGAAATTGAAACGAATGGAAGTTAGGTCGAATATACAACAGAGTAAAAGAAAATATTGCAGAAAATAAACAATGTTGCATTAAATGAAGGATGATGCAAAAATGAAAAGTTAAGAGTGAAGCAATTTATAAATAAGGCAGCGTTTTCCGTATAGAACACCTTGCTTTCGTTATTTCTATCTTCGTTTACTCAATTTAGTTTTGGTTCGACCTAATCACCATTGGCCTGATGACCGAACACTTTCTCCCCGCAGTAAGGATGGTTGGTTACACATCTTCCCGGTTGTCCATTTTACGTCCGTTTACCTTCACCACCACGCCCACGACTCGTTACGAACTCTATTAATATTGACCCATCACCCATCGCCGAAGCCGAGGTCGACGAAATCGAATACAGTGATGCCCGCACCGCCATTGCGGTTACCCTTCTGGGAATGAATGAGAATGAAAGTAGCCATTCCCATCCCAGTCTGCCACCGAACGGTAAGCATATTTGGTGGTGAAATACGTGGTTCGGTGACTGGGTCAGCCAGCAGCAACGGCAGCGGTTCAATAGATTTACGAGCCCCAATGGGATGATGTATCAGAGTGGAAATAAACCCAGATGATTCCCGGAAGTGAAACGGAAGAATTGGACTTTTGGACTTTGGGCTTCTTTTCCCACTGATTAACAGATGTTGTTGAATGAATTGTTTGAGATTTGAGTAAAGTGGATGAGATAATTCATTGGTTGCCCCCTAGTGTTTATTAACTTGACAAATGTTCTTTATCGGTTATATCGTTACATATTAAATTCCATGTACAAAGAAACATGTCTTTGATAAAAAAGACTTTTATGGCAATTTTGAGGTAAAAACGATTGGAATAAAGTATTTTTAATTTAGGAGAGTTTTTATCCAAACGGTTTTCGGTGACAAAATCTTTCTTCCAGTTTTTAGACCAAGAAGAAGATCTTTGTGAAGATGCTGATTTTGTTTAATCTGGTCACTCAGGACAAAAAGTCCTACATAATGCTAAAGATTCAAAATCGAGCTGGAAGATTTTCAAACGAAAAATTATGTTACGGTTTATTTTAACTTACCTGTAAGTGACAAATGTCTGAATGGAATTGTGTATGTTCCATTCCTGCATGTTCTGTGTTTGGGCCTAAAGATAGGCAATTAAAATAATAAATAGAGAGATTCCCAGACACAGACTTTATATTACTGGTGTTACATGGCACAAAATTATCGAGGTGCCCAAATTAGAGATGTCGTAAAATCCCGATTAATCGATTAGTTATTGAATCGATCAATAATTGTATAGTAATCGATTCAAAATTAATCGATTATCACAACGATGAATCGATTAATCGAAATAATCAATTAATTTTCGACATCCTTATGATGTCGTAAAATTCTGATTAATCGATTAGTAACTAATCGATTACTCACGATTCATCTCGATTATTGAATCGATTAATCGTTGGGTAATAATCGATTCAAAATTAATCGATTATCACAACGATGAATCGATTAATCGAAGTAATCGATTAATTTGCGACATCTCTAGCCCAAATAGGATCTGAATCCTACACCAAATAGAGCTATGAATACAACTACTTGGCTGTTGTAGACGAAATGCAAAACGCAATGGAAACACATTTGCGGGATTTGACTGATGGACCAATATCTTCTAAGAAAACCTCGTCATATCTCGCAATGGGCCAAACATTGAACGTTTCTCTCAGGGCATTTTTCAAGGAAAAAATTGGTCAATTGTCTTCGTTCTAATTTACATGTCGTTCTTGGGTCGTATGGTTATAGTTTTGAATTTGTTTTTGATTTTTCAGAATTTCATTGAAAAATTGTTTGGGAACATGACAATCTTTTTTTTTTAATTCTTTATGAATGAATACGTCTGTTTCTAGAATTTCTATAGAAAATCCCTTCGAAAGTTTCTCATGTAAGTCCATCGGCAAATCCACACGAAATTCATTCAAGAATTTATATAAAAATTTCTTATGAGTTTCAAATAAGCATACGCGGTATTTCGAAAAATTTCGTTTCAGGTGGTTCGAAACGAAATTCCGCGGAATTTCGCGGAATTTGAGCATGGCGAAATCTGATTTATTCATTTCGTTTCGTTTCGTAAAATTACAAAAATTTCATACAAAAAACAGCTTCACGAAATTTAACGGAATTCATGGAATGTCGAAACAAATTTAAACTTAAACCATACTTTATATTAACAAAATTTTGGTTGCGCCGCTGAACTAAATCGTAAAACTATCTTCAAAACTTTATGTTAGCAATTTCTGACCTTTCTTACGACATCATCATTCTCACTGAAACATGGTTGACTCACGCACGCTCTCCAGTCAGATATTTGGCAACGATTATGAGGTTTTGCGATGTTACCGGTCGGCGGATAATAGTCGAAAAGCTACAGGCGAAGGCGTATTTGTTGCATTTAATAAAAAGTTTCACTACAACCCAATGGAGAATCAGGCATGGAACATGGAACTGCTTGGAACAATTGGGGATATCAATCGAATTCGGAGATCATGTATTGTTCCTCTGTGCGCTGTATATTCCACCCGACAAAATTTGCGAACGTAACGTCGTTGAAACCCATTGTTAATCCGTTTCCATTATTCTGGAAAAAGCGGAAGCCTTTAATGCAATTATTGTGATCGTCGATTTGAGCCCCCAGGAATTTCTTGGCTGAATTCTTCCAATGTATTTCTATTTCCAGATGTAGGCCACTCTGCTATTCATTAGAACACCTCGTACCTTCTAGATAATTACAGCTCCGTCACACTTTCGCAAATAAATCACGTAACTAATCAGAATGGACGTAGCTTAGACCTATGTTTTGTCGGCGTTCAAGATGTCGCGCCGTTCATATGCGAGGCTCCACTGGTAAAACTAGTTAACCACCATCCTCCTCTGCTGGTTTCTCTACACCGAAAGTTAGAAAACTATGTCGATACCTCCTCTGATCATCGCAGTATTTTAAATCTCATATCTAGTTTAGACTGGGGTATTATTCTGGACAATGACGACGTCGACCGAGCAGCTGAAACGTTCTCTCATGTACTGTCATATATCGTTGACAGACATGTTCCCAAAATAGTGAAGCATAACCCTCCCCACGCACCTTGGCAAACAAGTGGCCTGCGACGACTGAAGTCGTATAAAGAGCATCGTTAAGGGAAGTTCTCAAAGTACCGTACATTGTCACTGAAACGGCACTATGCACAAATCAATCACGAATACAAACTGACTGCCAAAAGTTGCTTCGCAGTATCAGCGTAGACTGCAGAGGAAGCTGAAAACACATCCTAAAAAGTTCTGGAAGTACGTAAAAGAGCAACGAAATGAATCTGGCCTTCCTTCGCGAAATGACGGTTAACGGAATTTTGGCGTCCTAATTCTCAGAACATCAGTAGACTGTTTGCAGAAAAATTCGCCAGTGTTTTCAGCAATGAAAGATTATCAGAAGATCAAATACGAAATGCTATGAGCTCCGTTCCTATCTCCGGCCAAGCTATGAGCATGGTTGATATCAATGTTGAAATTGTTCGCGAAGCTGCATTGAAACTGAAAGCATCCTACAACCCCGGACCAGATGGAATTCCTTCCGTATTTCTGAAAACGCACATCGATGGCATTATTACTCCGTTAGTCCATGTTTTCCAACTTTCGATTACGTCAGGAATTTTTCCGTCTTGTTGGAAGATAGCGCACATGTTCCCTGCTCATAAGAAAGGTAACAGACGGGACGTTGCAAATTACCGTGGTATCACCTGCTGTTGCCAAGTTGTTCGAGCTAGTCTTCATGGAACCTCTACTCGCCCAATGTAAATCATACATTAGTGACAACCAACATGGATTTATGCCCGCACGTTCCACGGCTACAAATCTTTTATGCCTTACCTCCTACATCAATAGTAGCATGGTGGATCGCAGTCAAACGGACGTTATCTATACCGACCTAACAGCAGCCTTTGACAAATTGAATCACCGCATAGCTTTTGCTAAACTGGATCGCCTCGGAATCAATCGTTCTCTCTTGCGATGGTTCCAGTCGTATTTAACCGATCGCAGCCTTACCGTGGTTATCGGAGATCATCAGTCGAACCATTTTGCCGCTACCTCAGGCATTCCTCAGGGTAGTCACCTGGGACCACTGATATTTCTGATCTACGACGCCATTCTAACAATCAAAGGACCCGGCTCTGCTATGCAGACGACCTCAAACTGTATCTCCGAATTTGTTCCATTGAAGACTGTCACTCTCTCCAACGCCAACTGGATGCCTTTGCAAGTTGGTGCGTGCTTAACCGAATGGATGTTAACTCATCTAAATGTTCGGTAATCTCTTTCTCGCGGAAAAGGGGAAACAATAATTCACAAGTATATCTTGTATGACGCAGAACTTGAACGAGTCAATCAAGTTAAGGATCTCCCCCCTTCCGTCTTCCAAGCTATGGAAGCCGTTGCCGTTTGATTGATCTGGAACCCCTTTCCGTCCGCCGAAGCACAACAAGGACGACTCGACTGCCCTTCTCTTCTGGAACAAATTAACTACCACGTGCAACCCCGATCCCTTAGGAATAGTTCGATGTTCAGGGCTCCTATGCATCGAACGAACTACGGTATGTTCGGTGCTATCGGCGGTCTTCAAAGACTATTCAACAGAGTTGCATCTCAATTTGATTTTAACTTGTCCCGTCAACTAATTCGCGAAAGGTTCAGTTCTGTTTTTAGGAATAGTTGATAATGATACTTGACCGTAGAAAGTAATTTCGCATTTTGTAATTACTTATAAGTAAGCATCATTGGGGCCAATACAGCCTGTTGATGTATCATATAAACAAATAAACAAATAAATGATTAAGTCAATAATTTTTTTTTCTATTAACGCTTACTTCTTCTTCTTTAATGGTTCTACATTCCAACTGGAACTTGATCTGCTTTTCAACTTAGTATTCTATTAGCACTTCATCAGTCATTAGTATGTATCTTGTGTGGCAAGACAATGGATACACTCTGTCCGGGGGTCGAAAAAGTTTCCAACCCGAAAACATCTTTGACCAGACCGAGAATCGAGCTCGCCATCTCTGGATTGGCAATCCTACCCTTTTGCTCGCATAGCTATTTGAGATGCTTACTACATAACCCCGTTCTGAGTCGACAAATTATTTAGTTTTCTTCTATAAACGTCTTCAGTGTTTTGTTAGAAATATCTAACAGAAAACAAAAAGTATCTTTAACTATTCTATCCTGTTTGTTTTAACGTAACCAGCTATGAATCAGTATAACTTTGTCAAATATGCAAAAGTCGTGTCGGATTCCAAGGGCCCTTTGAAGTCATTTTCAGCGCCTTCTTATTAATAACCGATTTATTCACCTCTACTTCGGCCTCAAACCAGGTTTAAGACCATGGTAAGCACCGCTTAAGAGTTGAGAAGGCTCTAAGGGATGAATTGACTGTAAGCACATCATTATTGGTCATGAATTGGAAACCTGAAGCAAGTGAATAACTTTTTTTATCCAGAGTAGGTTACACCCAGCTCTTTTTTTACACTGTTGGTTTTTAGTCGATTACGACCTTTAGCTTCAATGAAACTATGAGTTAACTCTATGAAAAAAAATCACAAAAAATTAAAGAAAATTCAGGTGAAATTATGTTTTTAACGAAATTCCGTACATAATATAAAACTAATTTAATAAAAATTCCGCGGAAAAAAATTAAATTTCGTTTCGTTTCGAAAAATTTCGAATTAAATTAACCCTGATTTCGTATCGTTTCGAAGACTCGAAAGTAAATCTATATTTCGTTCCGTTTCGTTTCGAATCAACATAGACATTTTAAATTTCGTTTCGTTTCGTTTCGTTAGGAAAAAGTGTGTTATCGCATACCCTTAGTTTCAAAGCAGGAATTTCTTTGGGAATTTTCTCAAGAAATACTTCATGCAAAAGTTGTATGAACTCCGTAGGATATTCCCACAAAAATTCCTTCGAGAATTCTTCATGAAAGAGGAATTTCCCGAAGCAGTTTCTTGGAGAATATTCTAGAGAAATTTCCAGGATAACGTATAGAGATGTGTCTGGAAGATTTCTTGAAGGAATTTTCGCGGATTTTCTTGTAGAGTGTAATGGCCAATAGGGAACCCCTTGCCAATAGTGGATCCTCCAGACAAGGAATTCCCGAAATGGAACATGAAAATCAATTGTAGTGCCGACTATAGGGTAAGCAATTTCTGATTCTGAACCCTCAGACTCAGAATCAGACCTCAGGGTCTAATTTAGGGCAAATTCAGTCAGATTTTAAAATGTTAATCTCAACGAGTGTTTCATATCTGTATCGTGAAGCAGGATACAGAACTTGACCACATAACATGTAGGCATCTTTATCGTGGAGTGTGGTCCTTCCATGATATTGAAACGCTGGCGAATCCGAACCCCTAGCGGTGGAAGGCAAGCTTCACTAAACAAGACACATAAGACAGAGCAGCATCGCATGCTTTGTTGTCTCTTTTTTTGCTTTTGATATACGATAGTGCCGTTCGTCGATTGTTGATTCACAAATGGTCGGGGTTCAGCCAAATCACACCAAGCGCCAATGAAAAAATTTCAATTTTCTTGCCAATTTTTGTGTGTAACAGATTCACTTAAGCACAAATCGCATCGGACAACGTTCAATGCCATTACTGAGGATATCCTACAACGAATGTGCGCATGATTTGATATGAAATACTTTCTGTTTTCCTCTTGCGAACAAAATATCACAAGTCTGTCAAAATGCCGCTTGGTGCAGTTTGGCTGAGCCCCGACCAAATACCCTGCCTTGAAACTTGCGGTTTGTTCTATACGGAATACGCGTAAAGTTTTCTAGATCTAGGGGGAATGACGGCTTTGGCAGGTTTTGTTCTATTATTGGCAGGGGTTTTTATGACTGACTAGGCTCAAATTTGGCCTAAACGTTCTTTGCATATCAAAGAATATTGTGGCCAAATTTCATAAAATTTGGTCGACAAAAACCCCCCTGCCAATAATAGAACAAAACCTGCCACAGCCGTCTTTCCCCCTATTATTATTACACGTCAACAGGTTTGTTGCTGCCCCAATGATGTTATGGATGAAATTCAATATAATACAATAGTCATAATAAAAACATACAGATAGTCAAGTCATGGCAACACACATTAATATAGCTAATAAGCTTGGTCAATATAAAAACAATAAAATTTACGCCGGAGAACCTCTCGGGACAAATGGAAATCGAACACTTTGGAAACTCGATTGAATATCCGCTGCAAACCGCCTAAAGCTCTTTCCTGACCGTAATTCGTTCGATGGTGTCTTGGCATAGTTACATTACATAGTTACGAAGAGCTCTCGGACGGGCGTTCAGGTTGATAAGCTCAAGTAGGACCTTCGAATCAACCCTGCCTTGTACGACGTCAGCAATGGTCAATGCTCTGGTGACGTTCCTTCTAACTTGCAAAGTGTCAAGGTTGATCAGGCGACAGCGGCTCTCGTAGCTTGGTAACCGGAAAGGGTCACTCCAGGGCAGCCTCCGAAGTGCGAACCGAAGAAAACGACTCTGAACGGATTCCAATCGTTCCACACCATTGTTGTAGTATGTAAGCATATGCGGTATTTCGAAAAATTTCGTTTCAGGTGGTTCGAAACGGAATTCCGCGGAATTTCGCGGAATTTGAGCATGGCGAAATCAAATTTCTTGATTTCGTTTCGTTTCGTAAAATTACAAAAATTTCGCCTGAAAAAACTAGCTTAAAACGAAATTTAACGGAATTCCACGGAATATCGAAACAAATTTAGACTTAAACCATACTGTCTCGTACGGTTGTGTATTATCAAAATTTTTGGCTGCGCCGCAGAACAAAATCATAAAGCTGTTTTCAAAAATTAATGTTATTTTTTTTTTCTATTAACGCCTACTACCAGTGTTGTCAAATGTCATTTGCATTCGTTTGTATAATTTTCCCAGAACTTGTTTCAGAAGGTAGCTATCAATTCATGTTGTATGACGAACTTATAGCGGTTAAATGGGCCTACAACTTTGTCTAACGAGACTTTGCTGTAAATATGTAATCTGGGGCGTGGGAGGCAAAATGTCATTCAAATGACATTATGCCAAATGACACGTGACATTTTGGAGAGTTTTCACTCTCCAGCCTTTGATGTTATACTTAGAGCAATGTACCCTTGGACAAAAATATAACCCTACTCAAGCGTTATGAGTACATTCAAAATTATGGAATAAATTTTGCTTCTAAAGAAAGATATGAGCAAATTAGTCAAATGACATGCAGATGACATTTTACAAGCCTGCCTACTACATAATCCCATTATGAGTCTAAAAATGACCCGGTGCCAGCGAAAGTGGTGCATAAACCATTTTTGCTGATTTTGTGTTTAACACCACCGGCTTCTGTTTACAAAGATCTTGTAAGGAATAACGAAAAAGTGATTTTTGACAACTAAATCTGGAGATATGCTTTTTTTAACTTCTGAGATATATCACAATGGCAATTTCGTTCAATTTCGGCAATGGCATGTTCACATAAATCTGCTGGTGTGACACATTAGCAGGTAGGAGTAAACGTAACGATACAGAAACTTTTTAGTGGTCGAGTGTTATAACCCTTCAAAAAAGAAGAAATAAACTATACTGTCACAAAAATTTATTCAGAAAATTTAGTTGTTGAATGCAATCATGTATCGGTGGCTTGGAGCTTATCCCTTATGCAAGTCCTTATATGCACACGTTTGAAAAACGAAAATCCTGATTTTCGAAAGCTTCTTAAAATGCACATTCATAATCTTCTATCCAGCTGGATTTGAATTGAATGAAACGGAGGGTCTTCAGCCTCTTTGAGACCCGAACTATTGATGAGAGTTCCACAGGTAGAAAACTACTTCTTCGCTTTCAAACTATGCATGATGATTAAATTATATAAGGATAAAGCTATTTTTAACTCAAATGGATAGCATTGAACTAGTTAATGTAATAAAAGTTTACAGTTAGAGCTTATTTTTATTGTTGAACGCTTTCTATAGTATACGAGTTCTCTTACTTATTCTGTTCTCATACTGCGTTAAAGCCGAAATTTATAAGGTAAAGCTGTTTTTATTTTTTTTATATACCATTTTCTCAGTTTCTGAGCGAATTGTATCCATCGTCGACCAAATATAAGATAAGCTGAAAGAATAGTAGCATGATTTTTGTTATATTCTGGAATGTTGGTGACACCTCTCTGTCTCAGCGTCTAACCAGTAGGACGATATATCCATTCTAGTGCCATGTAAATGGGAAGTACCACTTTTTTTTGTTCAGTAATGTAAAAAAACGTTTGGATAGAACTCATGACACTGTTCTGGTCTTATGCCGGTTATGAGTATGCGCAACAGATGTTAGCCCTATTTTGATTTTCAATATGGTATTTGTCAAGAAACTTCGCATATTTCTTTTTACTACCTTTAGGGGTACATCAGTCATAACGTTGGTACAGTTTAGTTGCAGAAAATTGCAACTTAAAATTTTATTTTCGAAGTTTTTGGAAAAATGCGTCCTGGAAAATTTGTTCAATGTGGCATGTACCACTTTCGCTGACACCGGTTCAAATACTTCTTCGGTATTTTGTTAGAAATGTGCAACAGAAAAAGAAATATATCTTTAACTATTCTATACAATTTTTTTTTCAAAAGTGATCCGATTCGACTCAATATTTAAGACGTCAGGCTCAGAGTGTAAATATTATCAGATATGAATTAGATCAGTACAACTTTGTCAAAGAGGCAATGTCGTGGCGTGATTCCTGAAAACTTTAAACGAAGTACATGGTTTTACACATGAATTACTTAAAGATTCCTTTCTCGTGGCACTCACGGAGATGCAGAGCATTCCTCTTATAATCTCATAATAATGAGTATCAAACTAATTTTCCTCTCGTAATCCTGAATTGACTGTAATGGCGTGAGCGGCTCATACTGTCCATAGAAGCTGTTTCTTGCACTCAATTGGAGTCGATTGAGAATGAAAATTTGACAACAATCTTTGCATGCATCATATGCACAAACACATATGCAAGGACAAGCAGACAATAGCTTGGTTCGTCGAGTTAATTGTATAAAATACTATGGGGCTCCAAACCTTCTATAAAAAGGTTGAATTCGGAAGGAAATTATATCCTTTTATTATAATTTTTTGTGTGAGAAAATTATTTCTTCATGCCTGGAAAACTAAAAAAATAAAAAAAACTGCGATTTCTGAAACACAATCTGAAAGACATATCTTTGTGCATTTTAGATGTGTGCTAATATCAATTCTCTATCTGCTTATACTATATTCGGGTATTCTGGTTTTGATTTAGCTCAATACCATAAAACCACGCTGATGAATGAATATAAAGCATGCTTCAGCATAATCACATAAGTCTTAAATGAAATAATTTTCTTCAATCGAAAAACAAAAAAATCGCACAATTCCTATATTTTTATATAAATACATACTTACTGATATAAAGCTGAACTGATATAAAATTGATCAGATTCGGGAGCACCCACTCCACGATGAATTCCTTTGAAAGCGGGACAACAAATTCTGGGGTATTACCTTTTCGCCAATGGTAAACGGGAACACGGCGGCTTATCACAGACTGCTTCATCTGTTACAATAATTTTATTGGTCGCAAAGCAGTTATTTGACTTAAAGAAAATGAAATAAAAATACATGAGTGGGGTACTCAGACAGAAAGTATTTATATTTTGCACCAATCGCCAATGAAGAATTGTGCAGAAACATCATGAGAGCAATTTACAAAACTAAGTCTTTGAGTATGGAACTAATATTTCATTACTGTTTTTTGGTCCCATCCACTTCTAGTGGACGGGAATTATTGTCACTAACACGATATCGCGCAAAATAGAATTGCCAATGCACTTTGAATCTATGTGTTTGTTGGAATTGCAAATCACTTCAAATTAATTACAATTTTTAGAGAATTGAGAACGGTGAGTACCATGACTAACAAATCATTTATCTTCTACAATCGAAACTAGATGGAAAATATCCGCATATGTTTTCATGTAAGTCTTAAGTGAAAATCATTTTGAGTGTACATAATATAAAATCAATTCAATATTCAAAATTCCGCGGAAAAAAAATTAAAATTTCGTTTCGTTTCGAAAAATTTCGAATTAAATGGACGTTGATTTCGTATCGTTTCGAAGTCTCGAAAGTTAATCTATTTTTCGTTTCGTTTCGTTTCGAATCAACATAGACGTTTCAAATTTCGTTTCGTTTCGTTTCGTCAGGAAAAAGTGTCTTATCGCATACCCTTAGTAGTATGGGCTTCAAACGGCTGAACAGTAATCTAGAGTGTGGCGCACTAAAGAGCAATATAGCGATTTCAAACAATATATGTCAGAGAAAGTTTTAGCGATTCGAAACACAACTGCAAGATCTCTTGAAGCCTTATCGACGACGTATGCGATGTGCTGCTTGTAAGCCAGTTGTGAATCCAGGATTACCCGAGATCCTTCACGTGATTCACGTGCTCGATTTTTGATCCTCTCAATTCATAGTTATACATAATCGGCTCTTTCTTTCGAGAAAAAGTAAAGTAAAAAAAAGTAAAGCACTTTGCCGGGTTGATCACCAGTCGATTCAATGAATACCAATTTCTTTGGTGAACGGTGAACGGTGTAGTTTGTTTCTGCAGTGCAGTGATAAATTAAAATCAACTAACGTGTGAAAGTGATTAAGTGCCGCGGGAAATATATTTCCTTTGCGTGCCCAAGTGTTTTCTGCATCGAAATAACTAGCCGACAGAGGTTGTCGCTGCTGGTTATTTTCGTTAAATTGTGGATGTTCTGCAGCGGCGGCAGCTAAAGTAACCGTTAGTTTCCGATCCGTAAAATAGGAACGGAACCAGCTAAGAAGATCGCCGTTGATTCCAATTCTCTCGAGCTTGGCGATTGCAATATCATCCCAAGCAGCACAAATTGTTTCACTACTGAACATTTCACTGTGTTGCAACTATTCGGAAAGAAACAATATTTGCGTATGTTCCATCAAATATAACTCTCTTGCAATCTAAAAAGCGCAAGAGGTGGAGCCTACGGAAACATCCTTCGATTGCAGTAAAATTGCAATAATGTTGCAAAATACTACAGCGAGAAAAAATAAAATAAAAATATAAAACTGGATTCGATTTATGGATCTTGTGATTGATAGTCCTTCACTCTACCACAGCACCATTCAACACTTCGAAGGGACGGCATGTTGACTCACCATAAAAACCATACGATTATGAAGTTTTGCACTCGGGTTTTCTGTTACTTGATTGCACCATCACCGGAAAAAATGTGAGTTGTCAAAACGTTGAACGATGCTAAGTTAAACATGAAGATACAAACAACTTATTTGCAGCTTAATTTAAACAAACAAATAAATTTTGAAAGACGCATTGAAGTTACATGGTAAAAAATATGCAACTTGATGATTTTGTTTCGTGTTTGCAACCTAAAGTGCAGTATACTTTGTTTGTTTGTTTCTAAATGTCAAACACGTACTGCAATGCAATTTTAATGAAACATTGATCACAACTCGAACGTTTTTGACATCTTGATGCAACTTTTTCGTGCTTTGATGTTTTTCCAATGCCTTTAATGAAACTGAATAGAAACAAGATGCTTTTTGGAAGATGTTGCGTGTGCTACTTGGGATGGTTCGCTTTATCGAAAGCAGCAGATAGATCGGTGTAAATAACATCCGTTTGAGCTCGTTCTAGTAAGCTGTCGGTAACATACGAAGTTAGGCACAGTAGATTTGTCGTGGTCGATCGACCGATAATGAACCCATGTTGATCATCGCTCAGGTACTGCTTATAATGGAATAGCATTGGATCCATGACAACCAACTCAAATAATTTTGAAACAACGCTCAAAGAAGTAACGCGCCGGTACCTAGTTATTGACGTCACGCTTGCTGCCTTTTTTGTAGACTGGAAACATTTGCGCCTTTTTCCAGCATGACGGGAACAAACCGGTTGACAGAGAAAGCTGGAAAATGTATCGAAGTGGAGAAAGCAGGGAAACGATGTGTTTCTTGAGTAATGAGGACGGAATCCCATCGGGGCCTGGATGGAATGAGGATTTCAGTCTGGTTGCGGCATTGGAAATTGTCGTGTCTGAAACATCCACGCTGCTTAGCGTCTGATTTGTGACCGGAACATTCTCTGCGGCAAGTGAGATGTGATCGGCAGGGAGCTCTTCATTTGAGAAAACGCTGGCAAACTTGGCAGAGAACATGCTACACATATCTTGTTGCGTCGAGGCCGATACGTCGTCCAATACCATAGATGAAGGCAATCCTTTCTCCGTTGCTTATTTACGTAATTCCAAAAGGATTTTGGATGTGATCGGAGCCTAGATTGAATTCCTTGCTCGTATCGGTGATAAGAGGTCTTACTCAAGCGTTTGTATTCGTAGTTGAGCCTGACATAGTGCTGTTTCAGCGGGAGTGTACGATTTTTGGTAAATCTTTTGAGGGCGGCCTTCTTCATTCTTTTTAGCAAACGTAATTCATTGGTCATCCAAGGAACGCAGGAGCCATCACGAGCAATCTTCTTCGAGACATGCTGATCTATAACGTAAGCCAAGACGTGCGAAAAAGTTTGTACAGCGAGATAGACGTCGTCTGAATCCAGAATATGCTCCCAATCCAAATTAGACAACACAGCTTCTATACTACGATGGTCTGCCTTCCGAAAATCGTATGAAACTGCCGATGGAGTGACGGAGAATTCAAGAGAACCATAATTATTGACTGCGATAACTAATGCGGGATGATGTGGAATGGTGCGAATTAGCTTTACTAATGGTGCGGGTGCAGTTGAAATGAAAGGGGCAGTGTCGATACCGTTAACAAAGAAAGATCCAAAATGCGATTGTTGTCAATTATCACGTTGTTGATCTGGAACATATCTGCAGAACTATAGTTGTCAATAAACGCGATGGCTCCAGGATGAAAAGTGGAGAGTGCATGATCTGGACAGAGGAAACCACTATGAATCGGAATCCAAGCGACGCCCGAAAGGTTGAAGTCCCTCAATATCACAATTTCGTCACAAGGGGCCGCGTTGCTCGACACAGTACTAACTGACCGGCAATGTGCATCGATGAGATGAAGATGCTCGACGGAATTCCAAGCGTCATCCACGATGGCTTTTACCTTTAGTCTCGTCCTAACAGCGAAAAACACTCCTCCTCCTCCTATAGCTTTCGCGCTGTTGTTTGAGTTGCGGTCACATCGGAATACCTCGTACCAGTCCCCGAAAACGTAACCAGAAAGCGTTCTATAATCTAGCCATGTCTCAACAAGCACGATGATGTCGTAGCATTGGTCCAGAGCGGCTAAATGATAGTCTTCAATAGGACTATTCATCCCTCCATCATTTTGGTAGTAGATGTTGAGATCGGAATTCGGGTACTCGGATGATGGAGCACTGGAAATCGAAACACTATCAGGTAGGGTAACGATTGCACGCTCGTTGTACTTGCCTGACGATGGAGTTCGGAAGACCTCATCTCTCAACTCAGACGCAGGACCGGGACGGCTGTTGGTTGCTGGCAGGAAGGGCTCGACCAGGGGGCTAATATGCGGTGCATCGCGCCTCCTCTGCATGTAGTATGAAGCAAATGTAAATAAACAATCCCACAATTTTTTCGTTAGTCAGCAGTAGTGTAGGTTCACCAATATCCTACAAGATTCCAGTTCGAAAAATGTTACACTTGCCAAGCGGGGTGGCCCAGGGTGGCCCGCCTTTCCCAAGCGGCGAGGCCCGGATAATACATCTTAGGTAGGCTTGATTTGCTCGTGGATGACAGGCTTACTCCCCCCCCCTGGGCTCGACTGCGCTGAGAGGGATAGAGGCTTCCTCAGAGCTAGCGGCAAAATTGCGTCCCGATGTCCAACTTGAAATTTCCATGTGATGTTGGCTGAACGAATGACTGAGAGCGAGAAACGGATCAGAGAGCGGATTGTTCCGTGGTGCTGTGTACTTGCCTTAGACGGAAGTCGGTAGACCTCATCTCCCAACTCAGACGCAGGACCTTTTGCTTTTGATATACGATAGTGCCGTTCGTCGATTGTTGATTCACAATAGCCTACCTTGAAACTTGCGGTTTGTTCTATACGGAATACGCATAAAGTTTTCTAGATCTACGTTTTGCAATTTCATCTCCATAAGAAGTTTTCCAAGAATTCCTGAAAATTTTCCGGAAGAATTCCCGGGAGATGGTTTTAGTGGAATTTCATGTGAATTTCGGAAAGAATTCAGAAAAACTATTTTAAGACTTCTCGTGGTACTTTCTGTAGTTTGCGGAGTTATTTATTAAATGTTTTCATTATATATTATAAATATTATCAGGAGAAATTCTATGACTCATTATTTAAGAACTAACAGGACTTCTCGGAAATTTCCTGAGCAAACATTCAAAAGCATTCATATAGGAACTTCCGGAGAAATTCCTGAAGAATTTTGGAAGGAATTACCTGAATAATTCCTGAAGGCACTTCTGGATGCATTTTTGGAGGCACTTCCGGAGGCTTTTTTGAGGATCTTCCGGATGAACTCCTGGAGAAACTTCTGCATGTACTCCTGGAGGAATTTTCGGAAAAAAAATTCCTGAAGGAACATCGGGAAGAGTTCCTGTGGCACGTGGCCCTTACGTGAACGGTTTAACTTCTCATAGAACTTTCGTGCGTTATTGGCGCGGCACAGTTGCTCCATCTCCTCACGGTCTCAATCTTCCTGCTGGCGCTTTTTCCTCCGGAAAATCGAGTTTTGTCTGTTCTGCACCCGTTTGTATCATGCCTCGTTTGCCCTCGTGTGGTGTTGGAGCAAACCTGCCCATGCTGCATTCTTCTCCTCAACTAACTGCTCGCATTCGCCGTCATACCAGTCGTTTCTCTGATCCTGTGGCACCGTACCAAGTGCAGCGGTTGCAGTGCTACCAATGGCGGATCGAATATATCTCCAGCTATCTTCAAGGCAGCGTCTCTTGAAGATGGCTGGAGAGATAGCCTAGCTGCTCTTCCTTTGGGAGTGCCACTACTAGCTGCTGCGTGTATTCTTGGGCTAGTTTACCGTATTGTAGCCGCCCAATGTTAAGCCGCAGCGATCGACTACGACGCGTGTTGTACACCGTCGAGAATTTTGAGCGCAGCCATACTGCAAAGAGGTAGTGGTCGGATTCGTACGTAAGTGTGGACGTTCGTGATGTTGGAGAAGAATTCACCGTCGATTAGAACGTGGTTGATCTGGGTTTCCGTGTCTTGATTAGGTGATTTCAATGTGGCCTTGTAGTTATTTTTGCGGGGGAAGAAAGTGCTTCGGACTACCATTCCGCGGGAGGCTGCAAAGTTTATGCATCGTTGACGGTTGTCGGTCCGATGACCGGTCTACACATTTCCTCCCTTCATACCTGAGCATTCATGTCGCCGATGACGATTTTGACGTCCCGCAGTGGGCATCCATCTTTGTGTTTGCTCCAGGAACGTTTCTTTCTCGTCGTCGGGTCTCCCTTCGTGTGGGCAGTGCACATTGATGATGCTATAGTTGAAGAAACGGCCTTTTATCCTCAGCTTGCATATCCTTGCTTTGATTGACTGCAATCACGCGTTGGCGCATCTTTCCTAGCACTATGAAGCCGGTTCCCAGCTCGTTGGTGGTGCCACAGCTTTGGTAGCAGGTAGCCGCTCGATGCCCGATTTTCCACACTTTCTGTCCTGTTCAGCAGATTTCCTGCAACGCTACGACGTCGAAGTTGCGGGGATGTAATTCATCGTAGATTATCCTGTCGCAACCTGCGAAGCCTAGCAACTTGCAGTTCCGTGTTCCAAGCTTCCAATCTTCTAGGGCTGTTAAGCGTCCCACCTAACACTTGTGCGCTTTGAACGGCACATGGTCGCTTTGGCGGAGCCTACTTGCGGGTATATGCAGCTTTTTATAGAGGTTTAACAGGGCCCACTGTCAAACCCCATCACATCCTAGGCAGGCGCCACAGCTCGCAGATGGCCTGGGAAGGGATCGTCAAGCCCTTGGACATAGTCCCTGCTGCTCCCTATGTCGCAAATTATGGCAAACTGTACGTGAATCTGACGAATTGGGTTGGTTTTGTTGGTTTCTTATAGGAAACTCTCTCTTTGTGAGAATATCGCAGGATTTTTTCTGTAATTTCCAGGAAAAGAAATAAATTCATCCATGAATGAATCTTAGTGGAATTCCTCCAGAAGTTTTTCCAGAAATTCTTTAGAAAGTTCACAAGGAATTTCCTCGAGGAATTTCACGGGGAATTTCTTAAAAAAATCCTTCATATCCCTCAAGAATCCCTTCAGAAATCGGCTGAGGAATCTTCCAAAAAATCATTGAAAAATCCTCCGAAAATTAATAGCCAATTTTTGTTTTCGTAAAAGCTTAAGAATGGATTATCGAAATTTTAAACAATCTCAAGATTGTATTAGAAATTTAAATAAGGATGTTCGGCATATAGGTGGAAACGGTACTATTGAAATAGGTAAAATATAATTTATGTGCTACAAAGCCATCAATGCATTATGAAAGAAATTTAGTTTATGGATATGTCCTAGGATGATATGTCCTTCAGGCTTCTATGTTGTTGGATCGAAGTATGTCGCGACTGAGTGAAGACGTTTAAAATTTCTCGCGTCAAATTTTCCAAAAAGTATTAATGGCTGAATAAAACAGTTACCTTTACAAACACGAATTCTATTGACGAAGCAGACCAAGTTTGGGTTTATCAACCGGATCACCACAGCATATCAAGTCTGGCACCATATTTCAAAAGCTTGAGGGAGGAGGGAGGAGCAATTGTGAACCTCTCGTTGACTGACAGAGCGTTTCCAAGCTGCTGAAAAAGGAATATGTGGTTCCAGTTTGTGAAAACCTCTAGAAGACGACCGTTTTCCAAGTACATGTTTCTGAAGCTTGCCTGATGCGTGGCTTCGATGAAAGATTCTGCGCTGGAGAAAGTTGGAAGACATGAAAGGCATATGAACTATCAACACGTGGTAGAAGGACGCATGATCCGGTACATCGGATAAGCAAGTTGCATAACAGGTTGCTCAATTAACTAGACTGGTCAAAGAATTTTGGTGAGCTCATTCTGATTTGTTCGTATTGTTGTTCATCTAATTTTTTTTTTTAACTAATTTTATTTGCTAATTATCTAATACATGCATTCATCTCTTAGACTAGGTGTTCCGCGTTTTCTTAACACTATCATCCTTATTTGCTATGTTACATTTTTAGTTATTATTAATACATTTCAATTGCCCTCTGGCAGTTAGAATATTTCCTCTGGTTGAATTGAACCATGTAGGAATTACAATGTTTTCTACCTAAAATAAACTTAACCTAATTTATACTAAGGGTACAAGGAGCTAATCGTTGCAATAGAAGATTGCAACGATTTTTGTCTAAAATTGGAAATTATTTTGTTGGACATTTGTTGCAATGTCTCAATATTAGAAATTCTATGAAGTTCATTGGTACTATACCACGGAGGCAACTTCAGAATCATTTTCAGAATTTTATTTTGAATCCTCTGAAGTGCCTTTTATCTGGTATTGCAGCAACTAGTCCATATTGGCACAACATACAACATGGCAGGTCTAAAAATTTGTTTGTAAATCAAAAGTTTGTTCTTAAGACAAAGTTTTGATTTTCTGTTTATAAGTGGATATAGACACTTAATATATTAGTTACATTTGGCTTGAAGGCCTTCAATGTGATTTTTAAAAGTTAATCTTTGATCTAGAAGAAGTCCTAAATATTTAGCTTCGCTAGACCAATTAATTGGAACCCCATTCATAGTGACAATATGTCTGCTAGAAGGTTTCAAATAAGAAGCTCTCGGCTTATGTGGGAAAATTATAAGCTGAGTTTTGGAAGCATTCGGGGAAACTTTCCATTTTTGCAAGTAAGTGGAGAAAATATCCTAACTTTTTTGCAATCTACTACAAATGACACGAAGGCTACGCCCTTTGGCTGAGAGACCTGTGTCATCTGCAAACAAAGATTTGTGACACCCTGGTGGTAAATCTATCAGATTTAGAATTCTGATAGTTTACCTGCAGTGAGCGATCTGATAAATAATTTTGGATAAGTTTAATAATGTACAGAGGAAAATTAAAATTCATCAATTTTACAATCAAACCTTCATGCCAAACACTGTCAAATGCTTTCTCTTTATCAAGAAGAGCAACTCCAGTCGAATATCCTTCAGATTTGTTGAGCCGAATTAAGTTCGTAACTCTTAATAACTGATGAGTGGTTGAATGCCCCTGGCGAAAACCAAATTGCTCATCAGCAAATATAGAATTGTCATTAATATGAACCATCATTCTATTCAAAATAATCTTTTCAAACAGTTTGCTTATTGAAGAAAGCAAACTGATTGGGCGATAACTAGAAGCCTCAGCTGGATTTTTGTCCGGCTTCAAAATTGGAACAACTTTGGCGTTTTTCCATTTATCTGGAAAGTATGCCAATTGAAAACATTTGTTAATTAAATTAACCAAAAAGGATAAAGAGCTCTCAGGAAGTTTTTTGATAAGTGTGTAGAAAATACCATCATCACCTGGGGCTTTCATATTTTTAAATTTTCTAGTAATAGATCTCACTTCATCCAAATTAGTTCCCAACGAAGGGTCAAAAACATTATCTTGGTTGAGAATGTCTTCGAAGCTTCGTGTAACCTGATCCTCAATTGGACTAGTGAGACCCAGACTAAAATTATGGGCACTCTCGAACTGCTGAGCAAGTTTTTGAGCCTTTTCACCATTTGTTAATAAAATTTTATTTCCCTCTTAAGCGCTGGAATTGGCTTTTGAGGTTTTTTAAGAATTTTTGTTAATTTCCAAAAGGGTTTCGAACTGGGATCCAACTTCGAGACATTATTCTCAAAGTTGGTATTTCTCAGAATAGCGAAACGTTTTTTAATTTCATTTTGCAAATCTCGCCAAATAACTTTCAAAGCGGGATCGCGAGTTCTTTGGTATTGCCTTCGCCTCACATTTTTAAGACGGATCAGTAGCTGAAGATCGTCGTCAATAATAATGGAGTTGAATTTAATTTCACATTTAGGAATTGCAATGCCTCTGGCTTCGACAATTAAATTTGTCAAAGATACGAGAGCATTGTCAATATCACTTTTGGTATCCAAAGAAATATTAACATCAAAATTCCTATCGATATATGTTTTATATAAATCCCAATCAGCTCTATGATAATTAAAAGTAGAGCTGATTGGATTGTAAATGGCTTCTTGTGAGATTTCAAATGTCACAGGAAGGTGATCAGAGTCAAAGTCAGCATGAGTTACCAATTGGCCACACAGCTGACTTGAATCCGTTAAAACTAAATCAATTGTGGAAGGATTTCGACTGGAAGAAAAACAAGTAGGGCCATTGGGATATTGAATAGTATAATATCCCGCAGAACAATCTTCAAATAAAATGTTGCCGTTGGAATTGCTTTGAGCATTATTCCATGAACGGTGTTTGGCATTGAAGTCACCAATTACGAAGAATTTTGATTTGTTGCGAGTCAGCATTTGAAGATCAGCTTTCAACAAATTCTTTTGCTGCCCATTGCATTGAAAAGGCAAGTAGGCTGCAATGAAGGAAAATTGTCCAAAATTTGTTTCAACAGAAACTCCCAAGGTTTCAAAAACTTTGGTTTCAAACGAAGAAAATAATTTATGTTTGATACGTCTATTAATGACAACGGCGACCCCACCACAAGCGCTGTCAAGACGATCATTTCTGTAGATAAAATAATTTGGATCTCTTTTAATGGAGAGTCCTGGTTTTAAATAAGTTTCTGTTATAATGGCAATATGCACATTATGAACTGTTAGGAAGTTGAACAATTCATCTTCCTTACCCTTTAGAGAGCGGGCATTTAAATTTAGAACTTTCACACAATTATTTAGATCCATTAAAACGGAGTCCGATAACAATTTTTTGTGTGTACTTTATACCAACCTGAACAGCTTCTGGTATTTGGTATTTGCTTTGAACATTGCATCAATCATGTGATGCAATTGTTCAGTTAAAAAATCAAAATCGGAAGCAGACATGCTACCTGAATCGGCCACATGACCATTATTTTCCGTTGGGACATGGGTATAAACTTCATTTTGAGAAGAGATATTTTGTCTACCAGCAGCGATGTTTGCATACGTAGGTACATTCGAAAATTGGAATTTACTGAAGTGTTTGCTAACCGTTGACGAGCGGCAAAATTTGTTTGTGAATTGTGGTGGGTATGAATTGCTCGACCGATAACTGGTTTCGAAATTTGAGCGTTTGAAAAATTTCTACCCGTCGAATCTGGGATCCGATTGGAATTTCCCGTCATCAATTTTGCACGGGAATTAAAAACTTTTTTTGCGTGAAGGGCATTCCCAGAAATTGGATTTATGATTGCCCACACAATTTGCACATTTAAATTTATTGGAATTTTCTCTCACAGGACATGCGTCCTTGGCGTGAGAGGTTCCACCACAAATCATGCATTTAGCATCCATGTGGCAATGTTTGGTTCCATGACCCCACTTCTGGCACTTACGGCACTGGGTGGGGTTTTGGAAATTTCCCCCAGGCCTGCGGAAATGTTCCCATGTAACACGGACATGAGACATAATACAGGCCTTTTCCAAACTTTTCATATTATTTAGTTCACTTTTGTTAAAATGAACTAAATAAAATTCTTGAGAAATGCCCCTCTGGGAAGTACCAGAGTGGGATTTCTTTTTCATCTTAATTACTTGGACTGGTGAAAATCCAAGTAATTGAGAAATTTCAATTTTAATCTCATCCAGTGATTTATCATCACTGGGAGACCTTCAAGACGACTTTAAACAATCGCTCAGTTTTGTCGTCGTATGTGAAGAATTTATGGCGCTTCTCAGTTAAATACTGAAGAAGACGTTTGCGATCGTCAAAGGATCCCGGCAAAACGCGGCAGTCACCCTTCCTAGCAATCTGAAATGAAACCTTGATCCCCTGAAGGTTACTCAAAATCTCATTCCGGAAGCCAGAAAACTCGGCAACAGACACCACAATTAGCGGAATCCTTTGCTTTTTCGCATGAATCGAATCACCTTGGCTAGAGGTAGATTCGATTTGCTCAATTCATCATTAATCAAATCGAACTGATTGCTCAGTTCGATTGGAGAAGAATTATTTCCGATATTAGAGTTAGAAGGAATATCTGAATTCTCCAGCTTCCTTCTATTTTTCCGCGCTTTGGCAGGACGGTCTTGAAACCTTGTTTCTTTGAAGGAAGTGGAGAATTCAGAGACTCCTTCCTCTTGTTTTTATTAATGCTCATGGCTGAGCGTGGAGACGTGACCTTCTAAGAGGTTTTTTCCCAGAACGGTGTCCCTGCAGGATTACCACCGCTTGTCGGAATTTTACTTCCGCAAACGGGTCCAACGTAAAACGAAGGCACGGGTCCTTGCAAAGATCGTAACGGGATCAGTGGGAACAAATAGCGCTAAGAAGCACCGTTGAAATTAAAATAGCTTCGGGTAGTATTAAAAACTTCCTTCCGCAAAGAGAGAAAGAACCGCACAGCACGAAAGCACGATGCGGTCTGTGATTGTTCATCCAAATGATTTTATCAAACTTTCGGGGTTTCTAGATTCTCTAGTTTTTCTAGTTTTTTTTTTAGGTTGAGCGGGTTGAGTTATTATAAATACGTCAATAAATCAGATTTTTCCTGATCGTGATCGTTTTCACATCTTTCAAAAATTATGTTCTTAATCTAAGTCAAGTTTGTACGAATATTCTATTTAAGTGCTCAGAGGTGGTGTGAATAATGTTTGCTAAGATTGATGTGTTATATGTGAAGTTTTTTAACGCGGACTTTCTGTTTCAAATAAGGCCGTTACAAATATTTAACTAACGTTTTGTCCTATTGGCCTCCGGAAGGTCAAGGGGGGGTAATAAAAATAAATATTAAAATGAAAAAAAAAAACAAAAACTCCTCGGATTTGATAAGAAAATGTTCTGAAAATTTGAAATCTGAATTATTTGAATTTTATTTTGTTCCCCCCTCAAAATATTATTTTAGGGCAAAAAATCCGAGAGGGGGGGGGGGGGCATAATTGATTTTAAATATTTGTATCGGCCTAAGGTAGTTTAAAATTTGACAAGATGATCGAGATTACGATCAAAAATACGCAGCTGTTGTAAGTAAGTAAACGTGATACATTTTTATCGTCGTATGCACACTTAAAATAATTCGCCGAATTCGGTAAAATTTTACCAAAATCTCAACAGCAGAGCTGTTCGGTAAATAATTTTACAGATTTTCGGTGATTTTGACAGTTGAACAATGGAAAAAATTACAAAAAATCTGTAAAATAATTACCGAACAGTTCTGCTTTTGAGATTTCGGTAAAATTTACCGAATACAGTGAAATGAGTCAAGTGTGTGGGTTTTGATGGACATAAGTATTCGACATGATTTCATAGTAATTTGTATGACATCATGCGAATACTTTTGACTACCAGTGTATAAGCCAGGGCACTAGAAAAAAAACTGTGTCCCATCCCAAGACGTTGAAAACCCAAGGAGTGGAAATTAACCATCCTAGCTACAGGGGATGGACAAAATAATTAGGATAGGCAAATTTTGGATAAAATTAGATGTGTTGTAACTACTTTAGTTATCATCCGATTTTGACAATTCAGGCATGCCTGAACTAGAAAATTTATGCAGTTTGACGATAGATAGAACCGACTATGGCCACTGGATTCCGGAGATATTCCAGGTTTTTCGGAGGTAGGTTTAAAACCGTAAATTTGAGGTGAATATTAGGAGAAGTTCTGGTTAAAAATTGAATAATATTAGTAACCACAAATGAAGTAGGGCTCTTGCTGATTGGAACCATATATTGAGATTTGGAATCGGACTAGAATCAAGTGAGATATGGCCATTTCTTTATAATCGGTTCCGATCGATACTTATCAAAGGGGTCAGGCCACAACATCATTCGAATCTCGCTTTTTGATAGATGGTCCACTATGATTTTATTCTAGAAGGCCTCTAATGTGTCAAGAATGAAAAACCAATTGAATAAACGGATCCTGGAGTCGCTGGGATGTCCCCCGGGAACCTGTGGAAGGGAACATTTTAGTTTTACCACCAAAACCAGTCGTTCGACGGCTTTTTTTCATGGTTTTCGATCAGGAAGCGGAAGCGATCAGGCTCTGACCGCTTCCAAGACCCACGTTTTGCTCCTGGAGAATCTGTGTAACGGGACATTTTATTTTAAGCATCGTAACCAGTCATCCGACGGCTCTTTTCTGGTGGTTTCGATTAGGAATCGAGAAATGAATATTAAAGGGATAATTGAGGGTTCTGACCGCTTTCTGGACCTACAGATAGGCCCAGGAAACCTGTGGAAGGGGACATTTTAGTTTTAGCACCAAAACTAGTCATACAACGCCTCTTTTTCATGGCTTTGGATCAGGAAGCGATGTATGAAGTAGGCAGGTTCCCCGTGAGCTATCCGTAGGTCCAGAAAACGGTCAGAGCCGTCAATGGTCCATTTCTTGTTCATACTTCACATTCTGATTGAAATCCATGAAAATAGAGCCGAAAGAGCTGATTGGTTTTAGTGCTAAAACTAAAATGTCCCCTTGCACAGTTCCCCGGTGGCAATCAGGAAGTCCTGGAAGTGGTCAGATCCATTAATGGTCCAATTTATACTCATACTTCGCTTACTGATTAAAAATCACGAAAAAAAAGCCGTCAAGTTATTGGTTTTGGTGCTGCAACTTAAATGTTCCTTTCCACTGGTTTTCCGGGGGGAATCTGTAGGTCCTGAGAGCGGTCAGAGTCATCAATGGTCAATTTTATATTCATACTTTGCTTATATTCAAGAAGAGCTGTCGAATGATTGATTTTGGTGTAAAAACTAAAATGTCCCCTTTCACAGGTTCCTCGGGGGCAACCAGTAGGTCCTGGAAGCGGTCAAAGCTGTCAATGGTCCTTTTATATTTATACTTTTCTTCCTGATCGAAAACCTATAAAAAGAGCCGTCGATTAACTGATTTTAGTGCTAAAACTTATATGTTCCCTTCCACAGGTTCCCCGGGGCAATCCTTGGTTCCTGGAAGCGGTCAGAGCCGTCAATGGACCATTTTATTTTCGTACTTCGCTTCCTGATCGATAACCATGAAAAAAGAACCGTCGAACGACTGGTTTTGGTGGAAAAACTAAAATGTCCCCTTCAACAGGTTCCCCGGGGACAATCCGTAGATTCTGGAAGCGGTCAGAGCCGTCAATTGATTATTTTATCCAGGATCCGTTTATTCAATTGGATTTTCATTCTTGACACATTAGAGGCCTTTTAGAATAAAATCATAGTGGACGAACTATCAAGAAGCGAGATTCAAATGAAGTTGTGGCCTGACCCCTTTGATAAGTATCGATCGGAACCGATTATAAAGAAATGGCCATATCTCACTTGATTCTGGTCCGTTTCCTAACCTCAATATATGGTTCCAATCAGCAAGAGCCCTTCTTCATTTGTGGTTACTAATATTATTCAATTTTTAGCCACAATTTCTCCTAATATTCACCTCAAATTTACGGTTTTGAACCTACTTCCGAAAAACCCGGAATATCTCCGGAATCCGGTGACCATAGTCGGTTCCATGGGCATACCGTCAAATTGCATTAATTTTCTAGTTCGGGCATGCCTGAATTGTCAAAATCGGATGATAACTAAGATAGTTACAACACATCTAATTTTACCCAAAATTTGCCTATCCTAATTATTTTGTCCATCCCCTGTAAGTCACTCCCAAAAATTCAACGACATACCTAATACCTAATAAAGTAAACGGAGCGGTTGGTACGAGATGTCCCCGTTCTATGGCTTAATTGTGAAATCATGTTAAGAATTGATTCTCACAGGTATTTTCAACAACGCTGCACAGTAGGCCTGGCCGCTTTTATGTTGAAACTACATTTATGATGTACTTTAATCATAGATATAGACAAGAAAAGTGTTTGATGTAGTCGAATCTATTACTTTCCAGGATTCTTTCACGAACTGGCTGTGTATGTGTAGACTAGACTAGACTAGATATCCTTTAGGCTTTTATGTTGTTGAAACTGATTATTTATTTTTAAAGAGTATATTTTCCAGGGTTTGCCATATAAGACATTAAGGTCACTCCTGACGGAATCCAATATTAAAAGTGCTCGCGTTTTCGGGGACATACCACTCGACACGGAAGCAACGCACAACTGTCATTTTTATTTTTTCACGCATGCTGCGACGCAGCAAAGCTAAATCAACAAAAATGACAGTTGTGCGCCGCCTCTGAATCGAGTGATGTGCCCCCGAAAACGCGAGCACTTTGGAACCTGGATTCCATCAAGAGTGACCTCAAAGCGGTTCATTTAACTTATCAAAAATGAGTGAGGTAAGCCTAGTTTGTTTTATTTAGTTCACTGGAATATTGAAATATTAGCTTTCTATCAAAATACTTACCAAAGTAACAACAAATATCTGTGAATAATCAAAAGAAACCTAGTCCGTCTTTGAGTCATGAATCGTGTTTCCTAATACTTGACGACCAAGAACTTCTCGAATGATATCAGATATAAAATTCTTTCATGCAATCAGTTGCCCTACTTCAGCATCACAAGTTGGATCCAACAGCTTCATCCGGGGACTCGTCCGCTCGTCATCCAACAGTAAATTACATTTGCTGAAATCCTCGAAATTCCCAATTATTCTTCTGCACGAACGCCCCCAATCAGAGCAGCCTTTGCTTGTTCGACCGCAACAAAAAGTCAAACGACGAAATATCTGACATGCGAGCAAAGCATCATCAAATAATCGTAAAAAGCTAAACTTTGGGTCACCAGCACCATAACCATGGCAACCCGTCGTCATCATCGTCGGTGGTCGCCATATCCTGAAGCTCGCTTCCCGCCCTCGTTCAAGTTTTGATAAGATTGCGAGAGGAACGCAAAAAATAACATACAGCTCCCACGAAGCATAGAGCAATAACGATAATTTGCCGTTCACCCCTTTGGACTGTGTGTTTGTCTTTAATCCGGATTTGTGCACGAGTTTTCCGACGTCTCATCAGAGCCATCTACCGTCGTCGTCGTCGGGATCCCCCGTTCTCGTCATCATCCTCGTTCATCGTCGATGGGATTAATGAGATTATAAACGGAAAATGTGCGACGCTTATTAGTTGCCTCTCGTGTGCTGCCTGAAGGTTAGGAGTCGGGGTTTGGTGAAATAATTTAATTATCATGCTGATTTGCGTGTAGGAGGTGTGCTGTGCTATTTGATAAACCGCTTCAACGATCCCCGACGGGTGGATGGCAATCATTGGAAAAGACATATACTTTATAGGGTTGGATACTCTTCGCCGATCAGAATCGCAGATTTATTATATGTACCATGCGTCTCCATCTCCAAATATTTTTATGATGATGGATGTTTCGAATATCCCTACATATTCTACCCTCTAGGCCCACATTCCCGTGATAATCACTCATGGAACATTAACATATTAAATTGTCAAATTTTCTTAATATTATTTTTACTTGATATAGACATAAAACATGGAATTTATTTCAATATACTCCAGAAAAATCACAAGCGACGAAACCCCCCGTTCAGAAAATTCCTATTTTTTCAAATCAATCAACTAACGGCAGTCACGAATCGATTTATGTGGTCCAGTGCGGTTCATGAGCTTTCCAAATGTTAGAAATATTGAAACGACCGAAGGAAGATCAGAGCATCTCTTCTAGATGCGATGAAAAGCGTTACGTCAACTGAGGGAGAAGCTTTACGGTTCGGAATGCAAGTGAGCCAACATAAGTGCTTGATTCCAATTAAACTACAGTTGGCAAAACAAACAGGTAAATGTTGCAGACGGAACTATTATGTCGGAATGCCGGTTGCAAATTACGATTGATTTATTGGTTCATAAACTTTGAAAGCTAATAATTAGATTTCATGTTTCATTCATGCACCTATTATTCCATCATTTTTCTTTTTGTCTGTCACATAAAGTTCCCCGATCTGAATGCTCATGCTTTTCTTCCATTGTCATGCTATCTTTAAGCCAGTGTCGTCGTTAGATGGATTATTGAAGCTCCTTTCGGTACGTAAATTTTACCACACGTGTAATCACATATTAACTTCCATTCTGCACGTCTTCATCGTCTTGACGACCCGAACCGCCCGCAGATGGCGGAATAGTCCTGCCCATAATGCCGGTGTAATGCTATGTGAATGGAAATGGCATTTTTCGCATATCATCATCTCATCATTGACAGGCGCAGGCATATTCGACACTCTCGCACCCCAGCCAGACCCCAACTTGGGCCGACTCGGCTGAGCGGTGAATAATGCGATACGGTGCTGATCCCTTGTGAACAGTTTTGCGGTTTACGGGGAAGCCACAAAAATTGTATGTTTGAAGCACGCAGAACGACACGACAACGGCGACGATGATGCTGATGATGATGATGAGGAAGACGACGACGTCGGACGAAAGCCCTTTTTTGCCGCACCACACCGCGGTCCTTCCTTCAGTCTCGATTCTAAGGAAAACTCACTCCCGGGAAATTGAGCCGTTTCTCGGTGCCACTCAGCTGCCCACCCACTCACTTGGTCCACCCTGCCCCGGGAGAGAAGACTGGTCGCGGCCGTTTTACGGTCCTCGACGGTTTATCTCCGCCGTAGGATAGCGTTGATGATGGCGACTGCTGCTGAGGTGGGTGGCTATAACTAGACATTCTGCGGTTGAGGTTGAGATTAAATGTTCATGGCGGCGGATCCAGCCAGCGCTATCGGAGGCAGTAGCAGCGCGACCTTCAAAATTAATTATTTACCTGTAGTGGGCACAGCTGATGGTTGTTATCGAATCCATTCACACGTTTTCGAAGAGAGTTTGTAAAAGATTAATTTCAATGGGTTTCCGATTCGTTTGTCGACTGCAGATTAGTTTGAAATTGTGGTTACTTCATGGGAATCGTTGCTGCAGGTCTTAACGAGTTTCCGTTCGTGGAATTATTTGATACCGTTACGTTGAATGTAATTAAATGAGTTCAGAAGCCATGGTTCTGTTGGGAATATGCACGACCGGACATCAAAACTTTCAGCTCGCTGCGCTTTCCATGAAATGGGTTGCGCTACATGGAATTACAGCGAATCATGATATGCAGCGCAAAAACTTTCATTCGCGGACCACAGAAATACACGAGGTTGTGACAATGGTTCTCTATGGAAGTAGAATGCATTTTTTTATATGCATGAACCGTACATTTGTGATAAGAGTTTTGGCAAGTGGCATTATTTCGACGAGTTTCAGAAGAAAAATTATATTTTTAAGAGTCACATTTGAATTTGATTTCGACTTTCTTTTCGTTACTTGTAAGCTGTTTAATAATGGAACTTTGGAACCAAGTTTTCCAGAATTGACCCCAGTAAGCAATGCATTCGCTTGCGGTTAGACGTTAGACGTTTGTTCAGACGATTATATAATTTGATTATTCAGAAAGCGATGGTGTTAGAAACGTTAGACCCGATCGTAAAAAAAATCGGTAAACTGTCTCTGTAGCTGTGATAGATGGTTGCGTTGTTTACTGTGCATACTTATAATGAATCCGTTCCAGGATTCCGATGGAATCCATTCCAGGATTCCGTTGGAATCCGTTCCAGGATTCCGTTGGAATCCGTTTCAGGATTCCGTTGGGATTTGTTTCAGGATTCCGTTGGAATCCGTTCCAAGATTCCGTTGGAATCCGTTCCAGGATTCCGTTGGAATCCGTTCCAGGATTCCGTTGGAATCCGTTCCAGGATTCCGTTGGAATCCGTTCCAGGATTCCGTTGGAATCCGTTCCAGGATTCCGTTGGAATCCGTTCCAGGATTCCGATGGAATCCGTTCCAGGATTCCGATGGAATCCGTTCCAGGATTCCGATGGAATCCGTTCCAGGATTCCGATGAAATCCGTTCCAGGATTCCGATGAAATCCGTTCCAGGATTTCGATGGAATCCGTTCCAGGATTTCGATGGAATCCGTTCCAGGATTCCGATGGAATCCGTTCCAGGATTCCGATGGAATCCGTTCCAGGATTCCGATGGAATCCGTTCCAGGATTCCGCTGGAATCCGTTCCAGGATTCCGCTGGAATCCGTTCCAGGATTCCGCTGGAATCCGTTCCAGGATTCCGCTGGAATCCGTTCCAGGATTCCGCTGGAATCCGTTCCAGGATTCCGCTGGAATCCGTTACAGGATTCCGTTGGAATCCGTTCCAGGGTTCCGTTGGAATCCTTTCTAGGATTCCGTTGGATTCCAGGATTCCGTTGGAATCTGTTCCAGGATTCCATTGGAATCCGTTCCAGGATTCCGTTGGAATCCGTTCCAGGATTCCGTTGGAATCCGTGCCAGGATTCCGTTGGAATCCGTGCCAGGATTCCGTTGGAATCCGTTCCAGGATTCCGTTGGAATCCGTTCCAGGATTCCGTTGGAATCCGTTCCAGGATTCCGTTGGAATCCGTTCCAGGATTCCGTTGGAATCCGTTCCAGGATTCCGTTGGAATCCGTTCCAGGATTCCGTTGGAATCCGTTCCAGGATTTCGTTGGAATCCGTTCCAGGATTCCGTTGGAATCCGTTCCAGGATTCCGTTGAAATCCGTTCCAGGATTCCGTTGAAATCCGTTCCAGGATTCCGTTGGAATCCGTTCCAGGATTCCGTTGGAATCCGTTCCAGGATTCCGCTGGAATCCGTTCCAGGATTCCGCTGGAATCCGTTCCAGGATTCCGCTGGAATCCGTTCCAGGATTCCGCTGGAATCCGTTCCAGGATTCCGCTGGAATCCGTTCCAGGATTCCGCTGGAATCCGTTCCAGGATTCCGCTGGAATCCGTTCCAGGATTCCGCTGGAATCCGTTCCAGGATTCCGCTGGAATCCGTTCCAGGATTCCGCTGGAATCCGTTCCAGGATTCCGCTGGAATCCGTTCCAGGATTCCGCTGGAATCCGTTCCAGGATTCCGATGGAATCCGTTCCAGGATTCCGATGGAATCCGTTCCAGGATTCCGATGGAATCCGTTCCAGGATTCCGATGGAATCCGTTCCAGGATTCCGATGGAATCCGTTCCAGGATTCCGATGGAATCCGTTCCAGGATTTCGATGGAATCCGTTCCAGGATTCCGATGGAATCCGTTCCAGGATTCCGATGGAATCCGTTCCAGGATTCCGATGGAATCCGTTCCAGGATTCCGATGGAATCCGTTCCAGGATTCCGATGGAATCCGTTCCAGGATTCCGATGGAATCCGTTCCAGGATTCCGTTGGAATCCGTTCCAGGATTCCGTTGGAATCCGTTCCAGGATTCCGTTGGAATCCGCTCCAGGGTTCCGTTGGAATCCTTTCTAGGATTCCGTTGGATTCCAGGATTCCGTTGGAATCTGTTCCAGGATTCCATTGGAATCCGTTCCAGGATTCCGTTGGAATCCGTTCCAGGATTCCGTTGGAATCCGTGCCAGGATTCCGTTGGAATCCGTGCCAGGATTCCGTTGGAATCCGTTCCAGGATTCCGTTGGAATCCGTTCCAGGATTCCGTTGGAATCCGTTCCAGGATTCCGTTGGAATCCGTTCCAGGATTCCGTTGGAATCCGTTCCAGGATTCCGTTGGAATCCGTTCCAGGATTCCGTTGGAATCCGTTCCAGGATTTCGTTGGAATCCGTTCCAGGATTCCGTTGGAATCCGTTCCAGGATTCCGTTGGAATCCGTTCCAGGATTCCGTTGGAATCCGTTCCAGGATTCCGTTGGAATCCGTTCCAAGATTCCGTTGGAATCCGTTCCAGGATTCCGTTGGAATCCGTTCCAGGATTCCGTTGGAATCCGTTCCAGGATTCCGTTGGAATCCGTTCCAGGATTCCGTTGGAATCCGTTCCAGGATTCCGTTGGAATCCGTTCCAGGATTCCGCTGGAATCCGTTCCAGGATTCCGCTGGAATCCGTTCCAGGATTCCGCTGGAATCCGTTCCAGGATTCCGCTGGAATCCGTTCCAGGATTCCGCTGGAATCCGTTCCAGGATTCCGCTGGAATCCGTTCCAGGATTCCGCTGGAATCCGTTCCAGGATTCCGCTGGAATCCATTCCTGGATTCCGCTGGAATCCGTTCCAGGATTCCGCTGGAATCCGTTCCAGGATTCCGCTGGAATCCGTTCCAGGATTCCGCTGGAATCCGTTCCAGGATTCCGCTGGAATCCGTTCCAGGATTCCGCTGGAATCCGTTCCAGGATTCCGCTGGAATCCGTTCCAGGATTCCGTTGGAATCCATTCCAGGATTCCGATGGAATCCATTCCAGGATTCCGATGGAATCCATTCCAGGATTCCGATGGAATCCATTCCAGGATTCCGATGGAATCCATTCCAGGATTCCGATGGAATCCATTCCAGGATTCCGATGGAATCCATTCCAGGATTCCGATGGAATCCATTCCAGGATTCCGATGGAATCCATTCCAGGATTCCGATGGAATCCGTTCCAGGATTCCGCTGGAATCCGTTCCAGGATTCCGCTGGAATCCGTTCCAGGATTCCGCTGGAATCCGTTCCAGGATTCCGCTGGAATCCGTTCCAGGATTCCGCTGCAATCCGTTCCAGGATTCCGCTGGAATCCGTTCCAGGATTCCGCTGGAATCCGTTCCAGGATTCCGCTGGAATCCGTTCCAGAATTCCGCTGGAATCCGTTCCAGGATTTCGCTGGAATCCGTTCCAGGATTCCGCTGGAATCCGTTCCAGGATTCCGCTGGAATCCGTTCCAGGATTCCGCTGGAATCCGTTCCAAGATTCCGCTGGAATCCGTTCCAGGATTCCGCTGGAATCCGTTCCAGGATTCCGCTGGAATCCGTTCCAGGATTCCGCTGGAATCCGTTCCAGGATTCCGCTGGAATCTGTTCCAGGATTCCGCTGGAATCCGTTACAGGATTCCGTTGGAATCCGTTCCAGGGTTCCGTTGGAATCCTTTCTAGGATTCCGTTGGATTCCAGGATTCCGTTGGAATCTGTTCCAGGATTCCATTGGAATCCGTTCCAGGATTCCGTTGGAATCCGTTCCAGGATTCCGTTGGAATCCGTGCCAGGATTCCGTTGGAACCCGTTCCAGGATTCCGTTGGAATCCGTTCCAGGATTCCGTTGGAATCCGTTCCAGGATTCCGTTGGAATCCGTTCCAGGATTCCGTTGGAATCCGTTCCAGGATTCCGTTGGAATCCGTTCCAGGATTCCGTTGGAATCCGTTCCAGGATTCCGTTGGAATCCGTTCCAGGATTCCGTTGGAATCCGTTCCAGGATTCCGTTGGAATCCGTTCCAGGATTCCGTTGGAATCCGTTCCAGGATTCCGTTGGAATCCGTTCCAGGATTCCGTTGGAATCCGTTCCAGGATTCCGTTGGAATCCGTTCCAGGATTCCGTTGGAATCCGTTCCAGGATTCCGTTGGAATCCGTTCCAGGATTCCGTTGGAATCCGTTCCAGGATTCCGTTGGAATCCGTTCCAGGATTCCGTTGGAATCCGTTCCAGGATTCCGTTGGAATCCGTTCCAGGATTCCGTTGGAATCCGTTCCAGGATTCCGTTGGAATCCGTTCCAGGATTCCGTTGGAATCCGTTCCAGGATTCCGTTGGAATCCGTTCCAGGATTCCGTTGGAATCCGTTCCAGGATTCCGTTGGAATCCGTTCCAGGATTCCGTTGGAATCCGTTCCAGGATTCCGTTGGAATCCGTTCCAGGATTCCGTTGGAATCCGTTCCAGGATTCCGTTGGAATCCGTTCCAGGATTCCGTTGGAATCCGTTCCAGGATTCCGTTGGAATCCGTTCCAGGATTCCGTTGGAATCCGTTCCAGGATTCCGTTGGAATCCGTTCCAGGATTCCGTTGGAATCCGTTCCAGGATTCCGTTGGAATCCGTTCCAGGATTCCGTTGGAATCCGTTCCAGGATTCCGTTGGAATCCGTTCCAGGATTCCGTTGGAATCCGTTCCAGGATTCCGTTGGAATCCGTTCCAGGATTCCGTTGGAATCCGTTCCAGGATTCCGTTGGAATCCGTTCCAGGATTCCGTTGGAATCCGTTCCAGGATTCCGTTGGAATCCGTTCCAGGATTCCGTTGGAATCCGTTCCAGGATTCCGTTGGAATCCGTTCCAGGATTCCGTTGGAATCCGTTCCAGGATTCCGTTGGAATCCGTTCCAGGATTCCGTTGGAATCCGTTCCAGGATTCCGTTGGAATCCGTTCCAGGATTCCGTTGGAATCCGTTCCAGGATTCCGTTGGATTCCGTTGGAATCCGTTCCAGGATTCCGTTGGAATCCGTTCCAGGATTCCGTTGGAATCCGTTCCAGGATTCCGTTGGAATCCGTTCCAGGATTCCGTTGGAATCCGTTCCAGGATTCCGTTGGAATCCGTTCCAGGATTCCGTTGGAATCCGTTCCAGGATTCCGTTGGAATCCGTTCCAGGATTCCGTTGGAATCCGTTCCAGGATTCCGTTGGAATCCGTTCCAGGATTCCGTTGGAATCTGTTCCAGGATTCCGTTGGAATCCGTTCCAGGATTCCGTTGGAATCCGTTCCAGGATTCCGTTGGAATCCGTTCCAGGATTCCGTTGGAATCCGTTCCAGGATTCCGTTGGAATCCGTTCCAGGATTCCGTTGGAATCCGTTCCAGGATTCCGTTGGAATCCGTTCCAGGATTCCGTTGGAATCCGTTCCAGGATTCCGTTGGAATCCGTTCCAGGATTCCGTTGGAATCCGTTCCAGGATTCCGTTGGAATCCGTTCCAGGATTCCGTTGGAATCCGTTCCAGGATTCCGTTGGAATCCGTTCCAGGATTCCGTTGGAATCCGTTCCAGGATTCCGATGGAATTCATTCCAGGATTCCGATGGAATCCTTTCCAGTTGTTCGGACTGTCGGATTCGAAGTAAAATGTTCATAAATTTATTTTTTTCTGCTATCCTCCTGACCTCCCCTAGTCTGTGCATAATAATCATTACCTCAATATTCTCCAAAATCCCAAACTTCATATACAGATCCAGAAATCCTGTCGAAATGACTCATTCCCGGATTCGGCTGAAATTCGTTCCAGGATTCTGTCAGAATGTTTTCCAGGATACTTCAGAATCCTTTCCAGATTCCTGCCCTTTGAACCTTTCCATAAATTTGGTGAAATCGTTTATAGAACTCTTCGGGATGTTTCCTAGGATTTCTTTCCAGACTGTTGCTGAGTTTTTTTAAGGTTTCCGCTTGCAATTTCTCCAGTATTCACTATTTAATTGTAGTTAATGGTATTTAATTAACGACTGGAAAAATTGTTGCATTAAGGATCTGGCTTTCTCAGTCTATGGGTTGATGGGGTTGATGGCTTAAGGGCAATTCAAAATATAGCCGTTTTGATCAACCTATAGACTGAGAAAGCCAGATCCTTAATGCATTGTAGTTAATTTTATATTTCAAAACAAAGAACACATAATCTAACCGCTTTATTGTTCTTCTATTTACAGGTAAATGATCAATACTTGTCATGAGAATTGCTTTGTTGTGGATGCAAACGGTGAGAATTATTTATATTTCAACATTTAATAAGGCGAACAAATCAGATTTCTTTCTATACCATCTCGATTACCACCGGACAGATTGAGACAAGATGAATATACTACTAGGTGCTCCAACCTGCCAAGTTTATGGAAGAGAAGAAGGCGGGGGTGAAAAATTCATTTTCAGTGCAAAACGACAACAAACCGGCTGGCTCTCCCATACTAAAATCCAAGATGGCTGAATCGTGAATTTGGCAGATTGGAACACCTAGTGGTGTATTCATCTTGGATTGAGATGACATTGTGAAAGCGTAAACGTTACCCTCTTAGCTCGTTAAAGGCAACATTTCCTACGTATTTATTCACAAAACTTGAACAATCTTTGATTTAGGTCGTGGATCATCCATACATTGTAAGTGGTTGACATAAGTTGATTAAAAAAAACGCATTACAAACATTTGCCGCAAAACTTTGTCGGTAGATGAAAAAAAGTGGAAAGAGGCACTCTTCATTATGCGTACATCACCTACTTTGGTGCAGGGCTTTCTTATCATCAGCTTGATGATCGCTTTGGGAAAGTAATGAACGTGATTCATTTGATTCATTCTCATCTTAAAGTACTCCATTAATCTCCGTTAGTGGAAGAAATGGATGCCTGTTACCTGGGCCAGATTTAGACGGAAGGGGGCCCCGCGGCCAACAGTTTGATGTGGAAAGGTGGTTGTAAATGTTCAGTTTCAACATATTTCCGCCTAGTCTGAACACCATCTTTGTGGACGCATAATGGAAAAGATTCTAGATTACTGTACAGTCGAGTGAGAACATCTCCTAAATCATGATTCACTTGTTGTTTCATTGGACCAGTTTAGCCTCATTGTGAGTGTGTGTAGGGCCTAGGGTCCCATTGTAGCGGATACGGTCACACTATTGCAAGTAGCTGCTTGACTATCCACCAGAACATCATTAACAGTGTTTGCCTGTGTGATAGGGGGTTCTGCGGGCAAACGTTCTTCGCCGGTGCTGACATCGTTATCGGCAGCATTAGATGCTGTGCCACCTACAGCTTCAATATGCATAACGGCTCCGATTTTGTTGGATACGTCTTTGGTGAACTTGGATGACATCTCTTTGACGTTTAAAAGAATTTTATAAACTGTTGACCGACTTAGCTCGTAATCGTATATTTTATTAATTCACTCCGGTTGGGAGGGAGACTATTTTAAAATTCCTGTATAATAGTTATAGTAGTTAGTTTGTTCCTTCAGCTATGATATATCGATTATCTGACTTTTAGTGATTACGAGCAAGACCACGTAGTTTGCCACGCTTATAATAGTTTTGAAGGGGTCTTCTATCAATGGTGTAACTTTTAATGTTTGTTTGCTCAACATTCTGGAACGACGCTAGCATATTGTCCGCAAAACTTGCATTGGAACACTCAGCTGGGCAGCAAAATAACTTTTATCAGCGGTTAGTATGATATAAAATTGCTTCCATCTTCAAAAATTCAACGATTTTTGAAAATATGTTTCAGTGGTCAAAACGCCCCAGTAGGCAGGACGATATGCCCAACTGGACAGAAACGCAGCGAGCCTGCAGCAGTTGCTTCCAAATGATATGGAAAATATTGAAATTTAATTGGACTGCTTAAATGGACTTATGTTCGTTTTTTTAATGTAAAGCACATAAGGATTTGTATTCTTTTTATTATGGGATAGATAAAATAATAATGAAGGGCTATGACACGTCTTTGGTTACGGTGGAGCGTATTACCTATGCACTTTTTGAAATCCAATTTTTCACGACTTTTCAAAAAAGCTTTTTTACGTGTTCTCAGTAATATTTTTATATGACTACTCACAGGCAATGCATTTGCGACTTTTTGGACTACCAAATAACACAAAGTGATGATGATACTACCATCTATTGTAGCAAGGCACCTGCCGATAGCACTGGTCATATCTGACAAACGATTTGATCCTGTTTATATTCTTCTTCTTCTTCTTCTTCTTCTTCTCCTTCTTATTGGCATTACATCCCCACACTGGGACAGAGCCGCCTCGCAGCTTAGTGTTCATTAAGCACTTCCACAGTTATTAACTGCGAGGTTTCTAAGCCAAGTTACCATTTTTGCATTCGTATATCATGAGACTAACACGATGATACTTTTATGCCCTGGGAAGTCGAGACAATTTCCAATCCGAAAATTGCCTAGACCGGCACCGGGAATCGAACCCAGCCACCCTCAGCATGGTCTTGCTGTAGCTGCGCGTTTTACCGCACGGCTAAAGAGGGCCCAACTGTTACCCATCCTGTTTATATTATTGAATGCATTTCATCAAACTCCTGTATGAAGGGCCAAAAATGGGTGGGGTGGTTCCATAAGTAGAGACACTTATGCAAAATCCACGGGATGAGTAGAAAATCTCCTTCCAGAAGAAAGTTCGTACAATCATTATTACAATATTAAGCCCTCGTTTCCCAGATTGACCCAATAGATGGGGAGAAGAGCCCGCCCTTTATCCACGAGATGTTGCCCAGGCTGAAATTTCCAGAGAATGATTTTCTTACCTAAAGGCAAAATCCTGGAGGGTGCGCCGTAGAATCCGACGACTTTTTTTTCTCCCCTGGGCCACTCTAATGAACATTGACGCTCACATTAAGCAATTCTACAATGCGATGCTTCTAAGCTCTAGCAATGCTTAGTTATATGATAAATGCCTAAAACAAATTCAGATGTGTTTGGAACAGGGTCACTTTTTACGAACCTGTATAGGGTTAAAGCAGGTATTTTCGTTTTTTCGTCATAGTCTCAAAAACCAAAAAACGAGAAACCTTTTTGACAAACTCATCGGTATTAGATCGTAAGCTCAGGACATAGGTTCTGCTATAGTGGAGTTCTAGCAAAAGAACGTTCCTTTCGATGATTTTAGCTCCTATGACGATGGACAGAAATACCTGTCGTGTCCTACCTCATCCATTTATGTAAAACAAGCTTTTGTCTTGTTTGGAAGTTCAGTGATAAAAACTACCTCACACTACACAAGCAGCGAATGAAATAAATAAATTATACTTAGTGAACTGCAAGAGAAATCCACGTGATGTTTGAATTCAACGAAATACTTGAATTCTTCGCTTCAGTACAATGGAACAGGATTGATGTGACCAAATCTTCAGTCTTAACGAATAGCATCGCTCCTTCCTCCTTAATTTGATCTGCCTTTAGGAGGCATAAAAGGTCCGATGTTCTTATATTGGGTAGGACCCGCCAGTCAGTCATTTTTCGCCGAAGCGCCAAATGCGTAAAGTCGCTTGGAGAGGTTTCCGAGTATTGACGCTTCGGGAACACAATCATCTTCTCTGGAACCCACGCACTGAACTCTACTTTGAGCTAATCTCCAAACTTATATGTATATCCTTTCGCTATTAAAAAAAATCAGAAGGGTTATGTACAAGACACAACCGCCCAACGTAAACTACGTAAGGCAGTTTTGTTCATTGAGGATTGTAGTGTCATCAAGCATGAATATTTTTAGAAAATTCATTTGATTACTTATGTCACTGGTTTCGAACAAAACTAGCGTATCTTAAGATATGAAAATGGTTGGATACGACAATTGTTTAAAAATTTAGTATGGAAACCCCAATTTATTCCTCAGTGGTAATGATGGTAATGATGCCTTTCTTGGATCCGAATTGCCTACATTTGGGTTTGGAAGCATTTGATGAAATATTTCAAAAGAAAGAAGCCCTAGGGGAGCATCCTCTTTTCTGTTTGCAACATTTATTTTTCAGAAACATTCCAATTATAGGCATAACTTGTTTTTCGTGCATCACTAGAAATCATAAAATGTCAATCATGTACCAAAACCCAATTAATTATGTTGTGATGCGCGCGAGTAGTAAACGTTGCGGACGGGAAAAGAGGGTGTGAGTGTTATTACAATCTAACTCCCACTGTCTGTCAGTGTCACCAGTGTTGGTAAAACCTCATAATCTCAAATCTCATCGGCGATTCAAACCATGCGTGAGTCAAATCCCATCAGAATCATGGCCCAGAGATTTGCTCATGATTCGAATCGCAATTTGCATCATTGCATGATATTTACGTGTTCTTCATTGTTGAATGCATTGAATTAACTGTTTTCGTCTATAACAATGGCTAATAATTGCATATATAAACAAAACATACGCCTCGATTGCGTTTTGACGCTTTTTAGAACGAAATCATTTTTCGGTGAGTGGGCGAAGCGATGCGATTCTGGCCGAGAAACTCAAGCGCGATGCTCCCTCTACAGAATCGCAGGCGAGTTAGCTCGTGCATGAAACCTCGATGATTCAGATTTGAGTATGATTCTACCAGCACAGAATTAGACAAAATATTATTAGGCCGATATAAATATTTTTTTAAAATATGTCCCCCCCCCTTCGGATTTAAGGGGCAACACAAAAAATTTCCGGTGAATTTTGAGAAGTTTCAAAACTTTTTTTTTAAAGAAATCCGAGGAGTTTATTTTTTATTTTTTTCCATTTTAATATTTATTTTTTACTAGCAGACCCGACGAACTTTGTTTCGCCTAAAATTGATTTATTCTCTGATTAGTTCTCGAGTTATGTAGAAATCTTTGGTTCATTTGTATGGAAGCCGCCTTTCCAGAAGGGGAGGCTTTGCAGACAACCACAGAAACATATCTTCCCTTCCAAAACCTCCACACGCCAGGTTTGGTTCGATTTGCTTGATCTCGAGTTATGATGAAATTGGTGTTTCATTTCACCAGGTTTCAAAGAGGAGAGGGGTCTCGAACCATCTGAAGAACCTTCCCCGACCCCAAAAACCTCTGCATTCAAATTTTCACGCCGCTCGATTCAGTAGAAGAAGAAGAATATTATCCCCTCCCCCTTGACTTTGCGGAGACCAGTAGACTTTGACGTAGTAGTAGACGTAGACCATAATTTTTAATAAATATGTGTAACTGCCTTATTAGTTTTCAGTTTGCCTGTAAGTGATGAACTTTGTACTACACTTAAAAATCATTATATGTAAAAAAGAAAAAAAATCGGTTTGCAAAAAAATGCTCAACATTTTTCCAAAGTCGTTTTTTAATATAAACATGTTTATGTAATTACATTGCGATGATTGCATTACTAGCAAGGGCATTGGCATTGCTAACAATTGATCGTCTCATGCCTGCACAAGCATGCCCCTATCTGCATCACTTTTTATACACCATGCACTCAGGGTTGCCACATATACATATTTTTCTGTATTTTACAGATTTTTTAGGTAAGGCTGTGATAAAGAATCTGTATATACAGATTACAGATTTTTGGAAAATTTACAGATTTTACAGATTTCTTGAAGATTTTAGTACCAAAAATTATTGTAAATTTCTTTTATGCTACGCTAAAATGATCTTATAAAAAACAATTTTGAGATTAACTAAATTTCAGTTTCAAAATATAGAACATGTGGTCTCTGGTAGGATTTGTTCTTAATTTTGGCAGATTATATTTTAATACATGTGGTCTCAGAATATGCTTTAAAAATAATACTTAAGAATCAAGTCTAACTATCATAGATCATATCTGAAATGCTTTGAAACAGTTTATCAGTGCTTCTTTTCTGTGTGGCTGAATATTAGCCCAATAAAGTTGTTGTGCGTATGGCTATATTGGATCCGTGGCATATGTTTTTTCGTAAATGCTCAAATATTAAACCCTGAAAAACCAAACATTGTTGATTGTATTCCTTTAGGTATTTGTAATCTTTGAAAAGAAATGTGCAAAAAATTGCTAAATGGACAATTTTGTCTGACATGTCTGACTTGTAGTTCCGCATAGTATTCCCGGACTAAATCTTTTCAAAACGAACTTTATTTAAGACGATTTTGATTTGGTTCAGATGGATACAGATTTGCAATACAGATTTTTTGACTGTATATACAGATATAAAGATTTTCTGGGACAAAAATACAGATTTAAATGTGGCAACCCTGCATGCACTACATTAGGTACGCATTTTTGTTACATGTTTTGTTTCGACCGCGGTCACTGGTCCGGCTCCATTGTTCTATTTTTTTGCGAAACACCGCACAAAAAGTAGAGTCCAAAAGCCAACCGCACTGAACGGCGACGGCCGAAACGAAACTCTTGCGGACAAGAAAAAAGAGTGCAGCCAAAATGATCCGATACCCTATTTCAACGTTCATAACCCAAAGTTTCAATATAATTGACAAATTGGTAGAGAATTCCCGAGTCGATTGATATATAAATCTCAAAAATCCATCGGAAGATAAAGGCGCTATTAAAGTTCAAAATCTTACATGATTTCGTGACGGTCTCGAATTTGGAAATTTTCATTTGTCACCCTGTATCCGAGTCTTCCCCTTAGACGTAGTAGGGCTTCCATTTTTCCCGGGAATCAACTTCCCGGGAAACGGGAAATGAAATAATAATTTCCCGGGATTTCCCGGGATCCCGGGAAATAAAAAAAATCTCGAAACTAATTCAAAATCGTAAGTTGTAAAATATGGTTTTGAAAATATACATTCGACATCAGGGAGGCTTGCTATTTTGTCCTCAAATGAGGAAAAAGTTGTTGAAAGCCTGTTCAGATTTTGTTCAGTTCGAAAAGCGTTTGCTCCTTCTACAAAACGTTCGCAATGTCATAAGTATCAGCATCTGATCAGGATCAAGAGTAAGATCTGCAGTGTCCTGATGAGCTCCACTATGTGCTTTTTTTCCATATTTTTTTAAAAACTTTTTCAGGTTGTATCCGCATTTTTTTTTCAGTTTTTGGTCAACGACGGCTTCGAGAGATTCTCCTCTATTATCGCCAAAATATTCCTAACATGAACTATTCTTATACTCGACGACTTTTTTAGTGCATAGAATCTTCAACTATAAGGAGCTACAAGGATAAACCGTTTTTATTCATGTACGTCCACTTGAACACGTTTTGTATTTAAAGCAGATGAAATATTTGAAATGAGAATTTTTCCATTCGAAATAAAAAAGAGCTTTAAGGCGAGTGCTTGATTGTCGTACTTCAATGATCCTGACTATAACATATATTTCGGCAAAACTTTGCTTGAAATGCCGAACAGCACCTAAAACGCAACAAATTGTAAAAGTTTTGCGAGTATTTGATGTAAGACAGTTTGTAATGATCGCATACTAAAGACATAAAATCTGTTTTTTCATCAAGATCTGTTAGCCCACCAATATTATAAAATATTCAAATGAAATATTTCAGAAATATCTCAAAATACAAACGAGTCTGCGAAATATGAGTCTGTTCGGGAATTGAATCAAAAAGGATTGAAGGTCTTAAAAAACCTTTGACAATAATAGGACAAACCTGCCAAAGCGGTCACTGCTATTGCCTCAGTATTTGCGAACATTGATAGCTCTGCTGTTTCACCACAGACACTAAATTTTTAATTCGACTTCACAACGCTTACCGACGTTTGAACCTACTGAATAAACAAAGGAAAGATACAAACTGGTTCTTTGTCTTGCCTCTCTTCAACACGTATTGGAATGCACCGTATGATTTTGTAACATTTTCAGTTGTAACTTAAATTCTTAAAATTCAAAAGTGAAATAAATAGTGAGATGATGCTAGTGAAAAAATGTAATTGTAATAAAAATGTAATAAAAATCCGTTATCATCAAATTTAAAAAAAAAATAAGACAATTATTAAAAAATATTTTAGTATGTTCATTTCCCGGGAAATTCGGGAAATCGATAAATAAATCCCGGGAATCGGGAATCCCGGGAAATATGATTTCCCGGGAAATCGTTTCCGGGAATGGAAGCCCTAAGACGTAGTTTACGTCAAAAAACTTCATGATTATGAACACCGAAAAATTGACGGACAGAAAATTTTCTTCAACCACTTGCTTCCATGACATACTTCGATCTCCGGACTACCAAATAACACAAAGTATGCATAAATTGCGTTGAAAAGTAAAAAGCTACCTAGGTATTGCCTTAGAGGGATGGGGATGGGGGGCATATTATACCGTCTTACCCTATCTAGCTCTTACAGGAATATGGTTGTAGGGTTTCCATGTTTCTATCTCATATCAGCTCTAATGTGCTCAACTAGTTGTAAATAATACTTTTCCAGAATGATCACAAATAAGATTTATCCAATGATTTGTAGGTACAACTTTATTTAGATAACGCTATAAATGTTTTCATCTGAATAACAATCTACGTCGTTGACCCCTAGCTGATTTAGCCGATGTTCGCTGATCCCTCCTTCGTGCAGCGGGCTCGATCGTCATCGATCGCTAAATTGTCATCAGTGATCTTCGATAGTGGAAAGTGGGGCTCGCTAATCATCATGGCGCTACTTACAGCCTCCTTTCAAGACGCTTGAGAGCCTCCTTTCAAGAGGCTCGGAAGCCTCCTTTCAAGAGGCTCGGAAGCCTCCTTTCAAGAGGCTCGTAAGCCTCCTTTCAAGAGGCTCGGAAGCCTCCTTTCAAGAGGCTCGGGAAGCCTCCTTTCAAGAGGCTCGGGAAGCCTCCTTTCAAAAGGCTCGGAAGCCTCCTTTCAAGAGGCTCGGAAGCCTCCTTTCAAGAGGCTCGGAAGCCTCCTTTCAAGAGGCTCGGAAGCCTCCTTTCAAGAGGCTCGGAAGCCTCCTTTCAAGAGGCTCGGAGCCTCCTTTCAAGAGGCTCGGAAGCCTCCTTTCAAGAGGCTCAGGCCTCCTTTCAAGAGGCTCAGAGCCTCCTTTCAAGAGGCTCAGAAGCCTCCTTTCAAGAGGCTCGGAAGCCTCCTTTCAAGAGGCTCAGAGCCCCCCGTTCAAGAAGCTCGGAAGCCTCCTTTCAAGAGGCTCAGAAGCCTCCTTTCAAGAGGCTCAGAAGCCTCCTTTCAAGAGGCCTCAGAAGCCTCCTTTCAAGAGGCTCAAGCCTCCTTTCCAAGAGGCTCAGAAGCCTCCCTTTCCAAGAGGCTCAGGAAGCCTCCTTTCAAGAGGCTCAGAGCCTCCTTTCAAGAGGCTCAGAAGCCTCCTTTCAAGAGGCTCGGAAGCCTCCTTTCAAGAGGCTCAAGCCTCCTTTCAAGAGGCTCAGAAGCCTCCTTTCAAGAGGCTCAGAAGCCTCCTTTCAAGAGGCTCAGGCCTCCTTTCAAGAGGCTCGGAAGCCTCCTTTCAAGAGGCTCAGAAGCCTCCTTTCAAGAGGCCTGGAAGCCTCCTTTCAAGAGGCTCAGAGCCTCCTTTCAAGAGGCTCAGGAAGCCTCCTTTCAAGAGGCTCAGAAGCCTCCTTTCAAGAGGCTCAGAAGCCTCCTTTCCAAGAGGCTCGAGCCTCCTTTCAAGAGCTCAGGAAGCCTCCTTTCAAGAGGCTCAGGAAGCCTCCTTTCAAGAGGCCCGGAAGCCTCCTTTCAAGAGGCTCAAGCCTCCTTTCAAGAGGCTCAGGAAGCCTCCTTTCAAGAGGCTCAAGCCTCCTTTCAAGAGGCTCGGAAGCCTCCTTTCAAGAGGCTCCAGGCCTCCTTTCAAGAGGCTCAGAAGCCTCCTTTCAAGAGGCTCAAGCCTCCTTTCAAGAGGCCTGGAAGCCTCCTTTCAAGAGCTCAGGAAGCCTCCTTTCAAGAGGCTCAGAAGCCTCCTTTCAAGAGGCTCAGAAGCCTCCTTTCAAGAGGCTCAGGAAGCCTCCTTTCAAGAGGCTCCAGAAGCCTCCTTTCAAGAGGCTCAGGAAGCCTCCTTTCAAGAGGCTCAGAAGCCTCCTTTCAAGAGGCTCAGAAGCCTCCTTTCAAGAGGCTCAGAAGCCTCCTTTCAAGAGGCTCAAGCCTCCTTTCAAGAGGCTCAGAAGCCTCCTTTCAAGAGGCCTCAGAAGCCTCCTTTCAAGAGGCCTGGAAGCCTCCTTTCAAGAGGCTCAGAGCCTCCTTTCAAGAGGCTCAGGAAGCCTCCTTTCAAGAGGCTCAAGCCTCCTTTCAAGAGGCTCAGAGCCTCCTTTCAAGAGGCTCAGAAGCCTCCTTTCAAGAGGCTCAGGAAGCCTCCTTTCAAGAGGCTCAGGAAGCCTCCTTTCAAGAGGCTCAGAGCCTCCTTTCAAGAGGCTCAAGCCTCCTTTCAAGAGGCTCGGAAGCCTCCTTTCAAGAGGCTCAAGCCTCCTTTCAAGAGGCTCAAGCCTCCTTTCAAGAGGCTCGGAAGCCTCCTTTCAAGAGGCTCAGAAGCCTCCTTTCAAGAGGCTCAGAAGCCTCCTTTCAAGAGGCTCAGGAAGCCTCCTTTCAAGAGGCTCAGGCCTCCTTTCAAGAGGCTCAGAAGCCTCCTTTCAAGAGGCTCAGAAGCCTCCTTTCAAGAGGCTCAGAAGCCTCCTTTCAAGAGGCTCAGGCCTCCTTTCAAGAGGCTCAGAAGCCTCCTTTCAAGAGGCTCAGGAAGCCTCCTTTCAAGAGGCTCAGGAAGCCTCCTTTCAAGAGGCTCAGAAGCCTCCTTTCAAGAGGCTCGGAAGCCTCCTTTCAAGAGGCTCAGAAGCCTCCTTTCAAGAGGCTCAGAAGCCTCCTTTCAAGAGGCTCAGGCCTCCTTTCAAGAGGCTCAGAAGCCTCCTTTCAAGAGGCTCCAGAAGCCTCCTTTCAAGAGGCTCAGGCCTCCTTTCAAGAGCTCAGAGCCTCCTTTCAAGAGGCTCAGAGCCTCCTTTCAAGAGGCTCGGAAGCCTCCTTTCAAGAGGCTCAGAGCCTCCTTTCAAGAGGCTCAGGCCTCCTTTCAAGAGGCTCAGAAGCCTCCTTTCAAGAGGCTCAGGAAGCCTCCTTTCAAGAGGCCTGGAAGCCTCCTTTCAAGAGGCTCAGAAGCCTCCTTTCAAGAGGCTCAAGCCTCCTTTCAAGAGCTCAGGAAGCCTCCTTTCAAGAGGCTCAGAAGCCTCCTTTCAAGAGGCTCAGAAGCCTCCTTTCAAGAGGCTCAGGAAGCCTCCTTTCAAGAGGCTCAAGCCTCCTTTCAAGAGGCTCAGAAGCCTCCTTTCAAGAGGCTCAGAAGCCTCCTTTCAAGAGGCTCAAGCCTCCTTTCAAGAGGCTCAGAAGCCTCCTTTCAAGAGGCTCAGCCTCCTTTCAAGAGGCTCGGAAGCCTCCTTTCAAGAGGCTCAGAGCCTCCTTTCAAGAGGCTCAGAGCCTCCTTTCAAGAGGCTCAAGCCTCCTTTCAAGAGGCCTGGAAGCCTCCTTTCAAGAGGCTCAGAAGCCTCCTTTCAAGAGGCTCAGAAGCCTCCTTTCAAGAGGCTCAAGCCTCCTTTCAAGAGGCTCAAAGCCTCCTTTCAAAGAGCTCAGAAGCCTCCTTTCAAGAGGCTCAGAAGCCTCCTTTCAAGACTGGAAGCCTCCTTTCAAGAGGCTCAGAAGCCTCCTTTCAAGAGGCTCGGAAGCCTCCTTTCAAGAGGCTCAGGAAGCCTCCTTTCAAGAGGCTCAGAAGCCTCCTTTCAAGAGGCTCAGAAGCCTCCTTTCAAGAGGCTCAGAAGCCTCCTTTCAAGAGGCTCAGAAGCCTCCTTTCAAGAGGCTCAGAGCCTCCTTCAAGAGGCTCAGGCCTCCTTTCAAGAGGCTCAGAAGCCTCCTTTCAAGAAGGCTCAAGCCTCCTTTCAAGAGGCTCGGAAGCCTCCTTTCAAGAGGCTCGGAAGCCTCCTTTCAAGAGGCTCGGAAGCCTCCTTTCAAGAGGCTCGGAAGCCTCCTTTCAAGAGGCTCGGAAGCCTCCCAAGCAGCACAAGCCAGGCAAATCTGGTTGCAGCAACTTGATTGCGACTAAATCTGGTCACATATGAGGTGCAATAACCTATGTGGAATATGTGTGCTGCTAGGGCTCCTTTCAAGAGGCTCGGAAGCCTCCTTTCAAGAGGCTCGGAAGCCTCCTTTCAAGAGGCTCGGAAGCCTCCTTTCAAGAGGCTCGGAAGCCTCCCTTTCAAGAGCTCAGGAAGCCTCCTTTCAAGAGGCTCAGAGCCTCCTTTCAAGAGGCTCAGAAGCCTCCTTTCAAGAGGCTCAGGAAGCCTCCTTTCAAGAGGCTCAGAAGCCTCCTTTCAAGAGGCTCAGAAGCCTCCTTTCAAGAGGCTCAGGAAGCCTCCTTTCAAGAGGCTCAGAGCCTCCTTTCAAGAGGCTCAGAAGCCTCCTTTCAAGAGGCTCAAGCCTCCTTTCAAGAGGCTCAGAAGCCTCCTTTCAAGAGGCCTGGAAGCCTCCTTTCAAGAGGCTCAGAAGCCTCCTTTCAAGAGGCTCAGAAGCCTCCTTTCAAGAGGCTCAGAAGCCTCCTTTCAAGAGGCTCAGAGCCTCCTTTCAAGAGGCTCAGAAGGCTCCTTTCAAGAGGCTCAGGCTCCTTTCAAGAGGCTCAGAAGCCTCCTTTCAAGAGGCTCAGAAGCCTCCTTTCAAGAGGCTCAAGCCTCCTTTCAAGAGGCTCAGAGCCTCCTTTCAAGAGGCTCCAGCCTCCTTTCAAGAGGCTCAGAAGCCTCCTTTCAAGAGGCTCGGAAGCCTCCTTTCAAGAGGCTCAAGCCTCCTTTCAAGAGGCTCAAGCCTCCTTTCAAGAGGCTCAGAAGCCTCCTTTCAAGAGGCTCAGAAGCCTCCTTTCAAGAGGCTCAGAAGCCTCCTTTCAAGAGGCTCAGAAGCCTCCTTTCAAGAGGCTCAGAAGCCTCCTTTCAAGAGGCTCAGAAGCCTCCTTTCAAGAGCTCAAGCCTCCTTTCAAGAGGCTCAGAAGCCTCCTTTCAAGAGGCTCAGGCCTCCCTTTCAAGAGGCTCAGAAGCCTCCTTTCAAGGCTCGGAAGCCTCCTTTCAAGAGGCTCGGAAGCCTCCTTTCAAGAGGCTCCTAAGCCTCCTTTCAAGAGGCTCGGAAGCCTCCTTTCAAGAGGCTCGGAAGCCTCCTTTCAAGAGGCTCGGAAGCCTCCTTTCAAGAGGCTCGGAAGCCTCCTTTCAAGAGGCTCGGAAGCCTCCTTTCAAGAGGCTCGGAAGCCTCCTTTCAAGGGGCTCGAAATCCTCTTCAAACAATGTACAAGCTCGAGGAGGTACCATTCATGGAAAAGGTTGCAATCCGCTGCTCTATATCAATCGGACAACTATATCCTTCTATGATAAGTCCTGCAACTTTGATACAACTAATTGCACTTAGATAAATTGGAAAATGCTTTGCTTCTGATATTATCGGTATACAATTAGAATTTAATTTTCCACGAATTTTATCTTCAATCAGATTTTATTTTGACCGGGATCAAAATGTCATACATCAAATCGTCTTTTTTCACAGCTCTTTGCATTCTTTTAACTGCGGAGAGGCATCTCAATCACTCAGATCCGATATTGCGTAAGGCCCGAATGTGATTTCTATTATCAATATACAGCATGGAACGCAACATTTTCATACTTTTGATTGTTTTTCTGTTCACAATTCATTGAATCAGCATTACACATGGAACAAATCAACACGCAACACCAAATGATAATTTTAGAGCACCAACAAAGTTCAAGTGAGTGTGAGAGTGAATCGTCGGTTTGCCCCCCAGGATGTTTTAAATTTTACAGTGCTTTATTCAAAACGCATTTTTTTTCTTAAATTTATTGTGAAATACAACCAAATAAAGTATCCAAAGGAAATAGTGATGTTTTCGCTATTGGTTGTTGTAGTTTTGAAACACGAATACTTCCCCCATTCAGCTGGAGACTGCATTTTCTCCTCGGTGGGCTTTTTTTTTCTTGTGGTGGTTCGTCCACGTGGCTGTTCTTCTTGTCAATGACTGGATGACGATGATTTGAGTCTTCAGTGACTTTCTCGGAATATTTCATGGTTGACGGTGAAAACTATAAAAAAATAATTACCGAACTGAGAGTCGAGAATAAATGTGCTCTATTTTTCAGGAGAATGACACTTCCGGCCAAATAGTCCTTTCTACCAAACTAATATTTCGGCTATATGACCTATTCGTTCATTCGTTCGACCATTCAACCTGCATACTTCGACCATTCCCTGAATACTACAAACAACTTTCCGTGGAAACTGCTGAAAAATCCGAAGAATTTTGGGCGAATATTATCTGTGCGGGTAATCTGTGAAGAAATTCCTGGATAGTTTTATAAAACTTTTTAAAAAAATCTGAAAAATGTATCATGTTAAAAATAATTTCATTATTTTAGACTAAAAATGCTGCAAAGAAAATACCGCTCCGGCAAATTTTATTATTTTTAATATCTTTTTATAGGTTTATTGAAGTGATGTTTTAGAACAAATTAGTTTAGAGTTCACAAAAAGGGATATCAAAACCTATTTAGCTCAAATTTGATCTTATGATTTTATGTATATTGTAGCTATCTAATTTGACCTTTAAGCTGTCGTGTGTCAGAAAAATCGTAGCAATTAAAGTATCGACGATTTACTCTGATGTTCTTATTTGTGTGCATGATCAAATATATTATCATCAGGGATAATCTGGCATTACGTTAATTACATTTACAGGTTTTTATATAATTACTTGATGTAAGCTTCATATACCCTCCTTAATGGAGGACAAATCACCAGCGCGCAACCACATCTCTCCAACCAACCGCAAAACTCATCTTCTAATATTATTCCGCCAGTCCACATATATCTTCTTCCGCGGCGGCGCTTGGGGCGCCCACACTTTATTCCATTTCCCATGTCCTGCCACATACACACACCCATTTATAACGAATCCAAACCGATATCTGTTGAGAGATGTACTTATTGTGTATCCTCATTCTGGGACCGATTCGCCAAAAGCGCACACTTCCTTCGCATCGTAAAGAAGCTTCCTACCGACACCACGACGGTTCTGCCAACCAACGACCGCAACTATCCCCCTTTAATTCTCGGTAGCTTCGTTCGCGGTATCTCCCACTAGACAGATAATAAAATACATCAACAAACCATTTCGCCGGTGTTTTTTTTTCTCTCTCTCTCCTCGATGCTGGCTCAATTCTATCGAAAACACCGAGCCACTAACGCCCACGGTAGCTTTCCCCGAATGGTTGAATGAATGGTTGATTGCTATCGCGCGCACATACAAAAGTACACAGCAGGGTGTGCCACTGATATAGAATTCAACAGCATTCTTGAAATTGAAGAAACATTCTCAAAGCTCGGAGTATGCTATAAACAGATTTTCGGACACCCTAGCGCAACATCCCCGTACCAATGAGCAGCGGCGATAGAACAGACTCGCAGGATCGTAAACATTTCCTCGAGAGCTTTAGCGCTCCGTGCGTGCGTGAATTCGTCGACAGAGCCAAAGGTACCCACCGACGACGAGATACGTACACGACCTCCTGCGGTGCTTTGGCGATGGTGCGGTGCTGATCGCGCGAAATAAGAAAAATCTACATCCCATCGTCCCATCCTTCCCGGATGGGAACACCGCATCGCGCTACCGAATCGTAAGCACCATAGTCAACCAACACACATCGTTGTCGTTGGCTCGGAGGAGAGATAAACCACGTCGTCGTCGCGCTGTATTCGCGTGCTGTGCGTGGTTGGTATAGCCAACGGTTGTGGCGTGACGATTCCTACGGGGAAAGCTCGGCCGACTATATTGCGCGGGAAATGAACTTTCTCCGGTTGCAGTTAAAAAAGTAATTATTTTGATTCAGCTCGAATCGTCCTGTGGTTTTAAGCAAAATAACATTTTATGTCGGAAATTTCTGTGTAAGCACCAGGCTTGGTGACACATGTGACATGCATAACATTTATTGGCGAAACTTCGGAATTGCGGCACTTAGAATGATGATGTATGTTTTAAAATGTTTCTACACGAAATTTGGGCACACAGTTGTCTAATATTTGAAACGTTTCAAGGGTTTCTATGGTATTTTTGACATTTTGTTTTTTATTCAAAGCTTGCAACTTTGATATCTTTCGGCGTCTCAATCTTAGTTAACGATTGTTGTAGCACACCTGTTAAAGCATGCACTAGCACTTGTCAGCTTCGCTCAACTCATTTAAGGTATGCCATAACACACTTTAAACGTAGGATGACGTCCTTCGGGAAGACAGGGGATATTCTGCAGATTGAAACTTGAGACCATCACGAATAGTGGTCAGGAAATATGGGTTAATATCTCAGCCATCTTTTAACCGATTTCGGAGATTTTTGTATCAATCGATTGACAAACTCTTTAAAAAAATTTCCAAATACCAAAAATAATAGGTTTAGAGCACTAATATAAAATTGAGTTAGATTAGATATTTCCATATTATATTTAGTTTTTGAACTTTCAAATGGTTATATTACTTCATCAGAAGATTTTTGGAACAATATTGTTCAATTGTAAGCAATACTGATTGTCAAAACTTCACCTTATTTTTAATGCCAGTTTAAATGCAATTGTGCATGAAAAATGTTAATATTTTATCCTGTCCGGCAGTGCTTGTATGGAAAAAACATTTTATTTATTATCAGACTAAGGTCGGAGTGGCCTGTGCTGCACCCATTCAGCTCGGTCCATGGCTGCACTTTCCACTTTCCTTTCAAAAACTCCCAGTGCGCGTTGGTCCTCCACGAGCATCGTCCAGGTCTCGTGCCCGTAGAGAACTACCGGTCTTATAAGCGTTTTGTAGATAGTCAGTTTGGTACGGCGGCGAACTCTATTCGATCGAAGCGTCTTGCAAAGTACGTACGATTTCCAGCCACTATGCGCCTCCGAATTTCTCTGCTGGTATCGTTATCGGCGGTCACCAGTGAGCCCAAGTACACGAATTCTTCAACCACCTCGATTTCGTCACCACCGATAGAAACTCATGGTGGGTGGCTTACATTGACCTCTCTTGAGCCTCTTCCTATCATGTACTTCGTCTTCGACGTGTTGATGACTAGTCCAATCCGTTTAGCTACGCTTTTCAGTCTGATGTAGGCTTCCTCCATCGTCTCAAAGTTACGTGCCATGATATCAATGTCGTCGGCGAAACCAAATAACTGGACGGACTTCGTGAAAATCGTACCACTCGTGTCAATCCCTGCCCTTCGTATTACTCCCTCCAAAGCGATGTTGAATAGCAGACACGAAAGACCATCACCTTGCCGTAACCCTCTACGCGTTTCGAAGGGACTGGAGAATGCCCCTGAAACTCGAACTACGCACATCACCCGATCCATCGTCGCCTTGATCAACCGTGTCAGTTTATCCGGAAATCCGTTTTCGTGCATTAGCTGCCATAGCTGGTCCCGATCGATTGTATCATATGCGGCTTTGAAGTCGATAAATAGATGATGTGTGGGCACGTTGTATTCGCGGCATTTCTGCAATACCTGACGTATGGCGAACACCTGGTCTGTGGTAGAGCGTTCACCCATAAATCCCGCCTGGTACTGCCCCACGAACTCTCTTGCAATTGGTGTTAGTCGGCGGCATAAAATTTGGGAGAGTACCTTGTAGGCGGCGTTCAGCAGAATGAAGAATGAACCATGAGCTCGCCCAACTCTACGGCGAACCCAGTATCCAGAAGGTAGCTAAAGCCGGAAGGGTACGATGGGCAGGACATGTTACAAGAATGCCGGACAGAAACCCTGCAAAGATGGTGTTCGCTTCCGATCCGGCAGGTACGAGACGGCGTAGAGCGCAGCGTGCGAGATGGGCAGATCAGGTGCTAAACGACTTGGCGAGCGTGGGGCGTATCCGAGGATGGAGAGATGCGGCCTCGAACCGTGTATTGTGGCGTCAAATTGTTGATTCATTGTTATCTGTTTAGATGTAAACTAAATAAATGAAATGAAATATGCCGTGTGCCTGCTCTTTCGTCATGATTTTCCACAAAATAGATGATTATGCGCTCGAAATCGATAAGTAACCACATTGATAACTCTTGGAGCCAATGAGGTGCCCTCGGAAAACCCGTAGAAGGGGACATTTCCGTTTTAACACCAAAATATGTCGTGCGGCGGCTCTTTTGTTATGATTTTCCACCAAACAGATGGTTATGCGTTTGAAATCGATTAGTGACCACATAGACCACTCCTGGTACTGGAGGAAGTGACCACATTGGTAGAAGGTAACATTTTCGTTTTTATACCGAAATGAATAAGTGACCACATTTTCCATTTTGGAAACTATGAAGTACCCCCGTGGAGCTCATAGGAGAGGACATTTCCGTCCTTACTCTCACTCACTTAAAATCGATTAGCGACCATATTGGCCACTTTTGAAACCTATGAGGTGCCTCCAGGGAACCTGTACAAGGAGACATTTTTATTTTTTTACCAAGATATGCCGTGTAGCTGCTCTTTCACTATCATTTTCCATCAAATAGTTGGTTATACTCTTAAAATCTAATATCAACCCGGGGTAGCCCCAGGCCCAGTCTCGGTAATTGTGGAGTGCCGCGAGGAATCCATTGAAAGTGATGTTGTCGTTGTCTCTTCCTTCATGTTTTTCTAAAAAAATTCTAAAAAAATGTCACTCACTTTTCAGGCACTTTTCCTCAACCGATTTGCTCGCATTTGGCTAGCATTCGACGCAAAATCCTGTACCATTGTTTCCTATTGAAAGTTGGCCAGATCGGACTAAGGCTCCGAAGTTATGGCCAAAATACTAATTTCAGCACCTGCATGGGAAAATCACTTTTCTGGAACTTATGCTCATCCAATTGGCTTGCAATAAACTGCGTTCAGCAGGAAATTTCATAGGTTCTAGGTCATCTCATAGGTTCTAAGGGTGGACAATATGTCAATAATCGGTTTCGAGGGCATATGTTGGTGTGAAAATGGAAATGTCATCTTCTACGTGTTCTCCGAGGGAACTTTATAGGTTCCAAATGTAGCCAATGTGGTCACTAATCGATTTCGATCGCACGACCATCTGTTTGGTGGGAATACACACTAAAAAAGCCGCCGCACAGCTTATATTGGTGTAAAAATGGAAATGTCCCCTTCTACGGGTTCCCCGGAGGCACCTCATAGGTACCATTTCGATTTCAAGCGCATAATCATCTATTTTATGGAAAATCATGACGAAAGAGCCGCTGCACGGCATATTTTGGTTCTAAAACGGAAATGTCTTCTCCAACGGGTTCCCCGGGGGCACCTTGCATGTACCACGAGTAGCCAAAGTGGTCATTTATTGATTTCAAGCGCATCTGTTTTGTGGAAAATCATGACAAAAGAGTCGCCGCATGGCATATTTTGGTGATAAAACGAAATGTCCCCTTTTAAGGGCTTCCCGAGGGCACTTCATAGGCTCCAAGAGTGCCCAATGTGGTCACTTATCGATTTCAAACGCATAACCATCTGTTTGGTGGAAAATCTCTCCTTTATTATCAAACGGAAATGTCCTCTTTTACGGGTTCCCCGAGGGCACCTCATATGCTCCAAGAGTGGCCAATGTGGTCAATTATCGATTTCAAGCGCATAACCATCTATTTTGTGGAAAATCATGACGAAAGAGCCGCCACACGGCATATTTTGGTGCTAAAACGTAAATGTTCTCTCCTACGGGTTCCCCGAGGGCACCTTGCATGTACCAGGAGTGGCCACTTTCGTCGGAAGCCCTCTCATGGACTATACATTACCGTTTTAAGAGAAACTATGAAGAATTAACGATTGAAAGGTATATATGGAGCGATTTTTATGCTCCCCTTATATGACCGACAAGGTCCCCGTGGAAGTCGTTTCCCGGTGGCCATTGTCTCCAGAACCAGCATATCACCACATAGCCACAAAATTGATGAGTTTATCTTTCGGACGGTATATAAACTTTGTAATTCGGTTATATGGGGCCCTCCTTAGCCGTGCGATGAGATGCGCGGCTACAAAGCAATACCATGCTGAGGATGGCTGGGTTCGATTCCCGGTGCCGGTCTCGACAATTTTCGGATTGGAAATTGCCTCGACTTCCCTGGGCATAAAAGTATCATCGTGTTAGCCTCATGATATACAAATGCAAAAATGGTACCTTGGCTTAGAAACCTCGCAGTTAATAACTGTGGAAGTGCTTAATGATGAAGCTGCGGGGCGGCAATGTCCCAGTGTGGGGATGTTATGCCAATGAAGAAGAAGAAGAAGAATTCGGTTATAATTTGACTGTTTTATAAGCATTTACATTTCTGGGTCAATATGACCCTAACATCTTATTCGTAACTTTTTTTGTGGGGTCGTTCCTGTTGCACCTTAAAATACTTTTTTCATGTCAGATGCTTCTTTTTCAGAAAATATTTAAAGTCAAGAAATTTCAGAACGATCGGATTATCAGGTAAAAAGTTATTCTACTTTGAAGTTTCGTTTAGGGTCATATTGACCCCAACATCTTACTAAGGCTAAAAAGGACCGTTATCACGACCGTACGAGGCATTTTTGTGCCTGTGTAACTGTCGCTCATCTAGCGGTTGTTCTGCATTAGGTCCGTTTTGTGTGAAGCAAATATATCTCTGTGTTATTGATTTTAAGCGTGTATTTTCTCGTAGCGCACGGCAAGGAGGGAGCGGTGGGAGCTATAAATTTTGTATCTAGCGTGACACTAGGAAATAGCGCATTCACATTTACAAACAAGAATTCACCAAATATGTATTGCGCATAAATCCCAGACAAGCTGGCGGTCATTACCGCTCGCGGGAAACTGAATATAAATTGAAATCAAATAGAGGAAAGGAACGAGATAAATAAGACAAATAAGAAAGACAAATAAAAACAAAACAAATAGGACAAATAAGACGAATAAGACAAACAAGACAGATAAGACAAATACAAACAAATACGACCAATAAGACCAATAAAATATTCCTTCAAGAATTCTTTCGGATATTCCTCCACGAATTCCTCCGGATATTCCTCGAGAAGTTGCTTCAAATATTCCTCCATGAATTCGAGCGGATATTCCTCCAGGAATTCCTCCAAATATTCCTCCAGATATTCCACCAGGCATTAGTTCGGATATACCTCCGGATATTGCCCCGTATATTGCTCTGGAAATTCCTCCAGGAATTCGTCCCGATATTCCTCCCAGAATTTCTCCGTATATTTCCTAGGAGAGATCGACTATGATGGTGATATTTGAGGTTATGGCTTTCAGTCTTCTTATGCTCAAAAACGGGTTTTACGTTCGATAGTTCGATACAAACAGAATAGAAATGGCGCTAAAAACGTACTATACGATAGTTCCTGGTGCCCGGATAAATTCAAATTTCGCAGCCCCTACTGAAAAATAGAGGGGGCGATTTAACATAAAGTTGTGACAAAACGTTCTATGCTAAGACAATGTAACAATAAAACGGGACTTTGTTAACTCCTTGATAAAGGTACAATATATGTAACCGAAACGTCGGATAAAAACGTAAAACCCGTTTTTGAGCATAAGACTGAAAGCCATAACCTCAAATTTCTCCGTATATTTCTACAAGAACTTCTTCGGATTATTCTCCAGGACTTCGTCCAGATATTCCTCCAGGAATTCCTTCGGATATTCCTCCAGTAGTTTGTCCAGATATTATTTTAGGAATTTCTTCGGATATTTCTCCTGGAATTCCTTACGAAGTTCCTCCGAATATTCCTCCAGGAATTCGTTCAGGTAATCCTCCAGGATTTCATCCGGATATTTCTCCAGAAATTTGTCCAGTTATCTTTCCGGGAATTTCTCTTGATATTTCTCCAGTAAATATCCGGATATTCCTCCAGGAGTTCCTCCAGGAATTCCTCCGGACAATCCTCTAGGAATTCGTTCGTATATTCCACCAGGAGTTCGTCCAGATATCCCTCCAGGAATTTCTTTGGGTCTTCCTCCAGAAATTTCTCCGGATATTTATCCAGGAAATCCTTTGGAAATTCTTCCAGAATTTTTCTAGGTTTTCCACCAAAAATTCTGACGGATATTTCTCAAGGAATTCCCCCGAATATTCCTTCAGGAATTCCTCCGGATATTCTTCTAGAAATGCTTCCGAAAGAATTCCTGGATAAATATCCAGAGGAATTCCTGGGAGAATATCGGGAGGAACTCCTGAAGGAATATACGAAGGCATTCTTGAACGAATTTCCGGACGAACTCAAGGTGGAATATCCAGAGAAATATTTGAAGGAATTTATGGAGGTATATACGAAAGCATACCTGGAGAAATGTCCGCAGGAATTCTTGAAAGAATATCCTTAGGACGAATATTCGGACGAAATCCTGGAAGAATATTTAAAGGAATATTGGGAAGAATTCCTGGAGGAATATTAGGAAGACTTCCTAAAGAATCTTCCGGGTGAATTCCTGGAGGAATAATACGAAGGAAATCCTGGTGGAATATCTGGAGAAGTTCCTGGAGGAATGTTCGAAGAAATATCTGCAGCAATATTCAAAGGAAGTTGGGAGAATTCATGGAAGAATTCCTGGATGAATATTCAGAGGAATATCTTGGAGAATTCCTAGAGAAATATCCGGAGGAATCCCTGGAGGAATATCCGGAGGAACTTTTGGAAGAATATCAGGAAGACTTCTTAAAGAAATTTTAGGATGAATTTCTGGAGGAATATACGAATGAAATCCTGATAGAATATCCGGAGAGTTTTCTGAAGGAACCTTCTTCTTCTTATTGGCATTACATCCCCACACTGGGACAGAGCCACCTCGCAGCTTAATGTTCATTAAGCACTTCCACAGTTTTAAACTGCGAGGTTTCTAAGCCATGGCAGGTTACCATTTTTGCATTCGTATATTATGAGGCTAGCACGATGATACTTTCCAATCCGAAAATTTCCTAGACCGGCACCGGGAAATCGAACCCAGTCACCCTCAGCATGGTCTTGCTTTGTAGCCGCGCGTCTTACCGCACGGCCAAGGAGGGCCCCTAAATGGAGGAATATTTGAAGGAATATCTGGAGGAATATTCAAAGTAATTCTTGGAATTCCCTCTTTCTTGAAATATCTGGAAGAATTCCTGGATGAATATTTAAAGGAATTTGTTGAAGAATTCTTAGAGAAATATCCGGAGGAATTTCTGGAAGAATATCTGGAGGAAATCCAGGGAGAATGTCAGAAATTCCTGAAGGAACATCGGGAGGAATTCATGGACAAATATTTGGACACATTACAGGAGGAATATCCGGAAAAATTATTGGAGGAATATCCTAAGGTATTCCTGGAGGGATATTCAGAAGAATAGTCGGAGGAATTCCTGGACGAAAATCCGGAGAAATTTCTGGAGGAATATTCGAAGGAACTTCAGGGAGCATATCAGGAGGAATTCCTGAAGAAATATCCGGACGAATTCCTGGAGGAATATCTAGGGGAAACTCTAGAGGAATTTCCGGAGGAATACCTGGACTATATGGAGGAACATTTGGAAGAATACCTGGAGGAATTTCCGAAGTAATTACTAGAGTAATATTCGAAAGACTTTCTTTGGTAATATCTGGAGGAATTCTTGGGGGAATATACGGTGTATTTCCTGGAGGAAAATATTAGATGGAACTCCTGGAGGAATAGCCGAAAGAATATCTGGAATATTCAAAGGAATATCTAGACGACTTCCTGAGGAATTTCCGGGTTCATTCATGGAGGAATATTGGGAGAAATATCTATAGGAATTCCAGGGAGAAAATAAATATTTGGAGTTGTTGCCGAAGGCCTAGAAGCTGCCAGGCGACCCATCGTGGTATAGACCAATCTGTCTTAAAGAAACAGGCTGACCCATTTCCAGGGGTACGAACGGCCTGTCAAGCAATCAGTTCGGTTTTTGCAAGGGCAAGTTCACGTTGAACGCTATTGACTCGGTGGTAGAGGCCGACGAGATAGCAATCCAAGGCGGGGTATTCGATACTGTGCGTTAGTGACACTTGATGTGAAGAACGCCTTCAACAGCGGAAGCCGGGACGCACTCGTTACACCGACTTGTCCTGCCGGTGGGTCTTTACCCGATTTTGGAAAGCTTTTCCAGAACCGTGTACTATTATACGAGACGGTCAGAGATAATGCAGTACGTGTTTGATATGTGGAAACAAACAACCAAAGAATACTGCACTGCATGTTACAAACACGAAACAAAATAATCAAGTTGCATATTTTTTAACATGTAACTTTAATGCGTCTTTCAAAATTTATTTGTTTGTTTAAATTAAGTTGCAGATAAGTTGAATGTGTCTGATAAGAAAATTATTTTGAGCTTTTTAGTGGAATGTTTTCACCTGTCATAAGACGAGTTTATACAATCCCATTGAATTCCACCACTTAATTGTATCTTGACAGTGTCTCGTACTTGACTCGACTTCGTCGACATTTTTTTCTGGTGATGGTGCAATCAAGTACAGTCAAACCTCCATGAGTCGATATTGAAGGGACCATCGACTCATAGAAATATCGAGATGTGGAATGGGAAATCTATGAAAACCTGTTTGGAGGGACCATCGCAGTAACCCAGAAAATATTTTTTAATATGGCATAATTTGCTTCCATGAGTCGACATCGAGTCATAGAACATCGACTCATGGAGGTTTGACTGTAACAGGAAACCCCAGTACAAAACATCATAATCATATGGTTTTTAGTGTGAGTCAACATGCAGTCCCTTCGAAGTGTTGTATGGTGCTGTAGTAGAGTGAAGGACTATCAATCCCAAGATCCATAAATCGAATCCAGTTTTATATTTTAATTTTTTTTCCGCTGTAGTATTTTGCAACATTATTGCAATTTTACTGCAATCGAATGATGTTTCCGTAGGCTCCACCTCTTGCGCTTTTTAGATTGCAAGAGAGTTATATTTGATGATGGCAAATACGCAAAGATTGTATCTTTCCGAATAGTTGCAACGCGGTGAAATTTTCAGTAGTGAAACAAATTGTGCTGCTTGGGGAGACGGAGGTGGTTATAGTCAACAACCGCAAGTCGGTTCAACGAAGTTTGATGCTCCTTGGGGTCGTAATAGATGACAGGCGTGCAAGAGGGCTTCGACTGCTGTTGCCGCTAGAGATGATCTGGTTTCACATTTTGCAAACCCGAACCCGACCCGAACCCGATTGATAAATTCCTTTCAAACCCGGACCCGACCCGAACCCGAAACAAAAAATCTTATCAAACCCGTACCCGATCCGAACCCGAATCAATTCAACTATTTAAACCCGAGCTGGACCCGAACTATTTTGTTGGCGGAAAACTCAAACTAGATTTTTCATTTTACTATTTACAACCAAAAGGATGTAGGCTCAAATAACGAAAAATCCTCAAATTTACCAGAAATTAATAAAAAAAATGTCGATAGTTAAATTCTTAAACCCGTACCCGACCCGAACCCGACATTGTACAAATTTCCCAAACCCAAACCCAACCCGAACCCAACCTTTAATTTACAAAATGGCCAACCCGTAGGTCCCCGGATTGTGACCGATGTGGTCAGATTGAATCCGAGTGGGCCATGAACTCTAAAAATATCATTCCCATCATTGCTTTGTGAAATCATGAAGTTTGAGGTGTCGCACGACCTATTTTGAATCAATTTAGAAAATGGCCATTCCGTAGGTCCTCCGGATTGTGGCCGGAATGGATCCGAGTGGGCCAAGAACCCCAAAAATATCATTCGCATCATTGCTTTGAAAAATCACGAAGTTTGAGATGTCGCACGACCTATTTTGAATCAATTTAGAAAATGGCCATTCAGTTGGTCCCCGGATTATGACCGATGTGGCCGGATTGAATCCGAGTGGGCCAGGAACCCTAAAAATATCATTCCCATCATTGCTTTGTAAAATCAAGAAGTTTGAAGTGTCGCACGACCTATTTTGAATCAATTTAGAAAATGGCCACTTTCCGTTGGTCCCCGGATTATGACCGATGGGGCCGGATTGAATCCGAGTGGGTCAGGAACCCTAAAAATATCATTCCCATCATTACTTTGTAAAATCACGAAGTTTGAGGTGTCGCACGACCTATTTTGAATCAATTTAGAAAATGGCCATTTCGTTGGTCCCCGGATTGGGACTGATATGGCCGAATTAAATCCGATTGGGCCAGGAACGCTAAAAATATCATTCCCATCATTGCTTTGTAAAATCACGAAGTTTGAGGTGTCGCACGACCTATTTTGAATCAATTTAGAAAATGGCCATTCCGTAGGTCCCAGGATTGTGACCGATGAGGCCAGATTGAGTCCGAGTGTACCAGGAACCCCAAAAATATCTTTTGCATCATTGCTTTGTGAAATCATGAAGTTTGAGGTGTCGCACGACCTGTTTTGACTTAAAATTGTAAATGGCCACTTATTCCGGGGACAACTGACCCCAACGGAATCTGGAATAATTCTGGAACCGTACTGTGGATAGCCTCGAGACTAGTACAAATCAAAAATTGGGATCCATCCGGATGAAATGCGAAATTGTTGCGAAAGAATCGGTCAAGAAATGCGATTTTTACAGCAGTTCAGATTTTTGAAAGCCCTCAAAAACAGACGTTGGGGACGGTCTGCTAGTTTTTACTATTTTTACAATATGTAAGGAACATTGCGGAGTTGTGGGTTTCTTGCATGCCTCATATGCACAATTGCACACACGACACATAAACAAGGACAAAATACAACAATTTCTATATTTTTATGAATTGAATTGAATGAATTCGTTTGAAAGCGACACAAATGCTGGTGTATCGCCTTATCGCCAATGGTACATAAACGGGAATGCGGCAATTTATCACATACTGCTTCTTCTGTAATTATAGATCTGTTGGTTGCAAAACAGATATTTAACTTCGAAAAAGTAAAATAAGAATTGCGTACATAATGTAAAACCAATTAAAAAAAAATTCCGCGGGAAAAAAAATCAAATTTCGTTTCGTTTCGTAAAATTTTGAATTCGATGGACCTTGATTTCGTATCGTTTCAAATCTCGAAAGTGAATCCATGTTTCGTTTCGATTCGTTTCGAATCAATATAGACATTTTAAATTTCGTTTCGTTAGAAAACGGTGTGTTATCGCATACCCTTAGTGCTAGGTGAGCACCCAATTAAATCTCAAATTGGTGTGCTAGAGCGTGAATCAGGTGGCAGTGTGAGCATTCAAGTTAGTCTCCCTCTCACATGGTGCGTGAAGGGTGAGCACCCAAGTTACTCACATGGTATGTTAGTAGTGAGCATCCAAGTGTCGTTTTCGGTTTTAAACCTGGGTCAGGTCCGACCCCGACTCTGAATAACCGAACGAAAAACGAATCGGGGTCGAGTCAGTATGATGGTGTTAGTGAGAACTCAAGCTATCATCTGTTTTGTTTTCAGTTCGCACTTTTATCAGCTGGCAGAAACAGACATTTTATCTATTGAACTTTGCTATTAGAATTATTTATTTCTTGTTTTATGAATTATGGGGGAAGCCAAATGTTTCTTCTGTTAATTGTTTAATTTTAAAAAAATATTATACATCCATCAATAAATTTATGTGATTAGGAGCTTGTGATGAATGACGACGGCAATGTGGATTGCCTTGAAAGAATTTTGGCGCTCCGGAACATTCCCGGTAATTATGCCAATACGTGTTTCCCGATAAACAATATTATGCTGATTCTATATGGCAGTAGATTTAAATTATCATTTATGTCATTCAAATGGAACAGAACAAGAAAATATGGAAACATTTCGCAAAAAATCCAATACAAAATTTATTGAGATTTGGGGCCTTTTATTTTAAAACAAAGAATCAAATCGCACAAGCATTCTTGTTTGCTATTTGCATTTTTTTGCTATTTTCCCCCAAGGGGGATAAACAAATTACAAGAGAGGCAAATAATTTTTCACTACATAATCTAAACAGGAGATTCAACATAATAAATATCAATGGGATAAAAAATTTATTTGTCGGTTTTTTAACGAGTTAGTATGCTCAAAAATTATGCTCAATTCGTATAAAAACTTTTCCTAAATAGACATTTGTTGATGGCAATATAGTTGCCACTGCCTTATAAAGGGTTAATCCCAGGGTTAATACATTATGTTAATATTCTTCAAATTCGTAACCTTAAACAAATTAGTCACAGAACTGCAATAATGAATAAAATAATGGTATGAACATTTTGGTATAAATAACTTCATAGCGGCAGATACTCCGGTACGCTATTTTCCCATTGAGCGAGCAATTATACCTAAGGTATATCTTCAAATACATAACGTAATAGTGAATGACACATTTTCAACCCTCATTTGGTTATAATGGTGCTACCATCTGAGGTAATCAGTGAAAAATATGCCGATATCTGAATCCGATTCACCATCAGATAAACTTGAAGACAGCACACATTTTCGCGTGGAAGCCAGCAACAAAATTGATAAATTTAACAAATGAAACAAATAAAATCAAATACCCATCCGTGTCTTTTACGTTTTCATTTTCCTTTAGCGTAAACATAAACACCAGTTTGACAGTTTATGTTCGAATGTATTGGTGAACCTAGGTTGGATCTCGATAAATCGCCAGAGCGAACCTCATTCATTTTGGGTCGGATCTGGTGCGGATCGCGATCCTACCTGAACGAATAACCGAACGTTTTGACAGCTGTTAGAGCGGATCCGGGGCAGAACTACACGGAAGAAAAAAAGTACCCAAAATTGAGTATTTTTAAACTTACTTTTGAGTTATTTTTTCTCTTCTCTTTCATCCACTCTTTCTTTTGTTGTCAAAAACAAAAGAGCCAAACAATCCAACGACGCCAGTTCAATACGGGAAGCCAATTTTGAGTTTTATTACCTGAGGTCGAAATTGAGTGAATTAAACTTACATTTGGGTGAATAAATTTTCCGTTGGGTACTTTTTTAACATGGGAGTAAAGGCAAACTACTTCGACCCTACTTACTCAATTTTGGCTTCCCGTGCGGATGTTCGAGGTTGGGTGAATTAAACTCACTATTGGGTAGTTTGTTTCTTCCGTGTAGGTTCTACCCAGCAATAACCGAAAACGACATTTATTTATTTATTTATTTATGGTGTACATCAACAGATTGTTCGTAATCCTAATGATGATTTAAAACTAGTATGGTCATTACAATAATAACAATAATAATTAACAAAACAGTAAAACCACAACGAAAAATAAACTTGTCATGGTACTTAAATACACTTATCTAGCATATGCGCGTCAGCTACTACGACGAAAAACATTTACAAAACTACGGCGAAGCGCATCTCTTGTCAAGTGGTAGTCAAATAGGGGAAGGGGGGGGGGGGGCAATATGCCCTAGCTAAGCAAACACTGCTCTATTGTCTTATTTGTAACGCTATTCATGGGTTTTTTTTACATTATGCATTAGTTGAACAAGATAGCTAGTTGATGCCATTCAAAAATTGTCAAAAATCTCAATCATATTGATAATATTCACATTTCAAAAAAGTGGTGATATTCTGTTGCCGGAAAACTCATGAGGCAAAATGCCTTTTAGCTGGCAGCTTCTAGGGAACAAAGTACCACGCGTCGGCGAATCAGCATTCTAGTATGGATAGTCCGTGGAGACGCAAGTACTTTGTAGGTTATTGCCACTAGGACGTTTTGCCTCGCCAAAATGTTAGATGTTTCTTCAAAATGTGGAAATTTTCGGTTTTTCCGACCTTCCCATGCACTATTTTGAAACTTTTTTCGCCTATCCTACATAATTTTAGATCTAGTTTTGTTACGGACATCTTAATGACGGGGTTTTGGGGCCTCTTGCCCTACTGAAAACTCTCTGTAGCCCGTTCAGTGCGTTGCCCAGACCACAGTTGGTGCGGCGAAGGGGAAGTCTCAACATTATGCTATTCCGCAATGGCCGATGTTGCACGTTAAGGTTAATTTGTTGCAGAATGTCTGGACAATCGATCCTTCCTTGTATAATGTCAGCGACGGTCAGTGCTCTGCTTAAGTCCCTACCAATACGCAACGGAAGAAGGTCGATCAGCTGGCAGCGATCCTCGTAACTAGGGAGGCGAAATGGATCTCTCCATGGTAGTTTGCGCAATGCAAAACGAACAAAGCGGCGTTGTATTGATTCGATGCGTTCCGATCCGTTGTTGTAGTAAGACATAAGACTCATATGGTATGTCAGAAGGTATGTTAGCGAGAGCACCCAAGTAAGCCTCATACCTGTGTGAGCGTGAATGAGCGAGTACATTAAGTACTGCCTGTCTCCCAGAAGTAATGCTAGGAGGTAGTTCCTGGGGGGACCAGGGTATATGCAGAGAGGGTAACTCAAGTAACCTTCCACTACTTGGGTTGGTTTAGTGGTTCGGCCTTCTGTCAACCCCACTCCCTGAGTGATAATTTCAGGTGTCTGGTTGCAGATTTGCCTTCATCCCTCTATAAAATAAATACACGGCTCTATAGTTTAGACATTGATTGGTCTATAGGGTAACCAACTTGATTTGGACCCCTACACATTTTGGACCCTCCTGGCAACATTTGTCTGGTTTCTAAACAAAAAACAATGCCGCTGCTAAATCCCCCATTTGGCTTTAGGAAATTAACATTGTTCGGCATCTATTTCACTGGTTTCCCGTGCGAAAAAAGCGATATTTAGATGAAATTTCGAGGAAATTAGTTTGTTCAAGAAGGCGAGCGTTACAATGCGTTACGCTTAAAAGTATACATCACTGAAAATCTCAGAACGTACACAATAAGTTTTTGTCGAAATTGTGAATTTAAAACGCAGGAATCTTCTCATTGATGCATGCCAATCGAAAGATAAGACTTGGCTTCGACTCAATTGACCAGGGTAAATTAGAAATTCGACTTTGAAGAGACTAAATTAGGGGTGTCCAAAATGTGTACATTTGGGGGTCCAAAATATGTTGCACTGTACAAAACGAAGAATATTTTCATTTCAGAAAATGGCAAATTTCAATGATTTATCAAAAACTGAAGCTCATTTCGAATTTCTATTTCATAAATAAGACTTTTATCTTTGAAATAGTGTCATTTCCGCCCATATCGAAACTGTATTACAATAGATATAAGCATATATTGGGATGCACTTCCTCTAGGGGTCCAAAATAGAACAGTTACCCTATTTGTTTTGTTTTCTAAACCGAACATAGATTGTGACTGACTTCAGAAATGTGATTATGGCAAGGAGAGGCAATTAGGGCAAGGGCAAGCATAGATTGCTTTTATATCTTGGCTATAACGATTTTCATGGGTATATCTCCCTTATGCAACAGTTGAATAATATAGCTAGCTGATGCCATATAAAAATTAGAAAAAATATCAATCATATTGATATTATTCACTTTTCAAAAAAGCGGTGATATTTCGTTGCCGAAAAACTCATGAGGCAAACGCCTTTTATCCGGCAGCTCTTAGGGAACAACACACCACGCGTCCGCGTATCAGCATTCTGGTATGGACAGTGCGCGGAGACGCGTAGTGTAGTACATTGTAGGTTTGTTCCACTAGGGCGTTTTGCCTCGCTGAAATGTTAGATGTTTCATCAAAATGTGGAAGATTTAAGTTTTTTCCTACAGTCCTATCTATTATTTTAAACTTTTTTTCGCCTAACCTACATAATTTTACATATTGTTTTGTTAAGGCTATCTCAAACATGGTAAATATAAGGGTGTCAGGCCATAAGGCCGAAGGCCATTTGGCCGAAAGTAATTAGGCCGAATGGGCATTTGGCCGAACGGTCATTAGGTCGAATGGGCATTAGGCCGAATTAGCAGAAAGAAGCAAGAAGTGAAAAATAAGAAGTTCCTCCTTCACCTTATCCCTTCTTCCTTCTCTCTTCTTCCATCTTCCTTCTTCTTGCTTCCTTCTTCTTTCTCCTTTCTTCCTTCTTCCTTATTCCTTCTTCCTTCTTCCTTTTTCCTTCTTCCTGCTTATTTGTTCCTTCTTCCTTCTTTCTAATTCCTTCTTCCTTCTAACTTATTTCTCCTTCTTTTTTTATTCTTTCTTCTTGTTTCCGTTTTCTTCCATCTTCCTCTTTCTTCCTTCTTCCTTCTTTCTTCTTTCTTCTGGATTTTTCCTTCTTCCTTCTTTCTTCTTCCATCTTCCTCCTTCCCTCATCCTTCTTCTTTCTTCTTTCTTCCCTCTTCCTTCTGCCTTCTCCCTTCTCCCTTCTTCCTTCTTCTGTCTTCCTTCTGTCTTCCTTCTTCCTTCTTCATCCTTCCTCCTTCTTCCTCATTGCGCACTACTCACTTCTATCTCCCCAGTTCTCATTCGGCCTTATGGCCATTCGGCCTAATGATCGTTTGGCCTAGTGACCATTCGGCCTCATGACTTTCGGCCTAATGACCCAGCATCAAATATAAGTGAATACCCGAGAATCATTTTGCCTCGGAGAGTGAAGGAAAGGGGGGTTTCCTTTTGGAGCCTCTTCCACTACATTGATCATAAAAAGACACAATTATAATATCTAAAAAATGAAGGCGATCAACGTTTAACGGCAATTTTACAGACAAAATAATCAGTAAATAATTTCCTATGTAAAAAATACAAACTTCAAGTTGAAACCGTGTAAAACCTGCGTTAAAGAAAATAGTAAATACCCCTTGCATCATTTCTATTTTTCACATGCGCTTTCTATTAATTTATTGGAGTTGAAAATTAATAGTCATCCAGTCCGGCGAAACTTTGGAAGAATCATGACAACCTCCTGATCAAACTCAGCTCCGCCTCGGCGAAGGGATGATTCGACCGCTACCAAATCCCACGCTTGTCAGCGCAAATCCAATCTATTCGAATCACCGCCATAATGATTAGTAATTTAAGCTCTTCCACCTAACCGGAGGGAAGGAATCACCGCTCACGGATGAAACCCCAGACTACCAAAGTGGATTTAGACGGATCAAAGTGATTATGGATGCCGTGATTCGAGCGAGGTGTGGTATGGTAAGCGAGAAAGTTCAGTGAGCTCGACCCGCGAACCCTTTTCCCTCTTTCGACCCCGTCGCCAAAGCATGAATGTGATAAAGATCATATCGCAAGCTTTCCCGGCGAAGCCGGGGCGGGGTCTGAGAGCAATCGAATGCAAATTAAATCTCGAACACGTTCTTATCGCCATCGTCATCACCATCAGCCGCCGCGCCGGTACGCGATGAAAGGGTTCCAACCAACCCACGGGAATCGCAACTTAGCGAAGCGGAAACTAATGAAGCAGAACTGTTTACGCAAATGCCTGAAGTCACGGGGTGCCATCGCTACAGTTCCGTTCCGGTGGCCTACCTTTCCCGTCTTTAATAGTGCTACATAGATTGGCGTGGTTTGATGTTTCATGCTGGAAGGCGAAAGCTTTCAAAGTAAACCCATTCGCGCAAATTGAAGCGTGTGAATTTAATGAGATTCAAGTGTCGGTAATGGAATGAATGAGGGGCCTTCGTGGCAATGCAATCATTTCAGTTTATAAATATGCAAAAAGAAAAATGTATCAGGATGCCTAAATACATATTTTCGCCTAAAATATCTACAATATTACGATAGGGGACGTACACTAATTACGTAAGCACTTATGGGGGGAGAGGGAGTCGGCCATTTTCTTACGCTCCATATAAATAAAAATTGATTTGTATGGGGAAAATCTTACGTGGGGGGAGAGAGGGTTGAAAAACCCAGAAAAATTGCTTACGTAATTAGTGTACGGCCCCATATGAGGTTGAAATCTATAATCTCGACAGATATTTTGAAAATTCTTCTTATCTAGATAAGGTAATGAAAACTTCCACGAGATGGACACTATTTGCCTCCTTCTAAATCATTTTCCCTATCTTGAGCCACAAATCAGTGTTAATTTTCGCGAAAAGCGTGGTTCAACAAACCCAAACAGACATTAATTCAATTGCCAAATGTGACACTTCGTTATCCCGACGAACAATCCAATCTCAGGCACTCCTCCTCCGCCGCCCAGCGTCGACGCGCCCCACACGACAAAGGGATTGCGTAATAAATTTAGAAACGAAACAGTCGCTTCGCTATCGTGCATACGCGGGCGCGACCGGCAGATATCCCACAGTCAGAGCCACACAATGGTAAACAGCAACGGAAGTCAACGGCAAAAATGGGCGGAAATATAATTGCCCCATAATGAAATGGGGATGTTCCTCGAAGGGTGGAAAATTGCCGACGTCGTGGGTTAGCGACGTGGATTAGCAAGTGATGACCCTTTCGTTCAGGTGCTTTTCAATTACTTTCATTATACTCTTATTAAAGTGATATTTTGTATTCTTCTAAGCAGCATTCGCCCAGTTACCTCTAAAATACTCTCGCCGTGCTCAGTGTCGCAAGAGGCGGAATAATCGTTGATCTAAGCGGTTTTTTTTTCGTTCATCCCGGTGTCGACTCGGTAATAAAAAATGCCACAAGTCGGTGTGGGAGACGAAACATGGCACGTTCATTTGCCGGAGTAAGCCCGCATATCGTGTAATCGTCCTACCGACTGGCTACGTGCACGCGTACCTACATAACTACAATATATCTACGTTAGCAAATTGATTTGGTAAATATGGCGGAGCGCCAGGCGAAAATGCTAAATTTTTTATGCCGTCTGCCATTGTAACATACAGAACTCATGAAATGTAGCTCTGTGTCAACAGAGAAACGCTTTACTCCAATTCGAAGCAACTGACGTATGGAACCAGATATGGAACCATATGTAAACGTGTGAATGCTGTCAACCGGATGAATTGTACGACGAGATTATGGGAAGGAAGTAAAGAGAGGACATTTTTGCACGTGGCTATATGAAACTTAGGTGCGGAACCAACAGGGTTAGGCATTTAAAATTAATTTTAATAGAGCGCACTGTAAGCAATCACCTCTAATTGCCTTCAATTCACTTTAGGAATTTATAGTTACAAAAATTTGTTTTGCCTTCAAGAAGTTTGCCAGTGAGCTCCAGAGCCAAGCTTAGAAGAATCAATTTGTCATGTGGTTAGAGATATTGGAGGATGCTATGGGGAGAGTCTATAGTGTTCTTCGTCGGATCTAATTCGCCATTGAAGAAACTGACCCTGAAGAAGTGCGCGAAACCACAGATGAGCAGAAATATCGCAAGGATAAAGAACATAATTTTGAAAGCAAGGAAGCCTTAAGCAAGCTACCTTAACACTGCAGGTATCAGGTATCAGAACATCGGCTCCAGGGGCACGTTCACCTCAATTTGGGAGATTTGTGCCATCGCCTTCACAGCCTTTTTCATCACACACCTGACGGAAAAGGAAGTGAACAAAAAGGAAAGGAATGTGGATGGGAGAACAAAGGGAATGTTTGGAAAAGGGCCCTTGAAGAGGGCATACAACGCATTAGCGTACAAGAGCTTATAACTCCTTACCACAACGGGTTATGAACAACAAAATACTCTGAAGATTCAGCTTTCTGAAGTCAATTTCACTAAGTAAGTGTTTACCAAATATTTGGAAGCGCAATTGTGCATAGACTGGGCAGTTACATATTAGATGATAAGAAGTTCCATAATCGGATTCACAACTATCACAAACAGATGATTCAACGCGTTGAATATTTGCCATGTGATAGTTCAGTCGGCAGTGACCTGTTAAGGCCTTGACTAAGACACTGCAATTCTGTTTAGACAGATTAGCTAAATAGCTTGCCACTACCGGAGATGGCTCCCGGATGTACAATTTTGTTTGATGACATGAATCCAGACTACTCCAATGCCATTTGTGCTGAGTGACAGCCCAAGAGTTGATCAAAAGCTTCACCCAACACTTGGATATTGGAATAGCTGGCTCAGGACCAATAAAGTCATGCGATGCTCCAGTACGAGCTAACTCATCAGCCAATTCGTTTCCAGCTATGGAAGAATGGCCAGGTACCCATATAAGGTGTAAAGTATTAACTGAATTCAGTTCCTCAATTTGAGTTCGACATGCGATTACTAACTTCGACCTTGAGTTGGCCGAGGCGAGAGCTTTAATAGCTGCTTGGCTATCTGAACAGAAGTATATTACTTTGCCCATAATGCGTTGCTGCAGTGCAGATTGCACTCCACACATGATGGCAAATATTTGAAAAACAGTGCAGTGTGTACCCAGTGAGTGTGGCTGTTCCAATCTCAACTCACGCGAATAGACGCCTGCGCCTGCTCTATTTTCGAGGAGGAAGCCGTCAGTGTAACAAACAATGCTGTCCGACATACTTCTCTCCAAATAGCCAGATGTCCACTCATCCCGCGAGGGGAATTGTGTTGAAAATGTCCTATAAGGAAAACTACTAACGTGTGTGAGATCACTTGGAGCAAGGAAAATTTTGTCCCAATTAACCATAAGCGGTAACAACGAAGTGTGTGTAGAACTGCGATTTACAGGATTCTCTTCCATAAAACCGAGTACCCATAGTCGGTAAGTACAAGAAAATGCTTCTTGTTTGAGATGTATGTGTAGTGGGGCCACGTCGAAGAGAACTTCGAGAGCAGCCGTGGGAGTTGAAGAGAACGCACCAGTCATTGCCATTAGGCACATCCTTTGAAGATGGCCTAATTTAGACTGAATTGTCCTCACTTCCCCCTTTTGCCACCACACAAGACATCCATAAGCCAAAATTGGTCGTACAACTGTTGTGTAAATCCATTTGATATATTTGGGTTTAAGACCCCAAGTTTTACCAAAGGTTCGTCGGCATTGGCCGAAAGCCATACACGCCTTTTTGATTCTGAACTCAATGTTAGGAGTCCAGGAAAGCTTTGAATCCAAAATTAGACCCACGTACTTTACTTGATCAGTTACATTGATTTCAGAACCAAAAAGATGTAATGGACGAATACCATTACGATTACGTTTTTCCGTGAAAAGAACAATAGATGTTTTATTCGGATTGACCGAAAGGCCATATTGGCGACACCAACTTTCAACTACCTGAAGAGCATTTTGCATCAGGTCGAATAAGGTAGTAATGCACAAACCCACTATCAATGTAAGATAGTCGTCGGCAAATCCATAGGTAGGAAAACCGCCATTATTGAGTAACCTCAATAGCGTATCTGCAACGAGATTCCACAAAAGTGGAGATAATACTCCTCCTTGAGAGCATCCGCAGACACTTAATTTCCTAATCGCTGCTTGACGTAATGTCGAGTAGAGATGTCGGTTTTTAAGCATCTGGTGAATCCATTTGGTAATAATATTAGGTAGCCCATAACAACGTGCGGCTTCCAATATTGCATCGAAAGACACGTTGTCGAAAGCACCTTCAATATCTAAGAAAGCACCCAAGCAGGATTGCTTTTGAGCGAACACTTTCTCGATATCGTACACAACCTTGTGTAGAAGAGAGTGGACTTTCCAGATTGGTAAGCATGTTGATTAACATGAAGAGGCATGTTTGCCAAACAGTCATCACGAATGTGATGGTCGATAATACGTTCTAAGCATTTCAGAAGAAATGAGGTCAGACTGATGGGTCTAAAACTCTTTGCTTCTTCATACGAAGCACGTCCTCCTTTTGGGATAAACTTTACAGTGACATTCCGCCAGGATATGGGAATATACACAGTAGCAAAACTGCATACTAAAAGCTTTTTCAAAACATGTTTGATATGCTCAAAACCTCTCTGAAGTAGAACGGGATAAATCCCATCCTCCCCAGGAGATTTGTAGGGAGCAAAACTGTTAAGTGCCCATTGAATCGATTCAGTAGTTATGATTCTACGTGCTTGAGCCCAAGACCCATAGCTACATGAAAAGACATCAGGATCATCCGAAGATGTTATATCGACACATCCAGAGAAGTGCGTATCAAATAAGTGCTCTAACGATTCTTCATCAGAAGAAGTGTAGTCGCCATTTGGCTTGCGAATTTCGCCAACTTGGAAATCCTTGGATCTCGCAAGAATTTTATTCAATCGACTGGCTTCACTCAAATTGGAAACATTTGCACAAAGGTTTTTCCAGCCGGATCGTTCAGCAGATCGTAGAGCCTTCTTGTAAGCTTTGCGAGCCAACTTGAAAGAATCCGTCCCTGCTGAATGGCGTCTGTTCCAACTCCTTCTGCACTGCTTCCTTAGCTTAGCCAAATCGGAATTCCACCAAGGGGTTCCTCTTGAGGTTTTAACTTTCTTCGAAAGCTTCCATGATGTGCAACGATGTAGTATCAACTGCATCATCCAAGTCTGTAGGAGTTTCTTTAGAAGGTAGATATCCATGACATTTGGTAAAGAGCAACTCTGTGTAAAGATCCCAGTTTGTTGAACGGGGATTTCTAAAACGCAAGGTCTGCGAAGTAACATTCAAATGATCAAAGTAGATGTAGCGATGGTCAGATATCGATTCCTCATCTGACACATGCCAATTAGTCAATTCGTGACTGATTCTATTGGAGCAAAGGGTTATGTCTAACACTTCTGCTCTATTAGATACCATAAAGGTTGGGCGATTGCCTATGTTAAGTAAACTAAGTTCGGTACTACTTAAGTATTCCATCAAGCTGGAGCCTCTCAGATTGATATCCGAGCTACCCAGATGATGTGATGAGCATTAGCATCACTGCCGACAATTAGCGGAAGGCCTTTTGAAGTGCAATATATGACAACTCGTTTGAAAGCATCCGTAGGGGATGGTTCATCATGTGGTAAATAAACCGAACAATAGACGTATTTCCTGACGGGGTTCCGCCAGTTGCATCAATTGTGACAGCACATACATCTCTGGTTGTTAGTTCAGAGATAAGTGTAGCAACAATAGCATTGTTAACAAGCACACATGCACGCGGCATTGATCGAGAGTTTGTCATTTCTTTACTGAAAGCAGCGGGTTCACTAGGTTACCTAGGTAGAAGCTACCCTTGCGAAAATAGGGTTCCTGCACCAAAGCCACTTGGGATTTGCCATTTTGCATAAGTCTACAAAGATTAATCGTTGCTGTTCTTTTATGCTGAAGATTGATTTGAGCTATCTTAACTGAAGCCATTGCAAATTAAGATAATGCACTCCACAACTTCAGCATCAATATGAACAGCAACGATGAAACCAAATTGGTATCTTATCAAGAAAGTCAAAGACGAAACACAGAGTACAATGTGTATAACGCATAAAGCGAATCCATATAGGTGACAATTTGTTGAAAAACTAAATAAAAACATGCTCATAATCCCACCCTTATTTAACCTCAAGTTGAGATTGAATAAGAGTAGCCGATTATTTCGGAGAAGCAAAAAGTCAACTACGCCATAGCTCCGGTTAGCGCAGTAAGGGCTAGATACTGTGAAGGGTGCCCTGGTGCTTCACAGGCTCCGTTAGTGGTTAGGTTCTTTTTAGACCCCCCTAACCATTCATTCGTAGGCACGGTAAGCATAAAGCCGCATCACACCAAGAATTTGGGGTCACCTGTATGGTGGACTTATACCACCGGAACAGGCAATCCGTAGCGTTATTCTTAGCCAGATAACTGGCTGCCGACACCACACAGCTATCTTGGCTGTTCGGGGAGAGAAGTTGACATTGACTTTACGTCAACTCTCAATGTGGCCGAACAGCCGTTTATAGGATAAAGAACATAATTTTGAAAGCAAGGAAGCCTTAAGCAAGCTACCTTAACACTGCAAGTACCAACCCCTGCAGCATTGCCCCGTTATATCTCAGTTGTTTTTAATCCAATTGTCATGATTATTTCCAGTTACAATCTGTAGGATATCAGGATTTCGTTATTTACTACATTACTTCCCTTCTGTACTCTTGCAGGTATTTAACTATAAATTTTTTGAACAAAATTTTCGTCGAAACGAGAAGGTCGTTGAATATCATTCCTTTGTCGCAAGGATCTCGCAGCTGTTCCAATATTTGTTTTGGTATTAGATTCGTCCTGTTCAAAAGTGTTGAAATCAGAGTCATCCCCGATATAAGTTGGCGAGTCATTGGCTTTTTGTACGCTGTTCTCACCATTCGTCGTTGAATTATAATTCACCGTTATTGGAGTTGATAGCTGGACTTTTTTGACATCATTCACACTGCGCGAGTATTGGATTCCATTAGAGCTCATCACAACTACTTTTGCGCCGTTCTTTGCTACTACCTGGAAACGTTCCTTGGAGAAATTTGGATCGGTTTTGTTTCTTTTGTATTGCGCAAGCAATACCCAGTCACCATTTTTTATGTCAGATTCTTTCGACCCCCGAGATTCATCTGCGTTCGTTTTGCTGAGAAGTTTGGTAAGATCATCACGCTCGCGAACATCAAAGCGGTCTAGTTCGGTCTTAGAAGGATTCCAAAGGCTAGTAAATGTCCCTCTATACCTCCAGCCAACCATTAGCTCGAAGGGTGTAATCCCCAACCTGGAGTGTGGAATTAAAGTGTTTCGGTGGGGAACATACTGCTCCAGTGCACGACGCCAATCCTTCGAGCCGTGAAGCTGCCAACGCTTTTATAATGCCTGTATTTTGCCTCTCCACAGCACCGTTAGTCTGAGGGCATAATTGGTATAGACTTACAGATCTTGACACCCTTGTCCTCCCAGTATTTTGTGAAATTCACACTTTGGAACGGAGGGCCGTTGTCACAAAGCACTATATTCGTTTTTAATGCATCCGTTTGTTTCATTTCAACCACGTTCAAATATCTGGAGTACGTGTCTACGACTATCAGAAATTCTCCCGTGCCGAAACCTGGTACTTTAAGAAAGTCAATTTGTAGTACCTCCCAAGGGCCTTCCGGAAGAACTCGACTGGACAACGGAACGCGTGGATTCTTCTTAGACAACTGCATACACACATCGCAATTTTTTAACGTAGTTTTCGATCAACACTGCCATTCCCGGCCACCAGAAAAATTGCCTCATGATTTTTTCCCCATGAGCAGATTCCAGGGCTTTCTCACGGAGTGCTTCGGGTATTACGATGCGATCATCCTTAAATATTAGAAACCGAAGAAAGTGAAGACTCTTTTTTTGAGCTTCGTATTTTTTCAAATCCGGAGGCCAAAAGTTGCATTCTAGAGCTATTCGTACCATGTTTAGCTCCTCGTCTTTTTCGGTTTTCCTTTCAATTTCTCCCCACATAATGTCCATGTGGCCTACGTCTAGCGCGTACAAGAAGTGGTGTTCATCATTCTCTTCGACTGGTACTGGATCCTGTGCCTGACAAATAAGACTTGACAGAGCATCACCAACGTTTTTATTTCCTGACACCCTCTAAATCGTAAAATCAAATAATTGCAAGCGAAGTGCCCATGCATCCGCCCTTGATAAAGCCCGTTTGCCCAAACGATGGGTACCATTGAAAATAAACTCGTTCGCTTCAGCGTCTGTTCTGATAACGAACGATTTACTGAGGAGGTATGTAGCGAATCGCTCCACTCCCTAGACCACGGCGAGCGCTTCTCTGTGCGTTTGGGGGTATCTTCTTTCTGTGGCTGTTAGCGCCTTCGATGCACACGCAATAATTCGTGAAGCCTATGAAGGTCACCGTTTGATTTGCATTTTTTTTTACTGCCGCCAAGTTTTCATCATGCTCTTCTCTGGTGTTTCCAAAAACAAGAACGTCGTCTAGATAGTTCTTAACGCCATTACAACCGCCGAGTATTTTCCGTTTCCGTTTTCTTGGAAAATGTCCGAGGCGTTGCAAAACCCGAACGGAAGCCGAACGAACCTGAACATGCCAAATTCAGTGCAAAAATTTGTGAGGTGTCTACATTCGTGGTCTAATTCGATGTGGAAAACGCGTTGCTCAAATCTCTCGTTGAGAACCATTTTGCACCATGCAAATCAGACAATATTCCCTCCAGCGTTGGCATTGAAAAGGGAGTCCTATAGACGTACCGGTTTGGTCCTCTGAAATCTATTACCAACCGAATATCATCTCTTCCTTTCGGAACCACCAGCAGGAACAGAATGATGCATCCATCTCATCGGTGACACGCTCTATTATGTCTGCGGAAGTTGGAACCGCAGTCGTTCTTCGACCAGTGGTTTAAGGTGAAGGTGGGTTGAGTACCAAAACAAAGCTTTGAAAGTATTGGTACAATAAAAACTGTCATATACTGTAGTAGTATTGGTATCGTATTTATAAAAAACATAAAATATTAGTAGGGTGGTTCTAAAAACGACCCAGCTCCAACACGCTCACTCGATTCCGTCCCATGCTCCAAGTGTCCTCCAAAAATCGAATTGAACAAAAACTGGTTGAGCACAAGCCGGTTCAAGTTTGTATGAAAACTATTATGGGAAACAAAACCTTTCATTACACTGGCTACAGCGCCTCCCCTCCGAACGCTGGCGAAAAGAGAACCCACATAGCTGAAAGCAACATTACGTAACGCAAAAAAATATCATTTTATACCCCGCTCACCCCCATGTCACACTTTTTGTATGAAGTATCTGCCCCTGGTGCAATAGATATCACAGACAATTTTTGGCTATTTTGTTGAAGCACACGTTTCTGATGCCACACTGATGCCTTCTGAGAAGCCTAATTATCATGCTAAAGACACACAACCTCGATTGAAATCGACTTCTAACTATTGGAACGACCATTCAATATGCATTGTCTACAGAGTTAAAGCTCTTGAATATTTCATCCATTCATATGATCTCCCCCCTCGCCAGCGTCCAATGACGGAGCGCCACAATCAGAATAATGTAAAAATCAACCTCCACATATCAACTGTCATACAAACCTGAAACGACCTGTGCACGGTAAGCCTCTATTCAAACCAGCCTAAACCATCGGATGACACCCAAATTATAAATCATAATCGACTGAGCGTGGCGGAGCAAAATTATTTTTTGAACCACCCTAGTTATTAGTTTGCTGCTGCCGGTGCCGTTGTTTACATTCGCTCAGCGATCAGTTTTTTAATCGTTTTTTTTCAGGCAAAAATAGCAGTTTATATTAAGTTTTCGGTTTAAACAAGTGACTGATTTCGAAAAGTGATGTTTAATTTGCATTCCATCAACATTTCGGGCTGCTCATGTGCGGAGAAGTGAGTAAAAACTTGATTTTTTCAGTGCCCTTTGAAAAGAAGTGAAGTGCAGTGATGAACCCACCAAATCGCGAACGGCTAATAAATCGGCACGAAACTGCTGATTTCTGATATTATTCGAGCCGAAATACATAGGACTCTTTGGATAAACATGTTCATTATCACGGGAAGTGAATAAATATGCTGTGAACAGGTTAGTAATTTGAATATTAAACTTTTGTTCGATGCTGTTCGATGCATTCGAATGTTGGTGGGAGAGGAGTGCGGGAGGTGTGGGGTTGACCCGTGGGAGGTTCGGTGCCATATTGACTGCCATCGTGGTACTCCTCCAACTATGTCCTTAACAGCCTGATGTATGTTCATGAACACATTTCGACACGGGGGCAATGCCTTGTTGTACAGTATCCGAACAGGTGGAATGTTGAATAGTAGTAATTTCTCCTGGCAGTAAAGAAGCATCGTTAAACGAGACTTTCGTGATGGGTACCTTAGTGCCTAGCATCAAGACGCTGTACCTTGATGCAGTAAATCGTTCAAGCAGCGCTTGACGATCATGTACCACATAGAATTTTTCCAGAAAAATGGGTCTGTTTTTAGATATATACAATAGGGTGGCTCAAAAAACACTTTTTCAAATTTTTTATGGGCCGCCCTCTTATTCGGTTCTATTTGGTGCCCTGATGCTCTGGACAAAATTTCAGCCAAATCGGTTAACGTTTGGGCAGTGCTAAACTCGTTGGAAGTTTATTTGGAAAAATGTATGCAGAAATATCCAAAAACAGTGATTTGCAGTTGGACGACACAATTTACGATCAAGAGCCATGATACTTATTCAGTTCTTGTAAAATAAAATACAGAATGTTATGCTGAAAACCGCGAGAAGATTAGAGTTTATTACGCAAAGATATTAGCATTTTACTGGAGTATTGTAGGGGTGAATTTATTTCTTTTCAAAGGTAAAAGAAACGAAATTTGCTCAAACCCCACTGCAGAGAAATGCTAATAACTTAGCCGGGCAAACTCGAATCTTCTCGCGGTTTTCTGCATAACATTCTGTATTAATTTCTCCAAGATCTGAATGAGTATCATAGTTCTTCATCGTAAGTTGTGTAGTCCAGCTGCAATTTACTGTTTTTTGATGTTTCTGCATGCATTTTTCCATTTAAACTTCCAACGAGTTTAGCACTGCCCAAACGTTGACCGATTTAGCTGAAATTTTGTCCAGAGCATCAGGGCATCAAATAGAACCGAATAAGAGGGAGGCCCATCAAAAAAATTGAACAAAGTTTTTCCCATACTAATTTGAGCCACCCTAATATACAAGTATGCCTCGAATGTAGCTGATACTCGGATCATACTATCATAAACATATCCTCTGAGATGACGATCCGACTCTTGTTTAAAAATCGCCGAGATCGGCAAAATTTTACCGAAATCTCAACAGCAGAACTGTTCGGTAAATAATTTTACTGATTTTCGGTGATTCTCTCTCAGAAATTCTTCCTAAAGAGCCCATATCAATTTCTCCTGCTGTTCCTGAACAATAACGCTCTGAAGTTCTTCCACAAATATGCCATGAAATTCTTCCAAGAATCCCTTCTGGAATTCCACCCAGAATTTCTTTTCAGAATTTCAGAATTTCCACCCATTCCATTTCTTCTTTGGATCGATCAGAAATTTCTCCTAGGAACCCTTTTCTAGGAACCCATCCTGAAGTTCCACAAGCACATCCTTTTCGAAATTCCTCCAGAAATTGCTCCGTGAGGTTCCCAAATTTAAAATATCGCTGCCAAATGATTTTTTTCTCACATTTGTCACTAAAAGTTGTTACCGACGTAATTTATTCCTAAAATTCCTGAAAGAAGAATTTCTGGATGAACCCCAGATAGAATTCCTGGAGGAACTCCAAGAAAAAATCCTGAAACAACTTCACAAGGAAACCCAGCAAAAGGTCCCGGAAAATCAAAGGAGAAATATTTGAGTGAGCTGCAGGAGGATCTACAAGAGTAATTTCTGGAGGAGCTCCAAGAAGAATTTTTGAAGAAACTCCAGAAAGGAATTCTGGAAAATTCATTCTGAATTCTTCCGGGAATTCATTCTGAATTCCCCCAGGAATTCATTCTGAATTCCTCCAGGAATTCATTCTGAATTCCTCCAGGAATTCATTCTGAATTCCCCCAGGAATTCATTCTGAATTCCCCCAGGAATTCATTCTGAATACCCCCAGGAATTCATTCTGAATTCCCCCAGGAATTCATTCTGAATTCCCCCAGGAATTCATTCTGAATTCCCCCAGGAATTCATTCTGAATTCCCCCAGGAATTCATTCTGAATTCCCCAGGAATTCATTCTGAATTTCCCCAGGAATTCATTCTGAATTTCCCCAGGAATTCATTCTGAATTTCCCCCGGAATTCATTTTGAATTCCTTCTGAAATTCACCTGGAATTCATTCTGAATTCCCCCAGGAATTCATTTTGAATTCCCCCAGGAATTCATTTTGAATTCCCCCAGGAATTCATTTTGAATTCCCCCAGGAATTCATTTTGAATTCCCCCAGGAATTCATTTTGAATTCCCCATGAATTTATTTTTAATTCCCCCAGGAATTCATTTTGAATTCTCCCAGGAATTCATTCTGAATTCCCCCAGGAATTCATTCTGAATTCCCCCAGGAATTCATTCTGAATTCCCCCAGGAATTCATTCTGAATTCCCCCAGGAATTCATTCTGAATTCCCCCAGGAATTCATTCTGAATTCCCCCAGGAATTCATTCTGAATTCCACCGAGAATTCATTTTGAATTCCCCCAGGAATTCATTCTGAATTCCCTCAGGAAATTTTTTTTTTTTTCAACTTTATTTATGGTTTTTTTTGGAGAAAATTCATTCTGAATTCCCCAGGAATTCATTTTCAATTCCCCCAGGAATTCATTCTGAATTCCCCCAGGAATTCATTCTGAATTCCCCCAGGAATTCATTCTGAATTCCCCCAGGAATTCATTCTGAATTCCCCCAGGAATTCATTCTGAATTCCCCCAGGAAATCATTCTGAATTCCCCCAGGAATTCATTCTGAAGTTCTGAAGTTTTCACAATGCTCTTCTCTGATGTTTCCAAAAACAAGAACATCGTCTAGATAGTTCTTAACGCCATTACAACCGCCGAGTATTTTTCGTTTCCGTTTTCTTCGAAAATGTCCGAGGCGTTGCAAAACCCGAACGGAAGCCGAACGAACCTGAACATGCCAAATTCAGTGCAAAATTTTGTGAGGTGTCTACATTCGTGGTCTAATTCGATGTGGCAAACGCGTTGCTTCCCCCAGGAATTCATTCTGAATTCCCCCAGGAATTCATTCTGAATTCCCCCAGGAATTCATTCTGAATTCCCCCAGGAATTCATTCTGAATTCCCCCAGGAATTCATTCTGAATTCCCCCAGGAATTCATTCTGAATTCCCCCAGGAATTCATTCTGAATTCCCCAGGAATTCATTCTGATTTCCCCCAAGAATTCAATCTGAATTCCCCCAGGAATTCATTATTAATTCCCCCAGGAATTCATCTTGAATTCCCTCAGTAATTCATTCTGAATTCCCCGAAAAATTTATTCTGAATTCCCCCACGTATTCATTCTGAATTCCCTCAGGAATTCATTCTGAATTCCCCCGAATTCATTCTGAATTCCCTCAGGAATTCATTCTGAATTCCCTCAGGAATTCATTCTGAATTCCCCCAGGAATTCATTCTGAATTCCCCCAGGAATTCATTCTGAATTCCCCCAGGAATTCATTCTGAATTCCCCCAGGAATTCATTCTGAATTCCCCCAGGAATTCATTCTGAATTCCCCCAGGAATTCATTCTGAATTCCCCCAGGAATTCATTCTGAATTCCCCCAGGAATTCATTCTGAATTCCCCCAGGAATTCATTTTGATTTCCCCCAGGAATTCATTCTGAATTCCTCCAGGAATTTGTTCTGAATTCCTCCAGGAATTCATTCTGAATTCCTCCAGGAATTCATTCTGAATTCCTCCAGGAATTCATTCTGAATTCCTCCAGGAATTCGTTCTGAATTCCCCCAGGAATTCATTCTGAATTCCCCCAGGAATTCATTCTGAATTCCCCCAGGAATTCATTCTGAATTCCCTCAGGAATTTATTTTGAATTCTCCAAGGAGTTCATTTTGAATTTCCCCAGGAATTCATTTTGAATTTCCCCAGGAATTCATTTTGAATTTCCCCAGGAATTCATTTTGAATATCCCCAGGAATTCGTTCAGGATGAATTCCTGATGTAATTGAGGATGAATTCCTGATGGAATTTACGATGAATTCCCAAAGGAATTCAAAATGAGTTCTTCAGGAATTCATTCTGAATTCCCCCAGGAATTCATTCTGAATTCCCCCAGGAATTCATTCTGAATTCCCCCAGGAATTCATTCTGAATTCCCCCAGGAATTCATTCTGAATTCCCCCAGGAATTCATTCTGAATTCCCCCAGGAATTCATTCTGAATTCCCCCAGGAATTCATTTTGAATTCCCTCAGGAATTCATTCTGAATTCCCCCAGGAATTCATTCTGAATTCCCCCATGAATTCATTCGTAATTCCCCCAGGAATTCATTCTGAATTCCCCCAAGAATTCATTCTGAATTCCCAGGAATTCATTCTGAATTCCCAGGAATTCATTCTGAATTCCCCAGAATTCATTCTGAATTCCCCAGGAATTCATTCTGAATTCCCCAGGAATTCATTCTGAATTCCCAGAAATTCATTTTGAATTCACCCAGGAATTCATTCTGAATTTCCACAGGAATGCATTCTGAATTCCCCAGGAATTCATTCTGAATTCCCCAGAATTCATTCTGAATTTCCCCAGAATTCATTCTGAATTCCCCAGGAATTCATTCTAAATTCCCCAGGAATCCATTCTGAATTCCCCCAAGAATTCATTCTTAATTCCCCAGGAATTCATTCTGAATCTCCCCAGAATTCATTCTGAATTACCCCAGGAATTCATTCTAAATTCTCCAGGAATTCATTCTAAAATCCCTCAAGAATTCATACTGAATTCCCCCAGGAATTCATTCTGAATTCCCCCAGGAATTCATTCTGAATTCCCCCAGGAATTCATTCTGAATTCCCCCAGGAATTCATTCTGAATTCCCCCAGGAATTCATTCTGAATTCCCCCAGGAATTCATTCTGAATTCCCCCAGGAATTCATTCTGAATTCCCCCAGGAATTCATTCTGAATTCCCCAGGAATTCATTCTGAATTCCCCCAGGAATTCATTCTGAATTCCCCAGGAATTCATTCTAAATTCCCCAGGAATTCATTCTGAATTCCCCCAGGAATTCATTCTGAATTCCCCCAGGAATTCATTCTGAATTCCCCCAGGAATTCATTCTGAATTCCTCCAGGAATTCATTCTGAATTCCTCCAGGAATTCATTCTGAATTCCTCCAGGAATTCATTCTGAATTTCCCCAGGAATTCATTCTGAATTCCCCCAGGAATTCATTCTGAATTCCCCCAGGAAATCATTCTGAATTCCTCCAGAAATTCTTTCCAGGAATTCTTTCTGAATTCCTCCAGGAATTCTTTCTGAATTCCCCCAGGAATTCATTTGAAATTCCCCTAGGAATTCATTCGGAATTCTCCCAGGAATTCATTCGGAATTCCCCCAGGAATTCATTCGGAATTCCCCCAGAAATTCATTCGGCATTCTCCTAGGAATTCATTCGGAATTCCCCCAGGAATCCATTCTGAATTCCCCCAGGAATTCATATTGAATTCCCTCAGGAATTTATTTTGAATTCTCCCAGGAGTTTATTTTGAATTTCCCCAGGAATTCATTTTGAATTTCCCCAGGAATTCATTTTGAATTTCCCCAGGAATTCATTTTGAATTTCCTCAGGAATTCATTTTGAATATCCCCAGGAATTCGTTCAGGATGAATTCCTGATGGAATTGAGGATGAATTCCAGATGGAATTTACGATGAATTCCCAAAGGAGTTCAAAATGAGTTCTTCAGGAATTCTTTCCGAATTTCTTCAGAAATTCGTTCTGAGTTCCTGTAGGAATTCATCCTGAGTTCCATCAGAAATTCATCCTGAATTCCCTCGGGAATTCATCTTGAATTCCCTCAGTAATTCATTCTGAATTCCCTCAGTTATTTATTCTGAATTCCCTCAGTAATTCATTCTGAATTCCCCAAGGAATTCATTCTGAATTCTCTCAGAAATTCATCCCGAATTTCCTGAGAAATTCATCCTCCAGGAATTCATTCTGAATTCCTCCAGGAATTCATTCTGAATTCCTCCAGGAATTCATTCTGAATTCCTCCAGGAATTCATTCTGAATTCCTCCAGGAATTCATTCTGAATTCCTCCAGGAATTCATTCTGAATTCCCCCAGGAATTCATTCTGAATTCCCCCAGGAATTCATTCTGAATTCCTCCAGGAATTCATTCTGAATTCCTCCAGGAATTCATTCTGAATTCCTCCAGGAATTCATTCTGGATTCCTCCAGGAATTCATTCTGAATTCCTCCAGGAATTCATTCTGAATTCCTCCAGGAATTCATTCTACATTCCCCCAGGAATTCATTTTACATTCCCCCAGGAATTCATTTTACATTCCCCCAGGAATTCATTCTGAATTCCCACATAAATTCATTCTGAATTCTCACAGGAATTTATTTTGAATTCTCCCAGGATTAATTTTGAATTCCCCCAGGAATTCATTTTGAATTTCCACAGGAATTCATTTTGAATTCCCCTAGGAATTCATTTTGAATATCCCCAGGAATTCGTTCAGGATGAATTCCTGATGGAATTGAGGATGAATTCCAGATGGAATTTACGATGAATTCCCAAAGGAGTTCAAAATGAGTTCTTCAGGAATTCTTTCCGAATTTCTTCAGAAATTCGTGCTGAGTTCCTGTAGGAATTCATCCTGAGTTCCATCAGAAATTTATCCTGAATTCCCTAGGGAATTCATCTTGAATTCCCTCAGTAATTCATTCTGAATTCCCTCAGTTATTTATTCTGAATTCCCTCAGTAATTCATTCTGAATTCCCCAAGGAATTCATTCTGAATTCTCTCAGAAATTCATCCCGAATTTCCTGAGAAATTCATCCTGAATTTCCTGAGGAATTCATCCTGAATTCCCTGAAGAATTCATCCTGAATTCCCTCAGGAATTCATCCTGAATTTCCCCAAGGATGCATTGTGAGTTCCTCCAGGAATTCGTTCTGAATTCCCCTTCGGATTCATTTTGAAATCCCTCACGAATTCATTTTGAATTGCCCCCAGGAATTCGTTCTAAATTCTCCCAGGAAATCGTTCTGAATTTTCCCAGGAATTCATTCTGAATTCCCCCAGGAATTGATTCTAAATTTCCCCGGGAATTGATTGTGAATTCACGCAGGAATTCATTCTGAATTCCCTCACGAATTCATTTTGAATTCCCCCAGGAATTCATTTTGAATTCCCCCAGGAATTCATTTTGAATTCCCCAGGAATTTATTTTGAATCCTCCCAGGAGTTCATTTTGAATTCCCACAGGAATTCATTTTGAATTCCCTCAGCAATTCATTTTGAATTCCCCCAGCAATTCATTTTGAATTCCCCCACGAATCAGGATAAACGCCAAGTAGAATTCCTGGAGGAACTTTATGAATAATTTCCGAAGGAAAAAGGAAAAGAATTTCCGAAGAGACGGTTGAAGGAATCCCTGAAAAAAATCTTGAAGGAGGAACTCTAGTAGCAATTACCGGAGGAACTCCAGGAGTAATTTCTAGAGGAGCTAGACAAAGGATTCCTGTAGGAATTCCAAAAATATATCCTGGAACCCCTGAGAATGAACCCTATATAGAATCCCTGCAGGGGCCCCAGAAGGAATTCCTTCGTGAAATCGAGAGGGGATTCTGGACGAACTCCAGTAGGAATTTTTGGTGCAGCTTAAAGAAGAATTTTTAGAGAATTCCTGTGCGATTTCCTGAAAGAACTCTAACAAGCCATTCTTAAAGTAACTCCTGAGGGAATTCAAAATGAATTCCTGGGGTAATTCTAAATGAGTGGGGGAGTTGCCCGAGATTGACACTTTTACCATAGATTACTCGGGTCGACGACCTTACAGTTGAGGTCGAAACGTATATATAAAAGTAATACGATTTGGTGGAACTAAATGGAATTGTACTAAACTCGTCTTATGACAGTGAACCACAGTGAACTTTTAACGTGGGATAATTGGTATCACCCTCGTCAAACGTGCTCACGACACATAGCGGGTTGTGTCTTAATACGAGTGCGAGCGAGTTTAAAAAGGAATGATCGTCTCATGAGAATGATTCGGACGATGGCCATAGTGTTGTCCGAAAACCCCCATACGAAGAGATGCTAAAGGTGTCCAGATGTGAGTGAAGGTAGGCGTTTTTCCCCTGCTGGAAGACGATATGTGTGTTCTTGAAGAATGGTATTAAATACAAGTGCATTAAAGTATAAAGACAATGCATTCCAATTACTGAATGTTGTTCACAACTGTGTAGTAAAACAATAAAAAAGTATTACATCCATTTCCATACCAACACGCTTAGCTTTGCCAGTGTCTCACTCCACCTACATAAACTATATCAATATTCGTCATTCTCTTCGGATAGTTTTGTGCATTTCCAATGAAAGTGAGGAGGTGTTGATTCAAAGAAGCCAAGGCATGAACGAACGACTGACTGATATCCCCAGCGTGCCCCAGTAAATAGCGACCGTGGTGCTGCACCAAAACAGAACGAATTAACCAAAATCCACCAAACGACACCTTCCATCTAGCGCCATCCCATCACCCAAACTTTCATTTCCTTTTCCCGAAGCCGCATCCTTTTGAGCGAAGGCACGGTACAGTGAACGAACGAACGAACGAACGAAGCCAACGAGGGAGATCCTTTTGAAAATTTAATTACACAATTAACGGGCGAATGACAGCGCAAGTAGCTCGCTGCTGCTCTCCGGCAAACGAAACAGAAGCAATTCAGTGGAAAATGCGCGAACTTTCTCGCGGGATTCTGCAGCCGTACTCGTGCTGCAGCCCCTTTGCCACAGCAGCAGGATGACCTCGTTCGTGAGCTCCTTTGAATTTTGGTAGAGTTAAAGGTTTTAACCTTCAAGTAGTTGAGTTCTAGTATTTCCGTTCCGATGTGTTATCACATGACAAGATGATTTTACACCCCGCAGTACAAAAACCGTAATTGACAAACTTGAATTTAATATAAACGAAAAATTTATAGAAAAATCAATCAGAATCAAATTACATTGACAAAAAATTGTAATTCTTCATCACAATCCAATCCAAATCCAAATCCAATCCAAATCCAATCCAAATCCAATCCAAATCAATTCCAAATCCAATCCAAATCCAATCCAAATCTAATCCAAATCCAATCCAAATCCAAACCAAATCCAATCCAAATCCAATCCAAATCCAATCCAAACCAATCCAAATCCAATCGAAATCCAATCGAAATTCAATCCAAATTCAATCCAAATTCAATCCAAATCTAATCCAAATCAGTCCAAGTCAATCCAAATCAGTCCAGATCCAGTCCAAATCCAGTCCAAACCAATCCAAGTCAATCGAAGTCCAGTCGAGTTCAGTCAGGTTCAATCCAGTTCAGTCCAAATCTAATCCAATCAATCCAGGTCCAATCCAAACCCAATCCAATCCAATCCAAATCAGTCCTAATCCAATCCAAATCAATCCAAATCAATCCAGGTCAGATCCAGTCCAGGTCAAATCCAGTCAGATCCAGTCCAGAGTCAGTCCAAGATCAGTTCCAGATCAGTCCAGATCAGTCCAGATCTAGTCCAGGTCAGTCCAGGTCAGGCCAAGTCCAGTCCAGGTCAGTCCAGGTCAGTCCAAGATCCAGTCCAGGCCAGTCCAGATCCAGTCAGTCCAGTCAGAGTTCGGTCCAGGTTCAGTCCAGGTTCGGTCCAGGTCTAGTCAGGTCCAGTCCAGATCCAGTCCAGGTCAGTCCAGGTCCAGTCCAGATCCAGTCCAGGTCCAGTCAGTCAGTCGGGAGTTCGGTCCAGGTTCAGTCCAGGTTCGGTCCAGGTCTGAAGTCCAGGTCGGTCAGGTCCAGTCAGGCCCAGTCCAGGTCAGTCAGGTCAGTCCAGGTCAGTCTAGTCGGTCCAGGTCAAGTCCAGATCCAGTCCAGATCAGTCCAGGTCCAGGCCAGGTCAGTCCAGGTCAGTCCAGGTCAGTCCAGATCCAGTCCAGATCCAGTCCAAGGTCGGTCAGATCAGTCAGGTCGGTCAGGTCCAGTCCAGATCGGTCCAGATCCAGTCCAGGTCAGTCAGATCGGTCAGTCCAGTCAGTCCAGATCCAGTCCAGGTCAGTCCAGAGTCAGTCAAGGTCAGTCCAGATCCAGTCCAGATCCAGTCCAAGATCCAGTCCAGGTCAGTCCAGGTCAGTCCAGGTCAGTCAGATCCAGTCGAATCCAGTCCAGGTCCAGTCAGGTCCAGTCCAGGTCAGTCCAGATCCAGTCCAGGTCAGTCCAGGTCAGTCCAGATCGGTCAGTCAGTCAGGTCAGTCCAGATCCAGTCCAGGTCAGTCCAGGTCAGTCCAAGTCAGTCCAGTCCAGTCAGTCAAGTCCAGTCAGGTCAGTCAGTCCAGTCCAGGTCAGTCCAGATCCAGTCCAGGTCCAGTCCAGGTCAGTCCAAGTCAGTCCAGATCCGGTCAGGTCAGTCCAGGTCAGTCCAGGTCAGTCAGATCCAGTCAGGTCCAGTCCAGATCCAGTCCAGATCCAGTCCAGATCCAGTCCAGAGTCAGTCCAGATCCAGTCCAAGTCCAGTCCAGATCCAGTCCAGGTCAGTCAGATCCAGTCAGGTCCAGTCAGTCAGATCCAGGTCCAGTCCAGGTCAGTCCAGGTCAGTCAGATCCAGTCCAGTCAGGTCAGTCCAGGTCAGGTCAGATCCAGTCCAAGGTCAGTCCAGGTCGGTCAGATCCAGTCCAGATCAGTCCAGGTCAGTCCAGATCCAGTCCAGATCCAGTCCAGGTCAGGTCCAGGTCAGTCAGATCCCAGTCCAGGTCGGTCAGATCCAGTCCAGATCAGTCAGGTCAGTCCAGGTCAGTCCAGGTCAGTCCAGGTCAGTCAGATCCAGGTCAGGTCCAGTCCAGTCCAGGTCAGGTCCAGTCAGGTCAGGTCAGTCCAGATCCAGTCCAGATCCAGTCAGGTCGGTCAGGTCAGTCCAGATCCAGTCAGATCAGTCCAGATCAGTCAGATCCAGTCCAGGTCAGTCCAGGTCCAGTCAGGTCAGTCCAGGGTCAGGTCCAGTCGATCCAGATCCAGTCCAGGTCAGTCCCAGATCCAGTCCAGGTCAGTCCAGATCCGGTCAGGTCAGTCCAGATCCAGTCCAGATCGGTCCAGGTCCAGTCCCAGATCCAGTCCAGGTCAGTCCAGGTCCAGTCCAGGTCCAGTCAGGTCAGTCCAGGTCAGTCCAGGTCAGTCCAGATCCAGTCCAAGTCAGTCCAAGATCGGTCCAGGTCGATCCAGATCCAGTCCAGGTCGGTCCAAGGTCAGTCCAGGTCAGTCCAGGTCAGTCCAGGTCAGTCCAGATCAGTCCAGATCCAGTCCAGGTCCAGTCCAGGTCAGTCAGGTCAGTCCAGGTCAGTCCAGATCAGTCCAGATCCAGGTCAGTCCAGGTCCAGATCGGTCCAGGTCAGTCCAGATCCAGTCCAGGTCAGTCCAGGTCCAGTCAGGTCAGTCCAGATCCAGTCCAGGTCAGTCCAGATCCAGTCAGATCGGTCCAGGTCAGTCCAGGTCCAGTCAGGTCAGTCAGGTCAGTCCAGGTCGGTCAGATCCAGTCCAGGTCAGTCAGGTCAGTCAAATCAGAGTCAGTCCAGGTCAGTCAGGTCGGTCCAGGTCCGGTTCAGGTCAGTCCAGGTCAGTCCAGATCCAGTCCAGGTCCAGTCAGGTCAGTCCAGGTCAGTCCAGGTCAGTCCAGGTCAGTCCAGGTCAGTCCAGGTCGGTCCAGATCGGTCCAGGTCGGTCAGATCAGTCCAGTCAGGTCCAGTCCAGGTCAGTCCAGATCCAGGTCCAGTCAGGTCAGTCCAGATCCAGTCAGTCCAGTCAGTCCAGGTCAGTCCAGATCCAGTCCAGATCAGTCCAGGTCAGTCAGATCCAGTCCAGGTCAGTCCAGATCCAGTCCAGATCCAGTCCAGGTCCAGTCAGATCCCAGTCCAGATCGGTCCAGATCAGTCAGGAGTCGGTCAGATCCAGTCAGATCAGTCCAGATCCAGTCAGGTCCAGTCGATCCAGTCCAGAGTCAGGAGTCAGTCGGTCAGATCCAGAGTCAGGTCCAAGTCCAGTCCAGTCAGATCAGTCCAGATCAGTCCAGGTCAGTCCAGGTCAGTCCAGGTCAGTCAGATCCAGTCCAGATCCAGTCCAGGTCAGTCCAGGTCAGTCAGATCCAGTCCAGGTCAGTCCAGATCCAGTCCAGGTCAGTCCAGTCAGTCAGGTCAGATCCAGGTCAGTCAGATCCAGTCCAGGTCAGTCCAGATCCAGTCCAGATCCAGTCAAGTCAGTCCAGATCAGTCCAGGTCCAGTCAGGTCCAGTCCAGGTCCAGTCCAAGGTCAGTCCAGATCGGTCAAGTCCAGTCAGGTCAGTCAGATCCAGTCCAGATCAGTCCAGATCAGTCCAGGTCGGTCCAGATCCAGTCCCAGGTCAGGTCCAGGTCGGTCAGGTCCAGTCCAGGTCAGTCCAGGTCAGTCCAGGTCAGTCAGATCCAGTCCAGGTCAGTCCAGGTCAGTCCAGATCAGTCCAGATCAGTCAGGTCAGTCAGATCCAGTCCAAGGTCAGTCAGATCCAGTCCAGTCAGTCCAGGTCAGTCAGATCCAGTCCAGATCCAGTCAGGTCCAGTCCAGATCCAGTCCAGATCCAGTCCAGGTCCAGTCCAGGTCCAGTCCAGATCCAGTCCAGGTCAGTCAGATCAGTCAGTCCAGGTCAGATCCAGTCCAGGTCCAGTCAGATCCAGTCCAGATCCAGTCCAGGTCAGTCAGATCCAGTCAGTCAGGTCAGTCCAGGTCGGTCAGGTCAGTCCAAGTCCAGTCCAGGTCAGTCCAGGTCGGTCCAGGTCGGTCCAGATCGGTCAGGTCCAGTCCAGGTCGGTCAGGTCAGTCCAGGTCAGTCCAGGTCAGGTCCAGGTCCAGATCCAGTCCAGGTCAGTCGGTCCAGAGTCCGAGTCCAGGTCCAGGTCGGTCGGTCAGTCGAGTCAGTCCAGGTCCAGTCCAGATCCGGTCAGTCCAGTTGATCCAGTCCAAGTCCAGTCCAGGTCAGTCCAGGTCGGTCCAGGTCGGTCCAGATCAGGTCCAGTCGGTCCAGGTCAGTCCGGTCGGTCAGGTCAGGTCGGTCAAGTCGGTCCAGGTCCAGTCCAGGTCCAGTCCAGGTCAGTCCAGGTCCAGGTCCAGGTCCAGGTCCAGGTCGGTCAGGTCAGTCCAGATCCAGTCCAGGTCCAGTCCAGATCCAGTCAGATCAAGTCCAGTCAGTCCGGTCCAGTCAAGTCAGTCCAGATCCGGTCAAGTCAGTCCAAGGTCAGTCCAGATCCAGTCCAGGTCGGTCCAGATCAGTCCAGGTCCAGTCCAGGTCCAGTCCAGGTCAGTCCAGTCAGGTCCAGGTCAGTCCAGATCCAGTCCAGGTCAGTCCAGATCGGTCCAGATCCAGTCCAGGTCCAGTCAGATCCAGTCCAGGTCAGGTCAGATCCAGTCCAGGTCGGTCCAGATCCAGTCCAGGTCAGTCCAGATCCAGTCCAGGTCAGTCCAGATCGGTCCAGATCCAGTCAGTCCAGGTCAGATCCAGGTCCAGGTCAGTCAGATCCAGTCCAGGTCAGTCCAGATCCAGTCCAGGTCAGTCCAGGTCAGTCAGGTCAGTCCAGGTCCAGTCCAGTCAGTCCAGATCCAGTCCAGGTCAGTCCAGATCCAGTCCAGGTCCAGTCAGGTCAGTCCAGGTCGGTCAGGTCGGTCCAGATCCAGTCCAGATCAGTCCAGTCCAGTCAGGTCAGTCCAGATCCGGAGTCCAGATCGGTCAGGTCCAGGTCAGTCAGTCAGGTCATTCCAGGTCGATCCAGTCAAGTCGGTCCAAGTCAGGTCAAGGTCAGTCCAGTCAGTCAAGGTTCAGTCCAGGTCAGTCCAGATCCAGTCCAGGTCAGTCCAGATCCGGTCAGGTCATCAGATCCAAGTCCAGTCCAGTCCAGATCAGTCGGCTCCGGTCAGATCCAGTCCAGGTCAGTCCAGGTCGGTCCAGATCAGTCTAAGGTCAGTCCAGATCCAGTCAGGTCAGTCCAGGTCCAGTCCAGATCCAGTCAGGTCGAGTCAGGTCAGTCCAGATCGGTCAGATCCAGTCCAGAGTCCAGTCCAGATCCAGTCCAGGTCAGTCCAGGTCAGTCGATCCAGTCAAGTCCAGTCAGATCGGTCAGGTCAGTCCAGGTCGGTCCAGATCAGTCCAGATCAGTCAGATCCAGTCCAGATCCAGTCCAGGTCCAGTCCAGGTCAGTCCAGATCCAGTCAGTCCAGTCGGTCCAGGTCAGTCAGGTCAGTCCAGATCAGTCGGTCCAGATCCAGTCCAGATCCAGTCCAGGTCCAGTCCAGGTCAGTCAGATCGGTCCAGATCCAGTCCAGATCCAGTCAGGTCAGTCCAGATCCAGTCCAGGTCAGTCCAGATCAGTCCAGTCCAGTCGGTCAGGTCCAGTCCAGGTCAGTCCAGGTCAGTCCAGGTCCAGTCCAGGTCAGTCCAGGTCCAGTCCAGATCCAGTCGATCCAGGTCCAGTCAGTCAGGTCAGTCCAGATCCAGTCCAGGTCAGTCAGAGTCCAGTCCAGTCAGTCCAGAGTCCAGGTCAGTCCAGATCCAGGTCCAGTCAGTCCAGGTCGGTCAGTCAGTCCAGTCCAGATCGGTCCAGGTCAGTCAGGTCAGTCCAGATCCAGGTCAGGTCGAGTCAGGTCAGTCCAGGTCAGTCCAGGTCAGTCCAGAGTTCAGTCAGGTCAGTCAGGTCCAGTCCAGGTCCAGGTCAGGTCAGTCCAGATCCAGTCAGGTCCAGTCCAGGTCAGTCCAGGTCCAGTCCAGGTCAGTCCAGATCGGTCCAGATCCAGTCCAGGTCCAGTCCAGATCGGTCCAGGTCAGTCCAGGTCCAGTCCAGGTCCAGTCCAGGTCAGATCCAGTCCAGTCCAGGTCCAGTCCAGGTCCAGTCCAGGTCAGTCCAGATCGGTCCAGGTCAGTCCAGATCAGTCCAGGTCAGTCAGATCCAGTCAGATCCAGTCAAGTCCAGTCCAGGTCGGTCCAGATCCAGTCAGATCCAGTCCAGGTCCGGTCAGGTCAGTCCAGGTCAGTCAGATCCAGTCAGATCCAGTCCAGGTCAGTCCAGTCGGTCAGGTCCAGTCCAGATCCAGTCCAGGTCAGTCCGGTCAGGTCAGTCCAGATCAGTCCAGGTCTCCAGTCCAGGTCGGTCAGTCCAGTCGATCCAGGTCGGTCAGGTCAGTCGGTCGGTCCAGGTCAGTCCCAGTCGGTCCAGATCCAGTCAGGTCAGTCCAGGTCAGTCCAGGTCCAGTCCAGATCAGTCCAGGTCAGTCAGGTCAGTCCAGTCAGGTCAGTCCAGGTCAGTCCAGGTCCAGTCCAGGTCGGTCCAGTCAGTCAGGTCAGTCCCAGGTCAGTCCAGATCCAGTCCCAGATCAGTCCAGATCCATTGGATCCAGTCCAGATCCAGGTCCAGATCCAGTCCAGGTCAGGTCAGGTCAGTCCAAGTCGAGTCCAGTCAGGTCAGTCCAAGTCAGTCAGGTCAGTCAGATCAGTCCAGATCCAGTCCAGGTCAGTCAGGTCAGATCCAGTCAGGTCAGATCCAGTCCAGATCCAGGTCAGTCCAGGTCCAGTCCAGATCCAGTCCAGGTCGGTCAAGTCAGTCCCAGGTCCAGTCCAGATCCAGTCAGGTCAGTCCAGGTCCAGTCCAGGTCAGTCCAGGTCAGTCCAGATCAGTCAGGTCCAGATCCAGTCCAGGTCAGTCCAGGTCAGTCAGATCAGTCAGTCCAGTCAGTCCAGGTCCAGTCCAGATCCAGTCCAGGTCGGTCAGGTCAGTCCAGTCCAGTCCAGATCGGTCAGGTCCAGAGTCCAGTCCAGATCCAGGTCAGGTCCAGATCCAGGTCAGATCCAGGTCAGTCAGGTCCAGTCAGGTCAGTCCAGTCCAAGTCAGTCCAGGTCCAGTCCAGTCAGTCAGATCCAGTCCAGATCGGTCCAGTCAGTCCAGGTCAGTCAGGTCAGTCCAGGTCAGTCCAGATCCAGTCCAGGTCAGTCCAGATCCAGTCCAGGTCAGTCAGTCGGTCAGGTCAGTCCAGGTCAGTCCAGATCCAGTCAGGTCAGTCCAAGGTCAGTCCAGGTCAGTCAGGTCAGTCCAGATCCAGTCCAGGTCAGTCCAGATCCAGGTCGGTCAAGTCCAGTCCAGATCCAGTCCAGGTCAGTCCAGGTCAGTCCAGTCCAGTCCAGGTCAGTCCAGGTCAGTCAGGTCAGTCCAGATCCAGTCAGGTCAGTCCAGATCCAGTCAGTCCAGATCCAGTCCAGGTCAGTCAGGTCAGTCCAGGTCCAGTCCAGATCCAGTCCAGGTCAGTCCAGGTCCAGTCCAGGTCGGTCAGGTCAGTCCAGGTCAGTCCGGTCCAGGTCAGTCAGTCCAGGTCCAGGTCAGGTCCAGGTCAGTCGGTCAGTCGGTCAGGTCCAGTCCAGGTCGGTCCAGGTCCGATCAGGTCAGGTCAGTCCAGATCGGTCCAGGTCAGATCCAGGTCCAGTCCAGATCCAGTCAGTCCAGTCCAGGTCCAGTCCAGGTCAGTCAGGTCAGTCCAGGTCAGATCCAGTCCAGGTCGGTCAGGTCCAGGTCAGGTCAGTCCAGATCCAGTCCAGATCCAGTCCAGGTCAGTCCAGGTCAGTCCAGTCAAGATCAGTCCAGATCGGTCCAGGTCCAGTCCAGGTCAGTCAGGTCCAGTCCAGGTCCAGTCCAGGTCAGTCCAGGTCAGTCCAGGTCAGTCCAGATCCAGTCCAGATCAGGTCCAGATCCAGTCCAGATCCAGTCCAGATCCAGTCCAGGTCCAGTCCAGGTCAGTCCAGGTCGGTCCAAGTCCAGTCCAGGTCGAGTCCAGGTCAGGTCCAGAGTCGGTCCAGAGTCGGTCCAGATCCAGTCAGATCAGTCCAGGTCAGTCCAAGTCAGTCCAGATCCAGAGTCCAGATCGGTCAGTCCCAGGTTAGTCAGTCCAGATCCAGTCCAGGTCAGTCCCAGGTCAGTCAGGATCCAGTCAGATCAGTCCAGGTCCAGTCAGGTCAGTCCAGATCCAGTCCAGATCCAGTCAGGTCAGTCAGTCCAGTCGGTCAGGTCAGTCCAGGTCAGTCCAGATCCAGTCAGAGTCAGTCCAGATCCAGTCCAGGTCAGTCCAGTCAGTCAGGTCAGTCCAGTCAGTCAGGTCAGTCCAGATCCAGTCCAGGTCCGGTCAGGTCAGTCAGGTCAGTCCAGTCGGTCAGGTCAGTCCAGATCCAGTCCAAGATCCAGTCAGGTCAGGTCAGGTCAGATCCAGTCAGATCCAGTCAGAGTCCAGTCAGGTCAGTCCAGATCAGTCCAGTCAGAGTCAGATCCAGGTCAAGATCCAGTCCAGAGTCCAGTCCAGATCCAGTCCAGGTCGGTCCAGGTCAGTCCAGATCAGTCAGGTCAGTCAGGTCAGTCCAGATCCGGTCAGAGTCAGTCCAGGTCGGTCAAGATCCAGGTCAGATCAGTCCAGTCAGGTCAGTCAGTCCAGATCCAGTCCAGATCCAGTCAGGTCAGTCCAGATCCAGTCAGGTCAGTCCAGGTCAGTCCAGATCCAGTCCAGATCGGTCAGGTCAGTCCAGGTCGGTCCAGGTCAGTCCAGGTCAGTCCAGGTCCAGTCAGATCGGTCCAGGTCAGTCCAGGTCAGTCGGTCCAGATCCAGTCAGGTCAGTCCAGGTCAGGTCAGTCAGGTCCAGATCAGGTCAGGTCAGTCCAGGTCAGTCCAGATCGGTCAGGTCAGTCCCAGTCCAGTCCAGATCAGGTCCAGGTCCAGTCCAGGTCAGGTCAGGTCAGTCCAGGTCCAGTCCAGATCAGTCAGGTCAGTCCAGATCCAGGTCAGATCCAGTCAAGGTCGGTCAGATCCAGTCAGGTCAGGTCGGTCAGGTCCAGTCCAAGTCAGGTCCAGTCAGATCAGTCAGGTCAGTCCAGGTCAGTCCAGGTCCAGTCCAGATCCGGTCCAGGTCAGTCCAGGTCCAGTCCAGGTCGGTCCAGAGTCAGTCCAGTCCAGGTCAGTCAGGTCAGTCCAGGTCCAGTCCAGGTCAGGTCCAGTCGGTCAGGTCAGTCCAGATCCAGTCCAAGTCAGTCCAGGTCAGTCCAGATCAGTCCAGGTCGGTCAGGTCAGTCCAGGTCAGAGTCAGTCCAGGTCGGTCCAGGTCCAGTCCAGGTCAGTCCAGGTCAGTCCAGATCAGTCCAGGTCAGTCCAGGTCGGTCCAGTTCAGGTCAGTCCAGGTCGGTCAGATCCAGGTCAGTCAGAGTCCAGTCCAGGTCGGTCCAGGTCCAGTCCAAGAGTCCAGTCCGGTCAGTCAAGATCCAGTCAAGGTCAGTCCAGGTCAAGATCCAGGTCGGTCAGGTCAGTCAGATCGATCCAGATCCAGTCAGGTCAGTCAGGTCAGTCCAGGTCGATCCAGTCCAGGTCAGTCCAGTCAGTCCCGATCCAGTCAGATCCAGTCCAGTCCAGGTCGATCAGTCCAGATCCAGTCAGGTCCAGTCCAGATCGGTCAGTCGGTCAGGTCAAGTCAGTCCAGGTCAGTCCAGGTCGGTCAGATCCAGTCCAGATCCGGTCAGGTCAGTCCAGGTCAGTCCAAAGTCAGTCCAGGTCAGTCCAGGTCAGTCAGGTCCAGTCGGTCAGATCAGTCAGATCCCGGTCCAGGTCAGGTCCAGTCCGATCCAGTCCAGGAGTCAGTCCAAGGTCAGTCCAAGTCAGGTCAGGTCAGATCCAGTCCAAAGTCAGTCAGGTCGGTCAGGTTGATCCAGGTCAGTCCAGTCCCGAGTCCAGTCAGATCCAGGTCCAAGATCGTCCAGGTCAGTCGGGTCAGATCCCAGTCAGTCCAGGTCCAGTTAGATCGGTCCAGGTCAGTCCAGATCGAGTCAGTCGAGTCAGATCCAGGTCAAGTCCCAGGTCAGGTCAGTCAGATCCAGGTCCAGATCGTCCAGGTCAGTCCAGTCCAGTCCAGGAGTCAGGTCAGGTCAGTCCAAGGTCCAGTCCAGGTCAGGTCCAGGTCAGTCAGGTCAGTCCAGATCGGTCCAGATCCAGTCAGGTCAGTCCAGGTCCAGTCCAGGTCCAGTCAGATCCAGTCAGGTCAGTCCAGTCCAGTCGAGGTCAGTCCAGGTCAGGTCCAGGTCATGGTCCAGTCCAGTCAGGTCAGTCCAGATCCAGTCAAGTCAGTCAGGTCAGTCCAGGTCAGTCCAGATCGGTCAGGTCAGTCAGGTCAGTCCAGGTCAGTCCAGATCGGTCAGGTCAGTCCAGGTCAGTCCAGGTCAGTCCAGGTCGGTCAGGTCAGTCCAGATCCAGTCAGGTCCAGTCAGATCCAGTCCGGTCAGGTCAGTCCAGGTCAGTCCAGGTCGGTCAGATCCAGTCCAGATCGGTCAGGTCCAGTCCAGGTCAGGTCCAGGTCAGTCCAGGTCAGTCCAGATCCAGTCCAGGTCAGTCCAGGTCAGTCAGGTCGGTCAAGTCCAGTCCAGGTCAGTCAAGTCCAGTCCAGGTCAGTCAGGTCCAGTCAGGTCAGTCAGGTCAGTCAGGTCAGTCCAGGTCAGGTCAGATCCAGTCCAGGTCATCCCAGGTCAGTCCAGTCCAGGTCAGGTCGGTCAGGTCAGTCCAGGTCGGTCCAGGTCCAGTCCAGGTCAGTCCAGGTCAGTCCAGTCGGTCAGGTCCAGTCCAGATCCAGTCCAGGTCCAGATCCAGGTCCAGTCAGGTCAGTCCAGTCAGTCAGATCCAGTCCAGATCCAGTCCAGATCGGTCCAGGTCAGTCCAGATCAGTCAAGTCAGTCCAGGTCAGTCCAGATCCAGTCCAGGTCAGTCAGGTCAGTCCAGATCCAGTCCAGGTCAGTCCAGGTCGGTCAGGTCGGTCCAGGTCAGTCCAGATCCAGTCCAGATCAGTCCAGGTCAGTCAGGTCAGTCCAGGTCGGTCAGGTCCAGTCCAGATCCAGTCAGGTCCAGTCCAGGTCCAGTCAGGTCGGTCCAGGTCAGTCCAGGTCCAGGTCAGGTCAGTCCAGGTCGGTCAGATCGGTCAGATCGGTCAGGTCAGTCCAGGTCCAGTCCAGGTCAGTCAGATCCAGTCCAGGTCGGTCAGGTCGGTCAGGTCAGTCAAGTCAGTCCAGGTCAGGTCGGTCAGATCCAGTCCAGTCCAGATCAGTCCAGGTCCAGTCAGATCCAGTCAGGTCAGTCCAGGTCAGTCAGGTCAGTCCAGGTCGGTCCAGGTCAGTCCAGGTCAGTCAAGTCAGGTCAGGTCCAAGGTCCAGTCCAGGTCAGTCAGATCCAGTCCAGATCCAGTCCAGATCAGTCCAGGTCGGTCAGGTCAGTCCAGGTCAGTCCAGTCAGGTCAGGTCAGTCCAGGTCCAGTCCAAGATCCAGTCCAGGTCGGTCAGGTCCAGTCCAGGTCCAGTCCAGATCCAGTCCAAGTCAGTCCAAGTCGGTCAGATCAGTCAAGTCCAGTCAAGTCGATCCAGGTCGGTCCAGGTCAGTCAGATCCAGTCCAGGTCAGTCCAGGTCCAGTCCAGGTCCAGTCAGGTCCAGTCCAGGTCCAGATCCAGTCCAGATCCAGTCCAGATCCAGTCAGGTCCAGTCCAGGTCAGTCCAGATCGATCCAGTCCAGGTCGGTCAGGTCAGTCCAGATCCAGTCCAGGTCAGTCCAGATCAGTCCAGGTCAGGTCAGTCCAGTCCAGAAGTCCAGTCCAGGTCCAGTCCAGGTCCAGGAGTCGGTCAGGTCGGTCCAGAGTCAGTCCAAGTCCAGTCCAGGTCCAGTCCAGGTCGGTCAGGTCGGTCCAGATCCAGGTCAGGTCAGTCCAGGTCAGGTCAGTCCAGGTCGATCCAGTCAGTCCAGGTCGGTCCAGGTCAGTCCCAGGTCAGTCCAGGTCAGTCCAGTCCAGTCAGGTCAGGTCAGGTCAGGTCCAGTCCAGGTCAGTCCAGGTCCAGTCGATCAGATCCAGGTCAGGTCAGGTCGGTCAGGTCAGTCCAGGTCCAGTCAGGTCAGGTCCGATCCAGGTCAGGTCGGTCAGATCAGTCAGGTCCAGTCCAGATCAGGTCCAGATCCAGTCAGATCAGGTCAGTCAAGATCCAGGTCAGATCCAGTCCAGATCGGTCAGATCAGTCAAGTCAGGTCCAGGTCCAGATCCAGGTCAGATCCAGTCCAGGTCAGTCCAGATCCAGTCCAGATCGGTCAGGTCAGTCAGATCGGTCAGGTCGAGTCCAGGTCAGTCAAGATCCAGTCCAGATCGGTCCAAGTCAGTCCAGGTCAGTCCAGATCCAGGTCGATCAGATCCAGGTCCAGGTCAGTCCCAGGTCAGTCAGGTCAGTCCGGTCAGTCCAGGTCAGATCGGTCAGTCCAGTCAGTCAGGTCAGTCCAGGTCGGTCCAGATCGGTCAGATCCAGATCGGTCAGGTCAGTCCAGGTCCAGGTCCAGGTCGGTCAAGTCAGTCAGGTCAGTCCAGATCAGTCAGATCAGTCCAAGGTCAGTCCAGATCAGTCCAGATCAGTCAGGTCAGTCCGATCCAGTCCAGTCAGTCCAGGTCAGTCAGGTCCAGATCGGTCAGATCCAGTCCAGTCAGTCAGATCCAGTCCAGGTCGGTCCAGGTCGGTCAGGTCAGTCCAGGTCAGTCCAGGTCAGTCCAGGTCAGTCCAGGTCAGTCCAGATCCAGTCCAGGTCAGTCAGTCAGGTCAGTCCAGGTCCGGTCCAAGGTCCAGTCCAGATCCAGTCCAGATCGGTCAGGTCCAGTCAGGTCAGTCCAGGTCCAGTCCAGGTCGGTCAGGTCAGTCCAGAGTCGGTCCAGATCCAGTCCAGGTCAGGTCCAAGTCCAGGTCCAGGTCAGTCCAGATCCAGTCCAGGTCAGTCCAGATCCAGTCAGGTCAGTCCAGGTCGAGTCCAGATCAGTCCAGGTCCAGTCGGTCCAGGTCCAGTCCAGTCCAGGTCAGTCCAGGTCAGTCAGGTCAGTCCAGATCCAGTCCAGGTCAGTCCAGGTCAGTCAGATCCAGTCCAGGTCAGTCAAGTCAGGTCAGTCCAGATCCAGTCCAGGTCAGGTCCAGTCAGATCGGTCCAGGTCCAGTCGATCCAGTCCAAAGTCCAGGTCCAGGTCAGTCCAAGGTCGGTCGGAGTTGTCCAGGTCAATCCGATCCAGGTCAGGTCCAGAGTCCAGGTCCAGATCCAGGTCAGTCCAGGTCAGTCAGGTCCAGTCCAGGTCAGTCCAGGTCAGTCAGATCAGTCCAGGTCAGTCCAGGTCCAGTCCAGGTCAGGTCCAGATCCGAGTCAGGTCAGTCCAGGTCAGTCCAGTCAGTCCAGATCCAGTCCAGGTCCAGTCCAGGTCAGTCCAGATCCAGTCAGGTCAGTCCAGATCCAGTCCAGGTCAGTCCAGATCCAGTCCAGGTCCAGTCCAGTCCAGGTCGATCCAGTCAGTCAGAGTCCAGATCAGTCCGATCCAGTCCAGATCAGTCCAGGTCGGTCAGGTCCAGTCCAGATCGGTCAGATCAGTCCAGATCCAGGTCAGATCAGTCAGATCGAGTCCAGATCGGTCAAGTCAGATCCAGTCCAGATTCAGTCAGTCGGTTGAGTCCAGTCAGGTCAGTCCAGATCCAGTCCAGATCAGTCCAGGTCAGTCCAGGTCAGTCCAGGTCAGTCAGATCCAGTCAGGTCGGTCCAGTCAGGTCAGTCAGGTCCAGTCCAGGTCCAGTCAGGTCAGTCAGGTCGGTCAGTCCAGTCCAGGTCAGTCCAGGTCGGTCAGGTCAGTCAGATCCAGTCCAGATCAAGTCAAGTCGGTCAGTCAGATCAGTCCAGGTCAGTCCAGGTCAGTCCAGGTCAGTCAGATCAGTCAGTCCAGTCCAGTCCAGATCGGTCAGGTCAGTCCAGTCAGTCAGGTCCAGTCCAGGTCAGTCCAAGATCGGTCAAGTCCAGTCAGATCCAGTCCAGGTCAGTCCAGTCAGTCCAGGTCCAGTCCAGATCCAGTCAAGTCAGTCCAGATCCAGTCCAGGTCAGTCCAGGTCAGTCCGATCGGTCAGATCCAGGTCAGTCCAGTCAGATCCAGGTCAAGGTCAGTCCAGGTCAGTCAGTCAGATCAGTCCAGATCAGTCCAGGTCAGTCAGTCAGGTCAGGTCAGGTCCAGTCCAGGTCAGTCAAGTCAGTCAGGTCCAGGTCAGATCCAGTCCAGGTCCAGTCGATCGGTCAGGTCCAGTCAGTCCAAGTCAGAGTCAGTCCAGATCCAGTCAGGTCCAGTCAGTCGGTCAATCCAGTCAGTCCAGTCCAGGTCAGATCCAGGTCAGGTCAGTCCAAGTCGGTCAGATCCAGGTCCCAGATCCAGGTCAGTCCGATCAGTCCAGATCCAGTCAGATCCAGTCAGGTCAGTCGATCAGTCAAGATCCAGTCAGGTCCAGTCAGTCCAGGTCAGTCCAGATCAGTCCAGATCCAGTCAAGTCAGATCCAGTCAGGTCAGTCCAGGAGTCAGGTCAGGTCAGTCCAAGGTCAGTCCAGGTCGGTCAGATCAAGTCCAGATCCAGTCCAAGGTCAAGTCCAGATCCAGTCCAGATCAGTCGGTCAAGGTCCAGTCCAGGTCGGTCAGGTCAGTCAGTCCAGGTCAGTCAGATCCAGTCCAGATCCAGTCCAGGTCAGTCAGATCCAGGTCAGTCCGATCGGTCAGATCGGTCCAGGTCAGTCCAGATCCAGTCCAGATCCAGTCGGTCAGTCCAGATCCAGTCAGATCCAGTCCAGGTCAGTCAAGTCCAGTCCAGATCCAGTCCAGATCCAGTCAGATCCAGTCCAGATCCAGTCCAGGTCAGTCCAGATCCAGTCCAGATCAGTCCAGATCCAGTCCAGATCGGTCCAGGTCAGTCAGATCCAGTCCAGATCCAGTCAGGTCAGTCCAAGTCGGTCAGATCGGTCAGGTCCAGTCCAGGTCGGTCAGGTCGGTCAGGTCAGTCAGATCCAGTCCAGGTCGGTCCAGGTCAGTCCAGGTCAGTCCAGGTCAGATCCAGGTCGGTACGTCGGTCCAAGTCAGTCCAGATCCAGTCCAAGTCCGGTCCAGGTCAGTCAAGATCCAGTCCAGTCCAGTCAGGTCAGTCCAGTCCAGTCAGATCCAGTCCAGGTCCAGTCCAGGTCAGTCGGTCCAGTCAGGTCGGTCAGGTCAGTCCAGTCCAGTCCAGTCCAGATCAGGTCAGTCCAGTCAGTCCAGGTCAAGATCCAGTCCAGATCCAGTCAGATCCAGTCAGATCAGTCAGATCAGTCCAGTCAATCCGATCCAGTCAAGTCGGTCAGGTCAGTCCAGGTCAGTCCAGGGTCAGTCCAGGTCCAGGTCAGTCAGGTCAGGTCCAGATCCAGTCCAGATCAGTCCAGATCCAGTCCAGGTCAGTCCAGTCAGATCAGTCCAGAGTCAGTCCAGATCCAGTCCAGGTCAGTCCAGATCAGGTCAGGTCCAGTCCAGGTCCAGTCCAGTCCAGTCCAGATCCAGTCCCAAGTCAGGTCCGATCCGGTCCAGATCGGTCAGATCCAGTCCAGATCAGTCCAGGTCAGTCCAGATCCAGTCCAGGTCAGTCAGGTCAGTCCAGATCCAGTCAGGTCCGATCAGAGTCGGTCCAAGTCGGTCCAGTCAGTCCAGATCCAGTCGATCCAGGTCAGGTCCAGTCAGAGTCGGTCAGATCCAGTCCAGATCAGTCCAGGTCGGTCCAGATCAGTCCAGGTCCAGTCAGGTTCGGTCAGGTCAGTCCAAGTCAGTCAAGTCGGTCAGGTCAGTCCAGGTCGGTCAGGTCAGTCCAGTTCGGTCAGGTCAGTCCAGGTCAGTCCAGTCAGTCAGTCCAGTCCAGTCAGTCCAGATCCAGTCAGGTCAAGTCCAGATCAGTCCAGGTCCAGTCCAGATCCAGTCCAGATCGATCCAGGTCAGATCCAGTCAGTCAGTCGATCCAGTCAGTCCAGGTCAGGTCAGATCCAGTCCAGGTCGGTCAGGTCAGTCCAGATCCCGTCCAGATCCAGTCAGGTCAGTCCAGATCCAGTCCAGGTCCAGTCCAGATCAGTCCAGGTCAGTCCAGATCCAGTCCAGATCCAGTCCAAGGTCAGTCAGATCAGTCAAGTCGGTCCAGAGTCCAGTCCAGATCCAGTCAAGGTCAGTCCAGATCCAGTCCAGATCCAGTCAGATCCAGTCAGGTCCAAGTCAGATCGGTCCAGGTCGAGTCCAGGTCAGTCCAAATCCAGATCAGATCCAGATCAGGTCAGGTCCAGTCCAGGTCAGTCCAGATCCAGTCCAAGTCCAGGTCAGTCAGGTCAGTCAGATCCAGTCCAGGTCAGTCAGATCGGTCCAGGTCCAGTCCAGGTCCAGTCAGAGTCCAGTCCAGATCAAGTCCAGGTCAGTCAAATCCAAAGTCAGATCCAGATCCAGATCAAGTCAGGTCAGTCAAGGTCCAGATCCAGGTCAGTCCAAATCCAGTCAAGATCCAGTCCAGGTCAATCAAATCAATCCAAATCAATCCAAATCCAATCCAAACCAATCCAAACCAGTCAAATCCAACCAAACCAATCCAAACCAATCCAACCAATCCAAACCAATCAAACCAATCCAAATCAATCCAAACCAATCCAAACCAATCCAAACCAATCCAAACCAATCAAACCAATCCAACCAATCCAACCAATCCAATCCAATCCAAATCCAATCCAAATCCAATCCAAATCCAATCCAAATCCAATCCAAATCCAATCCAAATCCAATCCAAATCCAATCCAAATCCAATCCAAATCCAATCCAAATCCAATCCAAATCCAATCCAAATCCAATACAAATCCAAATCCAAATCCAAATCAAATCCAAGTTTGAATTCAATTATAATTTTGATTTAATCCAATCTAAATCTTAATCCAAATTTGTTTCATATTGAATTAAAATCCAATCTAATTCAATTTCAAATCGAAGCTTTTATCTAAGACAGGAAGAAAAAAATAGTTTTTGAGTTTCAAAACAAGATTAAAAAATAAAAATTCGTAGGAAAGACCATAACTTTTCTTTTATACGTGGATAAGTGAAGGTTAACGAAGGACCCTCAAGTTGGCTGTGGCATTCAAAACACCAACCGGAATACTGTCGGCTGATGAAAGAAGCGGACCATCATCAAGTAAAACGGGTTTCCGCTTCTCGGTAGCGGTGTGTGAGGAGGTGTGAGATTGCCTGAACTTTGCCTCTCCTCTTGATGGTTGGCGCTGTTGTTAACTGTGTTGTGTGTTTCTATCAGAAGATAACACGATCGGTCCAACATGGCGACGATGAAAGTGTTGCTGCTGCTGTTGATGGCGATATTTGTTGTGTAGAAATTTGATGAAAAGCTGATTAGCGGCCTTAGGCAAATAGAGGTGTTCGTTCTAACTACTAATCGATTTGCAGGAAAATAAGCATGATTTATTTTATGGGAAGTGTGGATTGAGAAGACGATTTTCATTGGCTCTTTTTTGAACACGTGGGCGGTAATTAAAAATATAGTTTCGGGGTTAGAAAATTTCTTTTCGCTTTAATATTCGATTAAAAGCTGCTCCATTGCTCTTTCGAGTAAGATTTTAAGTTACATCGAGTTACAGAATGTTAATTTTAGAGCTTAAAAGCATTTAATCTCAATTATTTGCCATTGTGGGATTCAATCATTTGCCAAGGCCATAGCACAAACAAATGACTTCAAGATACAAAAAATAGGCAAAACATTAAGGACTGTACAATTAATTCGCGTTTAACGACCACACTTATCCCTCGGTAATGGTGCTGCTGGAAAATACTGATTTAATTGTGGCCCTCGTAGACCCTTCTCGGAAGCGCAGCAAAATAATTGGAAAGTCTGAGATCTTGCTCGTTGTTTTACTAATCTATACTCATCCGACCGGCACGTATAGCTCCCAGCAACAGAACTCTTCCCGGTAGCAGAAGTTTCCGAACGATTCCGTCATCCTCATATTTCGTGGAAGTCCTAACCAGTCAGTAGTGGCTTGAATTTCGCCACCCATCGAACTTTGCAGCTTCTGCTATAGGCAGGTGCTTTCCGGCATCCAGATCAGTTCCGAAGACGAGTGATTAAAATTTAGTTTATGCAAATTTAACCCAGCCCGAAGGGCCGTCGCGTCGGTTAGCAACGCACCGACTTCATTACCATTTATTGGCAGACAGGCGGAATGGTTGCAGTGCCTTGCCTCGTCGTCCCTTGTACATGTAAGCGAATTGACAGAGCCATCAACACCGGCACTGGATCCACGGGGGAAATCTAAATCGGCTCCGGAGGTCACATCCAAGCCACTCGGGTAATAAACCGACATCCGACCAGCCCATCATCACGGCCCGGCGGAAACACGCGATGGAATATTGATTAATTGCTTTTACATGAAGGAGCGAAGCTCTGCTGATGCTTGGCTTCTCGGCTGAGGCTGTCATCGCATCGCATCGCCCCATCATCATCGTCGGTTGAGGCTCCGGCGTTGGTGTTCACTAATGGGAACACCTTCTAACCGGCGGATGATGGCGGGCGCGCTTGTTCAGTCGGATCGAACCCAGGTAGATAAAGGAACCCACCCCAGCAATGCGCACCAAATGGGAAATTTTCCTCCTGTTCTCCACTCCTCGGCCGTTGGAGACTACCCAGATAAGAAGATGGGAGTTTCCTGTCGGCATAATTCGACGGTGACGATGAAAGCTCATTAACACACCCCAGCTGCTATCATCGTCGTCGTCGTCGACGTCCCTGTGGTTGCGTTATTAGTGAAAGGAAATAACTCACCGCCGGATGCTTCGCCTTCGATTGGGTTTGTCTGTTACTGGATCAAGCGCGCTGAGCCATGACGACGGAGAAAACACAGGTGGCCAACGCCTACTGCGACTCATATTGGGAATCAACAAAATTGTTTGATGCCGATAAAATATGCACAAAATAATTGAATCTGAGGTCCAATTGAACTTTGGGGAAGAGAAAACGTGAGTGGAATTCATTTCATAGCTACAAAGCTGTTAGGCAAAATAGATGTTAAGCATGCAATGCTTTCTTCTGAAAGATGATTTTTTTAATGCAGTTCTCATAGTGTAACTTCCGTGTGGACTGGGAATCGAATACATCTTCCTAAAAGCAAAGCACCTACATAAACTTGTGCAAGCGGAAAGTAATGGCATAACTATGAAGAGGTACGAACAAAACAAGTTGGTGAGACTTGAGACCAGTGGTAACGGCAGCATGCATAGTAGAATGTGAGCAGAGAAACTTCAGCCCCATCGTTACTCACACGATTAAAACTTTAGCAGAACTATTTGTTTAGAAATTTGTGATACAGAAAACTTCATGTTGAACGGAATTTAATTTTAATTAATAGTTGGTATGTACTATTTGACGCCAAATCTAGTGGAATGGATTGATGAGAATTTTTCTCCCAATATCCAGGAGGAATTCGTAAGAAAATTTGTTCTTATTTATTTATTTGGGAATTCTTGATTTTGGGAAAATTCCGGAATAGGGTAAGGGAGGTATTTTGGACCACTTTAGGAGATGGCCGAATAATTTTTCGAATAAAAGTTAGATTTTGTAATAATGCTTGATCAATTCCCTATGCAACACAAAAGTGGTGAATGCTAGGTAGGATTTGTAGGTAAAAATGTTGTAAATCCCACCGAAAGAACCAAACTATCAAAAATTCTGAAGATATGTTAGATTTAATTTTGGACCACCTGTTTTTATTTTGGACCATCTATTGAACATATTTTAGACCACTCGAATAATGTTACATTGCTAGCAAAGTTATGTTACTATTAGATTCAAATAGTGATCTCCACCATTTTCGGCGTTTTCATCCTTAAAGTTCTTGCTAAGCAAAACATATTTATAAGCACTCAAAAGCTTAGAACAATCAATTTCAGTACCACTTGGTACAGCATCATCAAAGCAAAACAAACGTGCGGCCCATGGCCGTGATGTAAGCACCTGACCCCTACCCTACCATCTTTTTATGTAGTTTGCCAGATCTGTTCCATTTGCGTCATTGATAGTAGATTGGTTCTTGTCATGGAGATTTCTTAACTATTTTCGTATGGAAATAATGAAAACAGTTACATGTTGGTTTTATAGACATTTTTTCTAGGTCTTACATCAATGAACGGTAATTTATAAATGCGGTATGAACAGTAATTTATGAATGGTTTGATACTAGAGAAATAAATGGCTGGTGAAAACAAAAGTTTAAGAGATCTAGAACTTAAAAAGAAGGAATGTCGAAAATATGTTCGGTTCAGTGAAAAATAAACCTATTTTGGACATGCCTCAGAATACTGTTTTTAAACTTACAATGTTTTGTTCGAAATATAAAACTGCTACAATTGGGTTTTAATAAGTCAACAACATCATTCACATGTTTTAAATCTATGTACAAATAAACTTACAGCTTTTGAAAGTTGACTTCAATTTTACAATGTCGTCTTGATTTTGGTCTAATCCAGTCAGAATAGGTAAATGCGTGAAAATATTCCTAATAATTGCAATATTTTGTAAGAAACAAATGTAGGAGATACCTTATGGATAGTTTCTTTTTGCAATAAAATTTAAATGTTGCATGTTTTATTTAGTTTTGTGTGATATAAATGCAAATTTCAGCTAGGTGGTCCAAAATACGATGGGAATGATAGCCACGCAACTCTGATATTGTCAAGTCAGCTTCAATCACACAGAGAACCAGCTGATGATGTTTGGGACCAACTGTATACATATAGAGGAAGAGGTTCGGTTGTGGGCACCCATTTGCCTTTGATTCATAACTTTGGCCCTAGTTGATCTTATAACGACAATTATAAACCAATGGAAAGCTAGACTAATACCCTTACTACTAGCGAAAAAAAATGTTTGCTTCCATCGGTTTGAACAAAATATTGACAATTTGGCAAATTTGATATTTTTGGACATTTCAATTTTTTGCTTCGGTTGTGGGCACCCTTGAAAACTCAGTTAAAAATAAAGTAGCATGAATAGAATAGAAACCACCCAGATTTAAAGAAAAGGAATAATTTATTCATTCTAATAGCCAGGAGGCACTAAAAAACTAAGACCAATCCACCTAGCAGTGATGATACCTCCACCGGTGCATTAGGGAGGATATTGAAAAAAATCACATAAGAAAGTCTAAAATAGCACTTTAGGTAAGAGGGTTTCAATTTTTCATTGATTTAATTTTTATTGATATACCTCACAGTAAAACAAGTTCTGAATAATCACCCTACCGGTACTAGTGCCTTTTTCATTCATTACAAAAATTAATATTTTGACCATAAATTTTGATCCCATAGTCCGATCTGACCAATTTTCAATAGGAAACAATGGAATAGGATTCCCCGTCGAATGTAACTTGTTGCAAGTAATTCAGTCAACGATTTGTTCCAAAAAGTGTGGATATACTAACTAGACATACCCAAAGAACAAAAATATGAATTTAACTCATTATTTCAATCAATTATGTCTAAATAATTATAAAAACTGCATGAAAACGTCATTTGAAATAAGTAAAACGATATTGAATGATTTGTCAATAAAATAAGGGTGCCCACAACCGAATTTCGCAGCCTTTTAGAAAAATGAAGAAACAAAATTTTGCGCTAAAATTCTAATGGCAATCGTCATTTTGTAAAAAAAAATATTTGTCCCTACTTCAAAGTAGAGATCCCCATCCGGTTTGATATTGAGCACAAAACATCATGTTACAATAGCAAACTAATAACGGTTGTCAGAATGACAGTATCTGTTATCTGTCAAAAGATACGAAGGGGTGCCCACAACCGAACCTCCTCCCCTACAATAGAACGGTTCAAAAAATCGATTTAGCTCCACAGTACTCATCTAATTCTTTATCACGTTCCGAGTGTCCTCTGAAAATTTGAGCTCATACGGATTAAAACTGATTTAGCACAAGCCGTTTCAAGTTTGCATGCAAATTAGTATGGGGAAATTTATTTTTTCATTATACTGATAATGACGCTTCCTTGTTAAGCGCAGGTTAAAATAAAACCTACATAGCTAAAAGGAATACTCAAGAGCTTCCACTCAGCGAAAACTGCATCTTAATTAATCGTTCCAATAATTATTTCACAACAGTCTCTTCAAAACAACAAGAGTTTGTTGATGGAAATTCGTAGTTAACTAATTACGTTTGCAATGATATGGAAATGCTAGTATCATCTTCCAAACTTAGACGTACATGTTCATGATAGAATTAGAGGCGAAAGTATAGAATTGGTAGTTCCGTTAGGATACGGCAGGCATGAAGAATGCATGGAGTGCGATCCTCTCGTTTAATAAACAATGTGCACTCGCTTGGCTGTGGATATACAATAGTAAAGCACATGTGGAGATTGGACAAATCAAGCATCCGAAAGATATTCAATTTGCAAAAAAGAGAGCTAACCGCGGTGGAGGTTGGTACTCGGATTCTGATGGCTTTTCCGCAAACGTGACCTTTAAGTGGTCTTGTTGTGTAGGGGTTATCACGCCTATCTAGAGAGTAGGAGGTTGAGGGTTCGAGTCCCTCCAGGACACGTGGATTCTTTTTCGCAAATTTCATATCAATTTGTCCATTTCGAAACATATGCTGTGCATATGCACAGCCAAGATATTTAACAAAAAAATGTAGAATGTGTTTTTATAGAAGTCGATTTGAAAGCGAGCGGAGGGCAATATTTGTGATGGCACATGACTAGTGGAGATATATCAGCTTCCACACTGATATTCTTCCCTCCCCCTTCATACAGGAGCTTGGCAGAAGGACCATCACAAATATTGCCCTCCGCTCGCTTTCAAATCGGCTTCTATAAAAACACATTCTTCATGCCTGCCGTATCCTAACGGAACTACCAATTTTTTTTCCAAGTTCGTTTATTTGGTAGGCTCAGGCGTGTATAACACTTTACGGAGCCATGGTTCTTTGTGATATATACAATCAATATCATTTTATTATACAGTTAATAAGAGAGGGGAAGGAGCCAGCGTACTCGTGGTGACTCGAGGTTAGTTTACAAAGTTTAAGGATGGACGGGGCTTAGGAATTGGGATAAAGAAATTTCAGCTTCTCATCCGGGCATTTGGCGTCAGTGACGATGTGGCGTGTCGTCATGCTCGAGGAATGGTTCGACTGGGAGCATCTTCCGGATGGCAAGAGCTATGGAGCTCTACGAAACAAAAAGGCAGAGACTAAACAAAAAAAACTTTGAAGAAAGAAGAAAAAAAAACAAAATATTTAATTTTGATGCCAGAAGCACAAAGAAAACTTTAAATGGCCTGCATATAGACAACATCACGATCGCCCAAAACACCTCGAACTTCCCTGAAGGGTTGTTTAACTCGGGCCACAAGGGTATCCAATAATTGCTCTCTGGAGGCGTCATTTTCCTAGCAGGACCAATCTACGTGATCGATGTCATCATAACCGGCTCCGCACCTACATAAGTTGCGATCGACAAGGTTTATTCTGTACAGATGTGCGTTTAGTGAATAGTGATTGGACATAAGTCTCGACATCCCGCGAATGAAGCCTCGACTTAAGTCCTCACCTCTGAACCACGCTCGCCCAGAAACTTTTGGAACTATGGAAAATAGCCACCGTCCAAGTTCGTTGTGTGTCCAATTTCTTTGCCAACTTTGAAGAGTACTCTGACGGACTAATGGAAAAAACTCGTTGCTCGAGTATTGTCTATCATAAACCTCACCTTTCTGTGCGCCCACCTTTGCCAGCGAGTCTGCCTTCTCATTGCCGTAGATTGAGCAGTGAGATGGGACCCAAACAAAGGTAATCAGGTGGCACAATGTTGTACTCCATGAAACAGTTGTACAGGTCAAGTAATCGTCTTTTTGCGAGGTCTGCGTGCGCCTGGGAGGGTTTTCAGAAGATTGAATTTAATGTTATCGCATCCCGGATCAGAGTTATTCGATAAAAGAAGAGTCATAGAAAGTTCCAGCATTGAGAATGGTTCACCCAAAGAACCGGGATCATTGACTGATTCTCGAAATAGCGGTTCTGCTGGTACAGAAAATGGACAGACCTTTTTTGCGAAGTTGAATATCCATCGATTGGAGTATTCTTCACTCTCGTTGGTGGAAATGCGGTTCCGTATGTTGCGGGCCGTTTTCCATAGTGTTGTCATTGAAGTTTCTCGCGATAGCTCCTCGACAAAACGTCGCCAGTAGCTACGTTTTTTTAGCCTTGAGAAAATTTTTTAGCTTTCTTTCAAGCCTCAAATACTCTTCCAAAAGCTCAGACCTTCCGTGTTTACGGAAAGCCTTGAAGGCATCAGATTTCTCAGCATACAACTTAGTACATTCATCATCCCATCCAGGAGTAGCTGGTCTTCTTATGACAGATGTACTTGGAACGCGTCGTTTCTGAGCTTCTAGTGCGCTTTTTTGAATCAACTCAGTAAGGAATCGATATTCATCCAAAGGTGGAAGAGTATCAGTTGATTCAATACCAATTTTTACCGCCGATGCAAATTTTTGCCAGTCAATGTTCTTCGTGAGGTTGAAAGGAACATTAGCTGGCTCACATTGTTGATAGCTACTTTTAATTGTATATTAACGTGCAATCTAATGATAGTGAATTTGAACATAAAGACAGATCAATACGGCTTTGTTGACCTTGAGGTCCTATTCGAGTTACTTCACCAGTGTTCAAAATATTCAAATTGAAATCGTCACACAAATCATAGAAAATAGGCGCTCTATAATCGTCATACGTTTCGCCCCATCCAATACCATGTGCGTTCATATCACCCAATATCAATACTGGAGATGATAGGAGGGAGACTGCGCTCCAAAAATGTCGACGATTAATAGAGGCATTTGGAGGAATGTACACTGAAGCTATGCAATCTTTATTCTTCACATTTACTTGGCATGCGACGATTTCTAAGCCGGGAACAGTCGGAATGGGAATTCTGTAGAAGGAGTAGCACTTTTGTGATCCCCAAAAGAACGCCACCATAATGATCATCCAGATCTTGGCGAATAATGTTAAAATCGTGGAAGTTGATTTCATCTTCAGAAGAAAGCCATGTTTCACAGAGTGCAATTATATCGCAATCGGAATTGCGAATCAAAAACTTGAAATCGTCTAATTTATTTTTCATACTATGACAGTTCCACTGCAGCACAGTGATTGTATCTTGGATATTGGCCGTATTATCCATCGAAAGATACAATTTCTGCAAGAAGGGACCATAAAACAGTCAATTGCTTCAGATAGCTTTCAACTGTTGGAATCAAGAGGTCAATGATTGGCCTCAATGAATTCGGAGTATTGAACAAGTTCAAAAAACGGTCCACAAGGTCCTTAAAAGAGATCAATACTCGCTTGGACGGAATACTTTTTGTAGAAGTGCGAATTTGGTTTTTTTCTTTCGTTGATTCTCCTAGCCGGATGTTTCTTCGAAACATCGGATTTAGGCAATGGTGGGAATGTCTTACTGCAACTAGGATCAAAAGAAGCAGTAGGGGCAGATTGCTTCGGGATTTTAAATAAACCCCCATTGCCTTCAGATTTTGGCAAGCGTTTATGGATGACTTTCGTTCTCTTACGGCGCGATCCCGGGGAAAATGGCTGCTTCCTCTTTCGGACACGTGTACCTCCGCAGAATCATCCATATCGGCTGCGTCAGAGTCCAATTCATCAATAGAGATGTGTGCGGATGTGTCTTGCGACTTAACCATTTCCGCATGCGACTGCTTGGAGCGCTGTACCAACGAGCGCTTCACTTTTTGGGTGCGCTTTTTGTACACCGGGCATTCTTGCAAACCATGGGGAGGATTCAAACCACAATAAGCACATTTTGTTGCTTGTTGCTGGCAGAACTCCTCCCGATGTCTTTCTGAGCATTTGCCACAACGTGGTTTGTTTTCACAAAACTCGGCAGTGTGACCAAGTTGTTTGCAGTTTGTACAATTAAATACCCTTGGCACAAAAAGACGCACCGGAAACAATATATTTTCTATATCGACATATTTTGGAAGCATCGAACCGGCGAATGTCATCCGAAGCGAGCCTGACTTGCAATAAACCTTTTTGCCATCTACCGTGGCTGCTGAATGCAATTCCTTGCAGTCCAGAATATCCACGGTAGATTGCAGAGCGTTCTTTAGGCGATCTTTCCCTGCTAGCACATCCTTGCAAGTCAAGCTCGCTGCGTTGATTACGCCTTCTATTTCGACCTCCCGCGAGGGCACATAAACTAAATATTCAACATTGTACGCCCTGTCGCCAGCAATTTCATTTGCCACATGGTATGTAGGTGCGGTGATGCGTAGTTTGTTCCTGTTGATTTGGTTGAATTCAAGCTTCGTAAAACGACGCGTCAAATCTCGTTTTATGCCCAGAAAATCTAGGCTCTTCACTTTCTGCCGAAAGTAAACAACCCAAGGCCCAGGCGAAGCCGCATGGTACAATCGTGTGCGCCCTGCATCTTTTGGAGGCCCATTGCCTTCCACAGTCTCTGTCTCCATTCTCACCCCGCAAGGTGGAAGGATGATTTTGCTTATGTTAACTTAAGACTAATAGCTAATCAGAAAAAAAAAACTTAAAAAAACTAATTTTATTTATTCTATCAGTCCCTCTCCGAATCAAGCAGATGGGAGAACAATAAAAACTTTTCTACTTATCTCCCCTGCTGCTGTAGGTAGCAGCAGTAACAATAGCCTGCTTCACTGGCGTCGCCAGAAGCAGCTACTTCACTCGCCGACAGCGATCGCCTTGGATTCGTAAGTAGGAATAGCACCACACAATACAACTCGCACTACCGAACACAAACCGCGATGAGACACAGCACACACGTCTGGCTCGTTCGAACTATCGGCACGGAATGGTTGTAGCTTTTAAAACAATTGAGTTATTAACAAAATACAAAATCGATTAAGAGAAATCGATCAATACAGTTACCCCCCTATGAAACTAAGCGCGAGAAGTGATTCATTTACGCATATCAAATGTCTACTATGATCATTGATCGTCTACATAAATTGATGCTTGAAAACATTTTTTTAGCAGTTTAACATAATTTACTAGAATTAACTGTTAACAATAACTCATTCGTTTGCATCTACAACGAACAAAATCTTTCAAATATTCTTCCGACTGCTTCGATTCTTTCGAGTACACATGTGTGCTTCTGATCCGATACTTCATGTTGTACTGGTACTAGTTTTGGGTTGGGTTTTTAATTCAAACTATCGTCGATAGGGGCTGTAAATCTTTGTGAAATTCAAATTTTCAAATAGATTACTGCATAGTAATAGTTTCGTGTGATTTACATGTCTGTCGGGCCTTACATCGGAAGCCAAATTTTCCAATGTAAGGCGTGTTAATTCTCTCATGATCTCCGAAATCAATTTTAGAATACTTGGCATTTCGCTTATGGTCCACATACTTCTTTCCTTTATCCTTCCTAACGGTGCATTTTTCCTCAGGCTTAAAACTGAGCCACATACTTCTTTCCTAAACGTTTCCTTCCTTCTAACATAAAGCTTTCACACAAATTGCGATTTAGTCAAGGCGCCGTCATTGTGTTGCGTTAGCAGTGCTCGTTTCTCTCACAGTTCAGGAAAAAGTTTAATTTTATCAGCAGAGGACATTATTGCATTCATTACAAACGGCGACAGCAGGATAGTTTTATGCTAGGTCATTATGAAAACCTATATTCAAAATTTTAAATTCAAATGGAAACAAAAAAATAAAACCTTTTCTTTCTTTTCTTACAGGTACAGACTACAACGCGAACCGCATCTTTTAACTCGTATTGCTGTTTATCACTCATTTGTTGATAAGGTTTGTATGCGAAAATCATAACTGGTAATTCAATAGAATTACATGAAAATATTCATTAATAACACTACGAATGCCGAGATCAGATTTGAAGGAAACTTAAAGTTTAAATCGCTATATTGCAGCATCCCGTTAACCAATTTCCAAAATTGGATTTTGTGATCCTTTACCCATATAATGTAGTTTCATAATATTGCAGTTTTGCGGTTTTCCCTGGAATGCCGTGATTCAGGACTTTGCCAATCGAAAAATTTTAAAATTCGGTTTACTTAATCAATCTTAGCATAATTCACAACCATTCCATGAGGAAATGCCACATAGTGCACATTAACTTTTGGAACATTCTTAGATGACTTTGGGCTGCAAAATGGTGAGTTGACATCAAGGAAGGAGCGCTCAACATAACTCTGGTCCGCACAAGTTCCGATATCACGCTTCCACGGGTCGACCGATGACAAAAGACCGCCAGCTAAGGGTTGTGTACTTAGCCGGTAGTGCAGCCTGGGTACTGTTGTCCTTGTGACATCAGCTAGAGTGAGAAGGTATGCTTCGAGGGTCTGTTCACCAGGAGGTGCGGCTCAAACAGCGCCTGGTAACCAGCTATACCTAAGGTGGCAGCCCCACCAGCACGATGTAGGTAACACGCCCCGGTATGGTAGCTTACTGAATACTCTCAAATTCCACGAAAAATGAAGATAGAAGAAAAAATATAACGTTATTTTTGGCAACCGACCCGGTAATGAATTCATTTATTTAGTCTACATCTAAACAGATAACACTGAATCAACAATTTGACGCCACAATACACGGTTCGAGGCCGCATCTCTCCTTCTTCGAATACGCCCCACGCTCACCAAGTCCTTTTGCACTTGGTCTGCCAACCTCGCTCGCTGCGCTCCACGCTGTCTCGTACCTGCCGGATCGGAAGCGAACACCATCTTTGCAGGGTTGCTGTCCGGGATTCTTGCAACATGTCCTGCCCTTAACTACCTTCTATATTCTGGGTTCGCCGTAGAGCAGGGTAAACTCGTGGTTCATTCTTCGCCGTCACACACCGTCTTCTTACACACCTCCATGTTCTAAACATGAAGTTCCTAATCACCCGTCTCCCGAATACTCCGAGTGCTTGCAAGTTCTCCTTGTGTGGCAGTGAAACAGTACTTGCCATTTACTTCATAAATCATATATTCAATTGCTTTGAAACCACCGAAGTAGGCCTAATGTGAACCACAACTTAGAGTCACATCATCAGCATTCACAGCAATCAGGGAATGTGTCGTCCGTCATATTCAGTGAACAAACAGAGCGATAAGACGTTCCAAGTGGCTCCCGCTTGCCAACAGTCAGGATGAACTCCACATTTGGTGATCCTGCTGGATTTTCAGCCTTTAAAAAAAGTTGTATTGAGCAAGCGGGAGCACCCATAAAGAAATTGAATTGTTTGTGCAAGTGCAAGTGATGTGGTCGAATACTTGGACATTGCGTGAGTAAATTTTAGAAAAAGAATTAAAACTGGACCTGTTATTTTCTGCAGATTTGAACCACTAAGGAATCACGAGATTCAATTATTTTTCAATTGTTTTGGTGTATGAATGCTTCATTTTATGTACGGATCAATCCATTTTGCGTTGCGGCGCCTTCCTTAGCAGCAGCATAGTAGTTTCATTTAATGGAAACAAGTTTCAAACATGAATAAAACCCTGCTGGAGAAGCCAATGAGTTTGTTCTATTTTACCTCATATTCAAACTAGAATGGAGCTCGAGGGTTTTGCAACGAGACTGAATCACTACTGATTTCACTCTAAAAGTGATTTGAAATCGTTGGTCCATTTGAGAGCTGTAAAAAAATGTTAAAACGATGAAAGAATGAGATGTTAATTGTTTTTTCAGTTGTTAAACTTTTCTTTATAGGCGTGCGGTACATCTTTATTTTCGCATAGAAAACTATGAAATGTGAATTAAAAAAAAGAGATTAGTGTTTTTGTTACAGATGCTACAATTTTCTAATGCATGGACATTTTTCTTAGGTTGGTCCCCTATTTTTAAGCAAATAAACGGAATTAATTTTTCGATCAAACCCACAAACTTGTACTTCCAGAAAAAAGAAAAGGTAGGCCCAAGCACACGTATAGGGCTGTTCGATCGCATCGCATCATCGTAGCGTGGTTCAGCCCAGCAGAGAAGCGTGCGTGCAGTTTTCGTTCAATTGTGTGATCGTTTTGTTCTATTGCTTCGCGCCAACTGCTCGCGTTATATACGTAGCGTTTGGCGCGCTGCAAATCTAATTAGATTTAAATTTGAATGTTTGTGCGCACGTCCCCATTAATTTGTATTTTGTTTCCGTACTAAAAGGCGACTCTGAATTGAATGTCTGGTACAGTGTTCATAACGTAACCTCCGAGCTGGCACGCTGCCTCTCGGAGGCAATAAATCAGAAGTTCAGTTGAAGAAGTAGTTTCCTTCATTCGTCGCCCGGAATAACACAGCCAAAAAATCACACAACGTAGGGTCGTCCCACCCTGGACGAAACAAGGGCTGTTCATGGCTACCAAACGAAACTTTTTTTGGTAGTAGTATCATTTTTGATACCAGTATTGTGTTTAGTACGACTTAGTATGATGCATATTTGAATAAGCGTGAGTGAGTACGAGTTATTGTTATTATGTTTTGAATGAGCGCAAGTGTTGCTCGCATAAAGTGCTCAGTGCGACTTAGTGTTGCTATTCTTCGTGAGCGCGAGTGGTGCTCGCATAGAGTGCTTAGTACGAGTTATTGTTATGAATTTTTGAATGAGCGCGAGTAGTGCTCGCATAAAGTGCTCAGTGCAACTTAGTGTTGCTAATCTTCGTAAAAAAGCGCGAGTGGTACTCGCATGAAGTGCTCAGTACGAGTTATTTTTATGACTTTTTGAATGAACACGAGTGGTGCTCGCATAAATTGGTAAGTGAGACTTATTGTCGCGCTTATCTTTTTCTAGAATGCTGCGGCGGTCTTACACTCGCAAGCTCCACTGCGAAGGTAAACGTCAAGATAGCCGCCGTGTTAAAAGAACCACGTGCGTTTCGCGAAATGACAGCAGTGTTCAATTGTATTAGTGAGAGGCAATTGGAGTCACTGAGTACATAGAGAGTGTTTATCATGGCAAGTGCATACGGTGGGTGAGAATTTCATTGACTCTGTTGTGTTTAGTGACCGTAGCGATTATCTGAGATGCAACCTGCAGGTAGGTACAGTATTCTATTTTATCTCGAGATGCATGATAGCTAATCTTCGTAAGGAGCGCGAGTGGTTCATATAATTACATCTATCAATGAGATAGTCAGTTGCATTCTAATAAAATGCCACTTGAGGCCCTTGCATAACAGTAGTCATATACTATAAATACAATATTCATAATATCAGATGATACGTACGTGATGAAATTTGAAATCAACAGGTACAGTTAAAAATGGATGCGCAAGGAAACCTGTTGCTGACCTATATCTATACACATAAAAAAAAAAATCTTTTGCCTGTCTGTCCGACCCTTATATACTCGGAAACTACTGGAACTATAGGCGTGAAAATTAGAACGCAAAAGTTTTTGGGGCCGGGGAAGGTTCCAATGATTGTCTGTGTTCTCGAGTTATGCAGAAATTTAAATAAAATATAAATTTCTGCATAACTCGAGAACTTATCAGGCAAATGGAACCAAATGGGGCATGTGGAGTTTTTTGAAGACTACAAATGTTACTATGGTGTTTCCATCCTCTGGAAGTGGTGGGAAGAGCTCCCATACAGATGAAAAAAAAAAAACAAACCAAAATCTTGTGGCAGGGAAAATAGGTTTTGACGTTTGCGCTGCGATTACATTTGCCTTTTCATAATACTTCACCGTCTCTCTCTTGAGAAAATGGTTTCTGAAGGGCTAAAACCATAAAGGTTCCCCCAAACACACGCGACGCGACAGAAGCGACGCGATTCTATCGCTTGGCGACAGCGATTCTGTCGCCATTAGTATGGAAGCGTAGATAGAAAATTGCCTGCAGCGACCCAACGATAGAATCGCGGCGACTAGTTGTCGCCGTCGCGGCGATGAAATCGCTTAGGTCTGTGGGAGCCTTAATTATGAACACAAAAAAAATGTTTGCGCTTAATAATTGGGTTTTTGGAGAGACGAAGTTCGACGGATCAGCTAGCATAGCATATTTGCGGTATCTAGTCAGTGTAAACATTGTATTTGGAGATCTCATATCTGGAGAACAACACAATTTGACAAGCTGAATTCAACTTCGTCTCACAGTTGTTAAGTGATCTATGTAGTATGTGCCACATATAGTAAACGGGTTAATATTTTGGTTTCTTATAGGCATAATAAAACCACAAAGTTTTCATGTTTTTTCATTGAAAACCAATTCAAATGACTTTTTTTCACAAAAAGTCCTGAGAAGAGGGGAAATGTGTGGCAGTAAAACAGTACTTGTCGTTTACTACATAAATCATATATTCAATTGCTTTGTAACCATCGAAGTAGGCCTAAGCAAATCCAACAACATGTTAGGTTTTATAAAACGATTCTGTTACAATTTCCAGGACCCATACACAATAAAAACACTATATACAGCTTATGTAAGGCCAATCTTAGAATATTGCAGCATAGTTTGGTCCCCATTTTCAGCTATTCATGCCAACAGAATTGAGTCAGTTCAAAAACAATTTTTATTATATGCACTACGAAAGTTAGGGTGGACCGAGTTTCCATTGCCACCATATGTAGCTCGTTGTAAGCTCATCAATATTCATTCACTGAAAGTGCGTCGAGATTTAGCAATGGTAACTTTTATAAACAATATTGTTTCAAACAGAATTGACTCAACGGAGCTATAATCAAAACTTAATTTTATGTTCCATTACGATCTTTACGACATCGTCAAATATTCTCCGTAAATTATCATCGAACAAACTATGCAAAAATGGCCCAATGAATCAAATGATGATCACTTATAATAAACATTGTGACACTATTGACTTATCGATGTCCAAAACACAGCTGAAACAGATCTTCTCTCGTATTATAAGCTAATGACACTTTACAATAAGTTTAAACAGTATCAACATTATTTAATGTTATTTAGAATAGTTAAGAATACAAATGTAAATAGGTCTACAATTATGATTGACGACAATAAATAAATTAATGTGAACCACAACTTAGAGTCACATCATCAGCAATCACAACGATCAGGGAATGTGTCGTCGTCGTCGTTCAGTGAACAAACAGTGCGATAAGACGTTCCAAGTGGCTCCCGCTTGCCAATAGTCAGGATGAACTCCACACTCTTCAAGCATGGTCCATGTTTCATGTTCGTAGAGGACTACCGGTCTTATCAGCGTCTTGTACATGATACATTTGGTACGGTGGCGAATCTTTTTTGACCGCAGTTTCTTCTGGAGCCCATAGTCAGCCCGACTTCCACAGAACGCGCTCAGTTCCGTCCACAAGCATGTACTTTGTCTTTGACGCATTCACCACTAATCCAACTTTTGTTGCTTCACGTTTCAGACGGGTGTACAGCTCTGCCACCTTTGCAAATGTTCGGCCGACAATGTCCATGTCATCCGCGAAACAAATAAATTGACTGGATCTGTTGGAATTTGTACCCCGGCTGTTACACCCGGCTCTCCGCGTGACGCCTTCTAGCGCAATGTTGAACAACAGGCACGAAACTCCATCACCTTGTCTTAGTCCCCGGCGTGATTCGAACGAATTGCAGTGTTCGCCCGAAAACTTCACACAGTTTTGCACACCATCCACCGCTGCTTTGATCAGTCTGGTAAGCTTCCCAGGGAAGCTGTTCTCGTCCATTATTTTCTATAGCTCTACGCGGTCTATACTGTCGTATGCCGCCTTGAAATCAACGAACAGATGGTGCGTTGCGACCTGGTATTCACGGCATTTTTGAAGGATTTGCCGTACAGTAAAGACCTGGTCTTTTGTCGAGCAGCCATCAATGAAGCCGGCTTGATAACTTCTCACGAACTCATTCACTAATGGTGACAGACGTCGGAAGATGATCTGGGATATCGCTTTGTAGGCGGCATTAAGGATGGTGATCGCTCAAAAGTTCTCACACTCCAGTTTGTCGCCTTTCTTGTAGATGTAACCCCTTCCTTCCACTCCTTCGGTAGCTGTTCAGTTTCCCAGATTCTGACTATCAACTTGTGCAGGCAAGTGGCTAGCTTTTCCGGGCCCATCTTGAAGAGCTCAGCTCCGATACCATCCTTACCAGCTGATTTATTGGTCTTTAGCTTCTGGATGGCATCCTTAACTTCCTTGGCACGGCAAATGCATTGGTACTTCGCGTACCTGAAGGAATAAAATAGGCCCCATGGTGGTACTTAGCCTCTTACCTTAGCCATGGTCAACCGGGAATAAGGAGGAATGGTCCTCCGGAAATTTTGGGGGGTTCGGTGTCAGGCCCTGTAAGCCAGCCTTTTAAAAAAAATACGCAACGAACAATCAACTAGAGAGTACGAGTCTTCAAACATATAACTTCAAATATGCAACCTTCCCTTTCGGAAGTGACGCTTAAGTTGCAGGCGTTGAGAAACCAAACCGCTCGATAAAAACATATTACAGAAATTCCGAATGAAACGGATGAACGATAGCTCCGAATCTGCAATATTTGGTAGAATCGTCCTTTTTCGAAAATTATTAGACTTGTGTTTTTGTTCCGGCACTAGGGTGACTAATTTCGGATAGGGTATGTGCGGTGCACAATATGTGGGAACGGAGGGCGACAAATATTCAATCACTTCTTCTTCGGGGGTGGGCAATCAATTCGTATCACTGGCTAACACTAACAGGCCAAAGAAAACAGGTAGTCCGTGTGCAAGTCAGTCCGGTGTCCACAACAGATTACCGGAAGGGTCTGAGAGTAATTCTGAGAGTGGATCGGACTGATGGAGCAAAAACTGAATTCTTTTGTCAGTGCTCCAGGAACAATTGATGCCGTGCAAATAGCCTGTCCGTGTGCAGTCGAACCGGTGTCCAACTGGACTACCACTGGAGGGATCAGGTGATGGATCGGATCGAGGGTACAGAGCTATTTGGCTAGATGAGCTCGGATGAGCAACCAACGATGGACTGTATCGGCAGATTGGAGCAGCAGCAGCGATCGGTGACTTCACACAGGCAGTGAGGAATGGTAGTGGTACTCTTTCGGTGGCAGGAAAACAACACGGACACGTTAACTCCTTATATTATCCGTCGTTTGAAATTTACAAAAACAATGAATCGCTCTGCGCGACGTGCTTCTTTTTTATACACATCTATTCTGTGATGCAACAGCTTATTTGCGTGACTTAGCTCCTCCCATATTCGAAGGAACAACAAACAAAAATAACAAGAAGGAATATTGTGCTTGGTTTGGAGGAGGCTACTGTGATCGTTCAGCAATGACCGTTGTCACGATTGAAAAGGAAAGGATTACATTTTGGTCCACAGACAAATAGACTTAATACTATGAACAACACATCGATGGGACAGGATAATAAAATTAAGAATAACCAAAAATAATCATTCGTTTGTAAACGAACAGGGTGTTTTAAAAAATCAACGTTTTTCCAAAAAAACATTTATTTAGTCTATCTTTTGAAATACTTGTCCAATTTTCAATCAATAGCCATGAAATTTAGTCTCGCAACTTCACATATTATATAAAAAATAGATATATCGGGTGAGCCATTCTGGAGATAGTATTTTCACAAAATAAAGTAATTGATTCGCCAGACAACATGGTGGGCAACCATGCGTCTCCATATTCGTGTGGTGCTCATATGAATTGTGTGCCGGTGTTTGTTATCAATGACTCAAAAAATGTATCTCTCAAAAATGTGTATCCAAAACGGATTGCTCAACATCTCTTTTTTTTTCAAAATAAAGTGTAAATTGAGAGAATAAATTTCTTGACTATAGATTTCTAATAATTTTCGAAAAGGGACGATTCTGCCAAATATTGCAGAGTTCGGAGATATTGTCAATCCATTTCATTCGGAATTTCTGTAATTTGTTGATTTTCAACGCATATTAAAACCAGACTTGGAACAACGGCAGACAAAAAGCTCCACATGTCTCTACTTTTTTTCTTCTCGATATCAAAGATGAACTATGTTTAGACAAAATTTCAGCTCTCACCATCTGCCAATTGGTAAGTTATTATAACTTTACCAGAGGTTTTACGCGAAAAAAAAAGTGAAGTAAAACATTTTATTGCTGTTTTAAAGGAAATAACGTACAGCGCCATCTACAAAGGTTATAGAGCATAGGTGTCTTTGGAGCATAAGTCCAAAATGTCAAAACAAACAACTTTATAGAGAAAGTTTTGCTCTATCTCGTTTCT